>NC_081841.1:153129425-153474787 GCF_963259705.1 Myotis daubentonii
ATTTGCAAAGTACTCTGGAAACATTTATAATCTAGCCTTGGAATTCAGAGAATGGATTCACAAAAGAAGTGCCATTTGAACTAAGTGGTGAAGAACAAGCAGTACTGAATTGAATATTGAACAATCCAACTAAAGAAACCTTCCCTGTGGAAGGCCATGGAGACCAGAAAGCATCTTACATTAAGGAAAAGTTCCAGGTTCCAGCCTTCCCCACTTATTCATCCTTTGCAAGCAAAGAGTTATGTTCAGCTATGTTTCAAGACATAGTATATTTTGTCTAGGAATTAATGTAAGAAATGTTGACATTTAAGAAAATCAACTCAAGGTATTGAACATCCAAAGGTAAAAGAAAGATAAGCCATGATTTAAATTTGAGTGTTGGCTTCATTTCTCCATTTTGTAAATGTATGTAACTAATATCCTAATATGACATAGAAGTTTCACTTCCCAAAGTTCTTTGAGAAACTTTACTATCAAAATTCAGAGCAGTTTAAGATTAGAGTGTTTTTTAAAATATAGCATTTAAATAATTGTTTGCATTTGAACAGTTGCACATCATAACAAGACATCTAATAGTAAAGCAGCTGTTTTACCTGATGGTTTTCTTCAAAATAATGAATTTACAAAAACTATGATGAAATCAATATATGCACAATATATTTTACTGATATATTGCCTTAATTTTGAAGGATTTCTTTTAAAGTAAAAAACAATTACCTCTGACTAAATTTTAGCTTGTTGCTAGATTTGTATTTGACATTCTTCCCATGTGGAAATGAAGGTGAGGAAATGACTTTGTTAAACTTGAACTAGAGTGCCGTGATTTCTTCAAATTCTGAGAGGATCCTTAAGATAAAAGAGAAGTGGAATCACGTTGTCTTTCCGTTTCCACAGAGTGAAGAACTCTTTCTATTCATCACAGAGTTGTAACAGTTTCATCTTTGCACTCAAGCGTTGAATTGCATAGTAACCAAAGGTAAATTAAGAGAGAATTGGGAAAATTAGACAATCAAAGATGTCACTTTCTTTCTTCCTGAAAAATGCTCCAAAGGGTAGAACACATAGGAAATGTTTGTTTTGTTCTGTGATTTCCTCTTCTTTTACATTTTCTCCATGACAACTCTCTACTGTGCTCACAATAGGACTTTCAAAATGAGTTAGTGTGACCACGTGAAACTCTTAGTAGACAGAAAGAAGAAAGAAGAATGCCAGCTTTCTACTTCATATCACCTACCTGAGCCTTTGCTTGTCATTTACCTTTCAGAGAAAGAGTTATTGGTCCCATTCAGCACAAAATCAAAATGTCTCTCTAAGCTGCTACCGCAAGAAGGGGTTATCTGGTAACAGTCCCTGCACAGGCAGCACCTATGCATCAAAAATCACTATAGCTATCAGACCAAACTGAGAGAAGTTGTTTCTTGCGGACACTCCTGTATTCACATGGTTAGTTGTGTCATCTGTTTCCATTTTATCAACACTTGAACAAGGTCCTTTCAAAAATTAGTTGAGAACCACCAAAACAGTTACTAGAAAATTAAAGTATTTATGTCTTTTATATGTTGACAATTTCAATATGCAGAGTAATTGTGATTTTTATCTAATAACCACATCAAGAGTGCTGTAAATCTTTTGTGGCTAGAGAAAATATGCTAATACTGACACTGGTTGTCTTTTTTTTTTTTTTGTCATCCTATTATCTTGTCCTCTTCAGTTATCTTTTGATGAAATAAAAAGTCTTTCCAAAGTGGGCTGCCTGCTGAGCTTGGGCTCCCTTGGCATTCATTTAAATCTGAAATGTACTTTCTAACAACCAAGATTTTTTCTCTAATGAGGTAACTAATGATGTTCATGTTTTCTGTGACTTTTTTTCTTTAATTTATTGGCTGTGTCCCTCTACCACTCTTTCATTTTGCATGTTGTCATTGTGCAGTGCTATGAATTGAACCTACAGTCTCATGGTCTCTTTTATTGAATCATCCTTCTAAGCCCGCTGAGCAACCAGATTATACTTTGTGGGTTTGATGGGCTAAATAGTCTCTCTTATCTCTGCTGATCCCAATGTTTCAATGATCTCTTTCCTTTTTGCCCTGAGAACATCATGAATAGATACTTGTCCTGCTGGCATCATTTTGAGTATGAATTAGAAAAATGGCTGTAATTTTGTAGTGCTTTTTATACGCCAGATACTGTGATAAATACTTGACACACACCATCTAATGTTATCATCAAACATAAAAATATGAGACAAAGGTACAAAATTAGCCACTTTTAGAGGTCAGAAAACAAAATCAGAGAAAATTTTTATATTAAGTATAGTTCCAGAGGCAATAAATGACCCAAGCTTGTTTGACGTCAGAGTATACACAATTCCCCACTAATCTCAACAGTGTGAGACATAGTTTGTAGGCAAAGTGAGACAAGGAAAATATATGCCTTTCTCTGACCATGTTCCAATGTCTTTCTAAAGCTTGCCATCCTATTTCCACATCTAAAGAAATAATGGTGTGCTTAGTAACAAAAATGTGGCTCTTGAACAGAATTAAAATTGACCTGCAAGTTAAGATTATATCTTAAAATATTTTATCATTTCCCCCCCATCAATGTGTTTACCCTGCACTTATAGTTAATTGTCGCAAACAAACAACAAAATCTAATTCCGTTCTCCATAATTAAAATTGTGGAAGACCCAAAACCAACACTCCTTTAAGTGTTTAGACTGTGTAAGGGAAACAAAGGGGTTACATAAGTGGAAATTAAAGCACTGATTATGTTACTGAAAGAGTTACTGTAAAATTTGGTTCAGGTTAATTAGAATTAGACTGAGTCACCTATTCAAACTCCAGTCGAGCTTCCTGGGAAAGCAAGACTTAAAGCAGCAGTTCTCCACTGAATGTGATCCCTCTCAATCGGCATTTGGCAATATCTGGAGAAAGTTTTCATTGTCACAATTTGGGTAGTGCTACTGGCAACAAATGGGGATAAGCCAGGAATTCTGATACACATCTATAAGGTACAGAAGATTCTACAAACAAACCAAAAAAATGATCTGATTCAAAATGTCAGTGGTGCTATGGTTGAAAAAAACCGACTTAAGCTTAAGAAAGTGACCAGCATAGTGTAGAATGTGTTTTCTCTTGAAGGAAGCAGATCCCTAAGAGAAGGAAGACAGGTGATCCTGTCTACATTTACCCAGTTCCTGCTTTAAAAGTTATCAATCTGATAAGTTACTCCTCTTGCCCTGTGAGGATTAACTGAAGAAGCTAAAAGGACCAAGGCTGTGTCACACTAATTACAGTCCCTCAACAACAAAAACAAACAAACAGGAAGGAGAAAGGCGATTTCCATTCTTTACACTTATTCCATAATGTGATTTGTTCACATTTTAAAAAATGCTTCTCATAGCATGGGCCCATGAAAATGAAGATGATTTGACTTTGTACCATACATTTGTTTAATTCACTTTCTGAAGGATAATGATTATTATTTTTGTAGTTAGGACTATCACACAAAAAGAGTAACCAATTGCAACAAGTACTTTTACTTATGCTATCTTTTTAAGCCCTAATAAAGTGCACATGTAGACTTGCCTTGGATGGAAGAAAAAAAGCAAAACTAATATAGTTTGCAGAAGGCTTGTTTGCTTTATTGATTAAACAATTTAAATTGGATTTGACTAGTTACTACAATGTGCCAGAAGCACTGAATTAGTCCTACTATTAAATGTAAACAGGATGAGGCAGAAAGAAGAACAGATAAGCAGAGACATTTGAATCACTACAAAAACTGAAGTTCAGGTTGCTGGAGCAACACAAAAGACAGAGTCCGAAAGATGACTCTAAATTTACTCCTTTCTTCTATTTTCTGACTCTTGCTATTTTTATATTCTGAAGCATGTTAGTTTTCCCTTTTCCTCTTTCCTTCTGTGAACCTCAAGATTGGATAATGCCCTGAAGTTTTTAGTCTGCAGTCAGATGCTATGAGGCTTTTCATTGTTCATTGTTTTGATGTCTATATACACTAATCTAAAGTTTAGCTAGAGCTATTAAACACTAAACTTGAAACTACCAGGCCATTTACACAGAAACATAAGCCATTCTTTAAAAAAAACAAGCAAACAGAAAACAAGAATGATAGCATATTACACATTTTAAAATTGTAACAAAAGTCCAAATCCCAAAGCAGAGGCAATTTCTGATAATAACAGAATAATATTTAACACCTATTAAAGATTTGCCATGAACCAGACACCAAGCATAATATGTAAATTGACCAAATGGCCAAATAGCAGAATGATTGTCTGGATGACCGTCTGGACAACCTTCCGGACAAAGCCAGAGTTGCAGCTGCTGGGACTGCAAAGGCCCACTCTTGCACGAATTTCATGCATCGGGCCTCTAGTAGAACAAATAATAGCAAATTATATACATTATGTCATTTTATACTCACACTATATCTCTAAGGTTTTATAATATAGTCTCCAATTTACTGATTAAATAAGTGCTCAATGTCAGACACAATACAGTGAAATCCAGACTTGTTTGTTGACTTAATATCTTATCATTTTAGGCATTATATGAAAATGAATTCATTAAAGAACCATCATAGTAATATATATTATGGGATTCATTGATTCCTAAATGTAAAAAAAAATCATTAATATCATGACAGTATTCAAATACTTCAAAATTCTACCTTGTTTATATCAGAAGGCTTAACTTCACCTAAATATTTTCTCTTAAATCTTTTTATGTAAATTAATTTTCTTAAATAGAAATTAAATTTCCTGTTTGAAAAAAAAAAGGGTTATGGAAGACTACCAGGTGATAGGCTTGAGCAACAGAAAAAAATAATGAAGGGGTAACTGATTGAGAAATATTGTAGAGAAGAAGAATTATAGGATGGGAAAAAGTAGGTTTACAGCTGTGAACAGATGAAACAGTCTATTCTTGTATATCGCACTGTATGTCCATCACCCAAAGTAAAATCTTCTCCCATCGCCATATATTATTATTCATTTATTCATACATTTGTTTAATTCTTTTTTAAGTCTTATTAGAAATTGGTCCAATATTCATCCTATTGACCTGACACAGGTTTTCCCTTAACCTTCAAAGTCCCATGTCTCATTAAATCTATTTTTTTTTTACTTTTCCTTCCTAATATTCATTTTGTTGACTTCATATGCATTATTTCAACCCTGGCTTGGGTACTTCATCTCTTGTTTGGACTCCTGGTCTTCCCATATTTATTTTTGTCTCATTATATTCTGCTCCTCACACATATTTTTTTTTAAATAAAATGTTACAATGTCATCTCTTGCTTAAGACCTATTAATTGCTTTTATAGTTTATAAAAATTTTTTCAAATCTTTGCTGTGGCCAAAAGGCCTCAATGGCCTATTCCCTATCTCTCTACTTCTTCCATCTAACATCACACCACACAATCAGCTTGATCTTTAAAATTCAAACAGACTGTCGTTCTTCTCCTTCTTTGATCATGTTATGCTTTTCACCACTGATTGTTTGCATGGTCTTGTTCTGATTGAACTCCCTCACCTCTGTCCTTTTCACCCAGTTAACTCCAAGTCAATATTAATATTTTCTTCCACTGAAATACTCTGGGAAACCTTACTTGGTGCCTTAGCTTTTTTGTCAGGTTCTGTCTTACATAGATATTTTGACTAAATCAATTTGTACTATAACAAACACTATCTTGACAACTGTTTAACTCAGTAGAAGCTGCTAAATACATACAGGCTACATAAATAGATAGATAAATAGAAAAAAAAAGTATTGAGAAAATATGATGTCCTAGACACTGTGCTATATATTAGATATACAAAAAATGATATGGAAACTGTGGGCACAGTTAACATACATATGTTTGAACATATTATAATGTGATAGTTCAAGCCCAGCCAAGTTAAGCTAAGATTACTGCAAATGCCCAAAAGAGGATCTCCTAACATCATCTGAGGATGAATTTAATGGAGAAAGCCTGGAGGTAGTGATTCCACTTAGAAAGTGGAGAGGCCTTGTCATCTCCAAAACTTACAAATTTTCATTCTTATCTTCCTGGAATAAGTTGGTGTGAGGGAAAAAGATAAAACAAATAAACAAAAAACAATTCAGTACTGCTCCACAATGAATTATTATTTAATTCATTTAGATTTTCATTGACTGCCTACTATGTGCCAGACAGTGTGCTAACCTGGAATTATAGAAATAAATAAAACTGTCTTTGTCTTTATATTGAAGTTCAGTTTAGCAGAAAGGCTTTTATGATACACTATAGTAATAAAAGCGTAATATGCAAATTGACCAAACGGCCATCCAGACTTCCTTCTGGAAGACCTTCTGGATGAAGCAGCTGCAGGATCTAGGTAGCCGCACTGGGTGTGAGGGATCCAGGCAGCCGCCGCGGCTGCAAAAGCCTACTCTTGCATGAATTTCGTGCATCAGGCCTCTTGTGATAAACATATTTAAAGGTAAGTGCCAGAGAATATGGAAGCACCACACAAGACCATCTAAGCAGCCAGATGGGTCTGGAAAATTTTCCTCATTTGCTAAAATCTGAAATGAGTCTAGAAATATGAGTAAGATTAAACCAGTTGGATAAAACCATTTCAATCAGAAGAATAATCAAAGTATAACCTCATATAACTGGAAAAATAGAATTCATGTTGTTTGGTCTTATGGTGAAGAATATTTTAAGGTCTATTTATGTATAAATCTGTAGTTGTGGGCATAGGAAAATCATGAAGAGTCTTATGAGCCATAAAGTAAGTTTGAATTTTGCCAATAAATTAGTGGGAATAATTTTAAGTTGAAAAGTAACCTGAGATTAATTTTTACAAAAAATAAATTTGGCAGATTTGAGAACATATTAGAAGACCAAGAGAATCAAGAGGACAGGATTAATCTTACTAATCACGCAGAATTCCACTCAGATGTTTCCCAAGTGGAAAGCTCCTTTCATTTGCTTCCTCAGTGCCCTGTATTCAACTCCATCATAGAACTCACTATAAAGTGCCAAGCTCATCTGTTTATAAGTAGGTAGTTTCTAGCACAATCCTGGGTATGCAGTAAACTTGATGAATTCTGGATTCAGTGAGTGAGTGAGATAACAAGTCAATCAGTCGGTGACAGAGCTGTGAAGATTCCTAACAGTGATTGATATGGTTTACATATTTACCTTTCATATGATGATAAATTGTACTGAAATTGCTTTATTTTATCTATAAAAATACTTTATATTTTTCTGGAAAACTTTTTTAACATCCCACTGTGTTCTTCATGGAAAAGAGTCAGCTATTTGAAGAAGGTAGAAACTCTAAGAAATGAGTCAGTGTTTTTTAAAAAAATTAACTATATATCAGATATCAGAGTGACTATTTGTTCCAATGAGGTGAGCAAATATTAGTTTGTGGTGTTTTTTTAGTAAGAATAGATTAAAGTATTGAATTAAACTATTCAAGAGGTCAAAGAATCTCTCAATGGGTTGGGTTTGAGAAAAGTAATAAATATATCTGTATTTATGTAATGCCATTTTCTGAGGTATATTAGCAAATATAGACATGTTGTTTGTTTTTAAATTTCCTTATTTTTGTGATTCTAGCTTAATAAAAGTCTTTCTAATTTATGCAATTTATCATAATTAATTCAAATAGCACATGGAATTTAGGCAGATGTTATATCATAAATATCCAGAGTACAAATATCAAAACCATCCATACAAGTATAGAAAATATCTATTTTTATTTTAAATAATTAGCACATTTTTGGAATGCTTTTACAAATAATTCTCAACTATCAGAGAGCAGCAACATGGATTATCCAAAACTATGAATAATCCAGAAGGCAATTGTGTCCAATTTGGGAATGTATTTTGGGAGGTATCAGACCCCATTATTAACTGTGTGTTAGTTAAGCAAAACACTCAAATTAGTTTATATTGCCTGTGTTCATAGGAAATTGTTTATTATGCTGAACTCTATGGTAAATTGATGAGACATATGTTGGGCTTTGGGAGAAAGAATAAACTAATTCACAGGTAATAGGTATGTCACAACACAGTTATTACCTCATTTTATTAGATGCATTCTTAGTTTTTTAATTTTTAAAATATGTTTTTATTGACTTCAGAGAGGGGAAAGGAGAGAGAGGAGGAAAGCTAGAAATATCAATGATGAGAGAGAATTATTGATCGGCTGCCTCCTGCACACCACCTACTGGGGATCAAACCTGAAACCCCGGGCGTCAAAATGTGACCTTCTCATTCATGGGTCTCTCTCCGCTATTAAGCCCCACTGGCTGGGCTCTATTTCCTTAATTTTTATCCAGATTTTTTTCACAGACATTTAGTTAATTCACTATTTTCTGTATTATTTTTGTTTGAATTAAGAATATTTAAAATGCTTAATGGTAGCAATTAGTTGAATGCACAATATATATTCAACATTAAATAAAAATTATATTTTTATGGAAAATATGAATATGTGCCTACAACCAGTTACATTCAGGGGTGAATAAAGAGTAAATCATATTCAACATACATTGTAAATAATAATTATTTTTTAGTTCTTTTTTGTTTACCCATATGAAAACTATTAAGTGTGTGCTAATTTTTATGAAAGTTTATATTGAGATCTGGGACTGTGGAAATTACAAAAATAGAAATGAAAAAAAATGTGAAATAAAATAACTGGAAACATTTAGATGTTATATTTTATAGCTTAGTTACTTACATTTTGATATAAAATATTTTATTTGAGAACAAAATATATATCCACTTATTAGAAGAGAAAAAGATGGGGTTGTAGGTGAGACTGGGAGGGACTAATGTAGACAAAAGCTTTTTCCAGAGAGGAAGCTGAGGATTTCATATTAGAGTACAGAGAAAGGAGTCATTCCTAGCTAGGGCTGTAAAAAGCGATTTCCAGGTGCCAGGTTGGCACCTAATAGCAGGGATCAGGGGTGGTTTTCAGAATGTCTATTCAGAGTGTGGCACTGGAAAATCCATGAGAAGAATGGATATAAAAGGCTGATGGGAAGCAGTAGCATTCTGATCAGTCGCTACAGATGTTGGAGATTCCAGTCAGTTCCAAAGGAAACAGAACTGACTAAGGTTGGACAGGTAAATAGAGTCTTAGATACATAGGTTAGTACTCTAGTTCTTGAATAAAAATTGACACAGGGAACCAAGAAGAGGCAACCCAGAGGGGCTCAGTAGGGAGAGTGACTTACTTCTGAAAGAATGAATTCCAACTATATTTGACATCAAGATGAAGAAGTGGGCCCCACTATATTGGAGTGAGATGGAGTAAAATGTTGGTGGAAGAAATGTTTAATATTTCACCCTTCAGAAAAGTCTGAAAATATTTATGATGGGAAAATAAGAATATTTTTGGATTATTAGCAACTACATTAAATTATACTCTAATTTTTAAATTATGCATGAAGAAGGGAGTCATTTTCCAAGTTTTATGTGCTTCTAATGATGTTTTACTAATTCTGGCTGTGTCTGAGTGTATGCATTTTGAGAAGAAAAGGATGCCTGTTGCATAAAATATGCTTCTGCTCTTATCTGACTTGAACCTATTAATAGGTTTTTATTAAATCTATGTCTTATGTTCTGCTTAATTCTCCCCTGACCCTACCAAGTCTCATTTCTGTCCTTTTATATAAGTCAATTAGGCAATTTTGTGTTTCTATTACATTGCTGTTACCTGGCATATATGCTGTATCATTAACGCAAAATCTGGAACACTTTTCTATACTTTGGATAAGAAATACACTATATGGTTAAAATCAGGACTTATATACATAAATAGTTACTCATTAACTATGGGCTGAGACATAACTATCGTATTATTTCATCAGACTATTTCTTTGAACAAGTGTTACTTCTATAATATAATTCATGTGTCTAATCAAAATGTACAATTATTGAATGGTTAATATCATCTAAGGTCAACAAGAAAGAAAAGTGTTTTGAGTTTTAACTTGGTCCTAGATTGATTTTCTAAATTGAGATAAAACATCTATTACTCAGGCATTTTTTTTTCATATACTCAACGTCATAAATCTTAAGTTTGTGTTTGTTTTAGACAAGCTAGAAAAATGATAAAAACAGCAAACAAGAAACATTTTGCTTTATAAAATCAATATACATATTTCATTCTTACAATGGTTTCTACTAGAATTTTATTTCCCATGTACATGCTTTAGCTGTACATAGGTTAATATTATCATTTCTTAGTGTAAAGGGTTAAACTTGGTTTCCAAAGTAAGAAATAAGAGTATGTCCATTCTAATTATAATTCTAAAACAACTTTCCCTTAATCTTTTAAGCTAAAAGTGAGATTGCTCCTCATATTATTACTTTGATAAGTTTGACACCTCTATCAACTATCACAATAATTTTCCAATTTGCTACCCTGCCTCTAAAAGAAAATGGGCTTATAAAACTAGTTTTTAATCAGATAATCTACTAAAATGTCTGCTTTTCCTTTTGGACGAGTATATATATTTTTTCTACCCAAAGCATGTCCTGTTATCAGAGACTGTGAAGCTGTGTTGTCCCTTGGTTCAGAATGTTGGACCCAAGAGTCTGATGTTGTATTTACTGCGGGAACAACAACTTAATTAAGTGTTGCTTTAGAAACATCACCAGAGCTTTGTTTCTGGTATTCTACTCAGGCATGTATCACATTGTTTTGACACATGCATTGGGGGATTTGCTTTGTAGTTAGTCATGATTTTGGAACACTGCTAGTCAAGGCAAGAAAAGAATAATTCTATTGGAAGAGCAGGCAAAATGATCTTAAATCCAAAATGACTCTAAAAGACAGGATCAAGGGCAAAATTTTCTTCTAAAACACTCTCGGTAAAAACAAATTTCCTCTTTTGACATTTAACTGCTTAAAAGAAAATGTTTTTTATGTTTTTGTAAAGATTAGTAAAATCAAATGTATAAGGATTTCTTACTTTCAAATTTCTATATTTATCTCCCTAAAGAACATGTTTTATGTGTATAAATAAATTTGATATTTAATTTTAGGTTATTATTTATCATGATAAAACATCTTTTAAACAATACTTTTCTGTTATAAACCAGAAAGTGTTTGGAAAAGGATAATAATGCATGGATACATTTTTACACTACTTTCTTCAAAGACATATAAGCAATGTTTTCCTTCCTCATATACTCTATAAATGCACATGAAGCTGAGGAATTAAATGTGTCTACCTCAAAGCACTAGAAAGTTTAACTCCACTATGATAGACCTTAGATTAGAGACTGTAAAATTAATACAAATTAAACAAAGATCTCAAAACTTGAAAAAGGAGTCTGTAAACTAAAAATAATAATAATAATATATTTTTTTATTATTTCTAAGACAGTGTGACCTGAAATTTCTAGAAAAGATGGCCCAAATGATAAGTGAAGGAAAGTGCCCCAGCGGAGACACTATAATGACCTATGCAATAAAGAATTAAAACTAATTATTTCCAGAAGTTTTTTTTTTTTTTTTTTCATGTTCCTCAATAACAGTCCCTATTCAAATCTAGCCCTAGCTGGTTTAGCTCAATGGATAGAGTGTCAGCCTGCAGACTGAAGGGTCCCTGGTTGGATTCCAATCAAGGGCACATGCTGGGTTGCAGGCTTGATTCCCAGTAAGGGGCGTGCAGGAGACAGCCGATCAATGATTCTCTTCCATCATTGATGTTTCTCTCTTTCCCTCTCCCTTCCTCTCTGAAATCAATAAAAATATTTTAAAAAACAAATAACATATAGTCTAGCAAAAAAAAAATGACACTGACTAAACAAAATATAACCAGACTTTGTTTACCTCAGGTAGGTTAATATTGATCCTTAAATATTAAGGCATCCAACTTTAGCAACCCACATAGGGCAATCATATTCAAACTGTTCTTTATAATGTAGTGATCAATCAAGTGTACTATAAATAGATATATATTTGAAAAAAAGTATTGTTTTTCAAAATGTGATTATTTCCATAAATTTAAAAGTGTGTCAGCATGTGATGAAGTCTCTGTCTATAGATGTATGTTATCGCATCATAAAACATGCCTATGTTCAAAATTATCGCTTTATCTCATAATTTCAAATATCAATACCACACTAGATATGTGATAATGTTTTGCCAAAGTAAAAGGAATGCAAGTGAGAACAGCAACAAACAGCTTTTCCAGATTGTGTCAGGAAGCAGCCAAGAATTAATCAAAGGCAGAAAGCATACGCATGCTGTTAACCATGGCTGAAATGTAGTACATTGTACTGAATACCCTCCATAATGCCCTTGGTTCTCAAGAGTTGATTCAAATTGCATTTACATTTTCAATGGATAGAAAATTCACATGCTATGTAAACCATTCCAGAGCAAAGAAAATATAAAAACTTTACCTTTTCACTTTACAAACATAGTGTATCTGTAATACTAATACTTAAAATAGAAATTGGAAACCGGTTACACTGGGTAACCACGGCTAAAACGTAGTGCACTGTACTGAACACCCTCCATAATGTAGCTGGAGCTGGGCCTCTGCAAACAATGTCTCTCCTTTGTCAGCTGGCTCCCCATCAGTTTTCAGCGATCAGTGGTGGCAAAGGGAACCTGGCAGACAGGTGAGGGAATGGGCATGTCTCATTCTGTTTTGCTTGCTGTTCCTGTCAGCATCATCTCATCAACAGTTTTTCACTTTGGCAGAAACAGATACCTCAACTTTCATGTTTTTATTTAATGTTTTAATTTTCCTTTATTGTTGAAAGTATTTCAGCCGTGGGCAAACTCCGGCCCGTGGGCCGTATCCGGCCCGTTTGAAATGAATAAAACTAAAAAAAAAAAAGACCGTACCCTTTTATGTAATGATGTTTACTTTGAATTTATATTAGTTCACACAAACACTCCATCCATGCTTTTGTTCCGGCCCTCCAGTCCAGTTTAAGAACCCATTGTGGCCCTCGAGTCAAAAAGTTTGCCCACCCCTGTATTAGATGTTCTCTTTCCCTCCCACCCTTTGGCTCCCTCCACTCCACCCCGACCCCTGCCCCAGGTCTTCCCCACACTATTGTCTGTCCATGGACTATGCATAGCCTATAATAGACAAACATGGTAATTGACCGTACCTTCGCTACACCTCCCATTGGCTAATCAGCATGATATGCAAATTAACTGCCAACAAAGACGGTGGCTAATTTGCATACTGCAGGTGGGGCTGGCAGCATGTGACGCTGCCCGTGGGACCCGGGACCCAGATCCCTGACCCGGCGAGGCGGGGCCAGTAGCACCCAATGCTGCCCGGGGGATCCAGGCCTTGGATCTGTGACCTGGTGAGGGAGCAAAGTGGGGGAGAAGGGAGAGAGCCCAGGTGGCAGAGAAGGAAGGGAACCGAGGGCTAAGCTGCGAAGGGAGGGAGTGAGGCAGCGGAGAAGGGAGCAAACACGCCTCGGTGGGCTTCGCTCCCTCCTCTGTTTCGCTGTGGTCTCAGGAACCCCTATTCTTGCAGGAATAGGCCTGAGGAAGCTCTATTCTTGCAGGAATCTTCCTGCAACGGGCCTCTATTATACATGTAATTTCATTGGTTAATTCCCTTCCTCTCCCCCTCTCTCCCCCGCCTTCCTCTGAAATACATACATGCTTCAATGTCTCTGGATCTTTTTTGTTCATCAGTTTATTTTTTTCACTAGATTCCACATATAAGTGAGGTCATGTGATACATTTCTTTCCCGCACTGGCTTATTTTGCTTAGCATAATACATTCCAGGTCCCTCCATAGTGTCTCAAATGGCAAGACATCCTTCTTTACAGCAGCTGCATAGTATTACATTGTGTAAATGTACCATGGTTTTTTAATCCATTCATCTACTGATGGGCACTCGGTTTGTTTCCATATCTTAGCTATTATAAGTAATGCTGCTATGAACATATATGCTTTCTGATTGGTGTTTCCAGCTTCTTAGGATATATTCCTAGAAGTGGGATGACTGGGTCAAATGGCAGTTCCATTTTTAATTTTTTGAGGAAACAACACTGTTTTCCACAGTGGCTGCATCAGTCTGCATTCCCACCAAAACTATACTTGGGTTCCCTTTTCTCCACATCCTCACCAGCACTTGTTTGCTAATTTATTAATGATAACCATTCTAACAGATGTGAGGTCATTTTAATTTGCATCTCTCTGATAATTAGTGACAGTGAACATTTTTCATATGCCTCAAGACTTATTTTATTTTTAGTATTACAGAACCATTTTCAATTGCGCTCCTTCAGAGATATCAAGACTAGATAGCCAGCGCCCCCTCTTCAGAGTCCTGGCTCCGTAGGGGCCTTCTTACTGTAATGTATGTTCTGATAACACCCATATCTTCCATTCTTCCATTTGTTCCTCCTGTCCTAAGGGTTATAGTTGCTTTCTTACTTACTATCTCTATTTACCTCCCTTTTAAGCTCTCTCTCTCTCTCTCTCTTTCTCTCTTTCTCTATCTCTATCTCTGTCTCTATGTCTTTCTCCCTCTCCTGCATTATGGATTTCTTATATAAAATTATTTTTAAAATATCTGGCATGGTTCTGTCCTCCATACAAGAATGATATTGATTCACTTGTATAAAAACTGACACAATAACCCTAAATGAAATGATAGCAGATTGAACTTGTACAATGGGATATAAAAAGAGGGAAAGTCCAGCTGGTGTGGCTCCATGGTTGAGTGTTGACCTGGGAACCAGGAGGTCTCAGTTTAGTTCCCAGCCAGAGTATGTGCCTGGGTTGCTGGCTCGATCCTCAGTTGGGGATGTGCAGGAGGCAGCCCATCAATGAGTCTCTCATCATTGATGTTTTCATTTCTCTCTCCTCCTTTCCTCTCTTGAAACCAATAAAATATATTTTAAAAAAGAGGGGAAAAAATGAAATAGGAAAGAGGTAGAGGGGGAAGAGCAGCAAAGGAGGAGAAAAAAAGAAACTATAACCAAATATAAATTGTGTTGAAGGAGAACTAGGATGGGTAAATAAAAATATATTTATTTATAGAATTAATCACAATAAAAATTTTAAGCACTATCTATTTTCTTAATAGAATTCCAGAACCTTTGGTAAAATCAATATCTATTTCCAATAAAAATATTTAGTAAATTAAGAAAAATCATGATTACACCAATATTTTCTCATGTCAACAGCCAACATCATATAAAACAGGGAAACTTATGAACTGTTTCCATAAATTCAAGAACAATAACATGCACCTTTGTCACTATTATTTATTATTATTTTGAATATTATCAGTGCTAGCAGCCATGTGACTCACTTTAGCCAATGAAATTACAACACATTCGAGCACCAGTGGGGTCCCTCGGCCTAGCCTGCGGGATTGGGCTGAAACCAGCTCTCTGACATGCCCTGAGGGATTGTGAAAGGACACAGACCAGGCTGAGGGATCCCACCAGTGTATGATGAAGGCCAGGGAGAGAGGCAGGAGGTTGGCCAGCCAAGGAGGGACTGTGGGAGGGCTCCAGGGTGTGTCGGCCCCATCTCGCTCAGTCCCGATTGGCTGGACCCCAGCAGCAAGCTAACCTCCCAGTCAGAGCGTCTGTCCCCTGGTGGTCAGTGCACATAGTAGTGAACAGTTGAGCAGCCTTATCATATTATTAGCATATTACACTTTGATTGGTTGAACAGCTGACCATTCGACCAGACACTTAGCACATAAGACTTTTATTATATAGGATGATTTTTTATAAGCCAGTTCTTAGTTTGGGCACTGCTCCACGTTTTCTTTATAATCAGTCTAGAGGACCAGTGCTTGAAATTCGTGCACTCTGGGAGTCCCTCAGCCCAACCTGCACCCTCTCGCAGCCTGGGAGTCCTCAGGGGATGTCCAACTGCTGGCTTAGGCCTGCTCCCGAAGGGAGTGGAGAGAGTGGGCCTACACCTGCAGTCAGACATCCTTAGCACTGTCATTAAGGTGGGAGAGGCTCCCACCACCACTGCTGCACTTGCCAGCTGTGAGCCTGTCTCAGTGCTTCTGGCTGAGTGGCACTCCCCCTGTGGGAGTGCACTGACCACCAGGGGGCAGCTCCTGCATTGAGCGTCTACCCCCTGTTGTTCAGTGTGTGTCATAGTGACTGGTCATTTCACTGTTCTGTCGATTTGCATATTAGCTCTTTATTATATAAGACTAGAGGTCCAGTGCAGGAAATTTGTGCACAGGGGAGAGGGTCCCTCAGCCCGGCCTGTACCCTTTCACAATCCAGGACCCCTCGGGGAATGTCTGACTGCAGATTTAGGCCTGATCCCTGCAATATTGGGCCTAAACCAGCAATTGGACATCCCTCTCGCAATCCGGGACTGCTGGCTCCTAACTGCTTGCCTGCGTGCCTGATTGCCCCTAACTGCTCGCCTGCCTGCCTGATCTCCCATAACTGCCTCTGCCTTGGCCCCTGCTGCCACGGCTTCATTCCGAAGGACGTCCAGAATGATGTCTGGAAGGTCCAGTCTAATTAGCATATTATGCTTTGATCAAAATCAAGTCAATTTCAGAAAAAAAGATAAAAGCATTTTTATTTTTTCCTTTTATTTTGATCAACCTAATTACAAAAGTAGATACAGGAGGCCAGTAAAGAAAATATAATTTACATAAAAATAATTTAATATTAACTTAACTAAACAAATTAGTTACAAAACTTTTCGAGCAAATATGAGAAGTTCATGTGGAATAAAAGGTTAAGTGACAAGATACAGTGTGGAAAATTTTATATAACCAATTTGTTAAACTTGAATTTGTAAATTAATTCTTCAATATTCCTTAAGAAATAGTATTCAATCTATTTATAAAATCATAAATATTAAATATAAAAATATGTCACTTGCTTAAAAATGAGATTATTATTAACAGATTGCTATAAAGGGTTAGTTCACAAGTGATTATCATTACTTATAAAATAACTAGTGGCCCAATGCACAAAAATTCATATAAGGGTAGGCCTTCCTTCCCCTGGCTGCTGGCACCAGCTCCCCTATGGCACCTGGGACCTGGGCTTCCCTCCTCTGGCTCCTGGCAGGTACCCGGGACCAGGGATGGCTTCCCTCCGGCCCCAGTTTCATCAGGAAGGACGTCCAGAATGACGTCTGGAAAATGTCCAGGTTAATTAGCATAGTACACTTTTATTATTATAGATGTGTCATTAAAGATTTTTACATGATTAGGAGAACATGAGTCAGCATCACTTGAATTCTTTTACTTATTATGGAAATATTTGGGGAATAGCCCTTACCTCTTAAAGATCTTCATCTTTAATACCTACAAATTTTTGTAATGGTTCTCCTTTATGGCTCGTTCAGTAAAAAGTAGATTATGGTATGATAGGAAACAATCTGTAAATCTCAGTGGTTCCAAACGTCAATGTTTTCTTTTGTATTTGTGCAGCCTGCTACTATTCTTCAAAACTGACCAGTGCAGCTGTTCTATAAATGCTGGATATGTTACCTACATCTTAAACTGCACCTTTATGTCCATGCAGCAGAAGAAAAACCAAGTTGAACAGTTGGTATTTGGTAATTAAGTATTTCCACCTACAACCAATGATATATGCAATTCCAGGTCAAGTGTCATTGGCAGTAGGAAGTCATATGGCTTCATCTCTCTTCAAGGAGATGTGTATGTGCAATTTATCTGTTTGCCTAGGAGAAGAAAATCAGATATCACTGAATAATAGGAACATCTTTCATAGTAGGAAAGATAAGAAATATCTAATAGAGAAGCATTAATATTGATGATTATAACATTCAACATACCATACTTAAACATTTACTAATTCATATATACATATTCATATACTCACCCACTCCATGTCTAAATTATGCAAATTACTCAAGAATATGGCAACATAGAGCCTTAGTTAACTAAACTACTTAAGCGCAAACTAGAAACAACAGAATGCAGCAACTTAATAATGCACAGAATAAATATTCAGTTTAATAAAAATCATCTAAAAAGGGGGGGGCCCAAAATAAAATCCAAGTAGCTTATCTGCCCTGAGTAATGGGTCTTTCACTGACATTGGGAAGCACTGGCTTCTCATATTCATTTCCAAGATCACTCAGGCATCAAATGGAAAAGAAGAATCTCTATGTAAGGCATCCACACGTAGAAAAGTTTCAAGAGTTGTTTCCAATCACCAAATTCTGATACAAGGTCTTTCTCTTAACTACTCCCAATCCCAGAACTATGTCAGACATATTCTAACAGCAGCAGGTGTTTGGAGAACTTTATTTTGGAAGCTCAACTTGCTATCTTTATATAGCCCTTGAGCTGAGCACACTCCATCAACTTGAGCTTTGGATTCTGATTTTTGTTTACTGATGAATTATCTGACTCATACCTTTACTCATGGCTTATGCTAATTCACTGCCTGTACTGTCTCAAGGTCCCTGTGTATCTCCTCAGGTGGTGTTATCATAACCAAATGGTGATTTTTTTTCTGGGTTGTACTGTTAAATTTCTCAGAAAAGATCTGATTCAACCAGCTAATTACATTATGCCTGTTAGGTGAGAACCTTGATTTTAATCTTCTTCATACAAAACTTACAGATGTTTCTCAACTTGTGGGTTATGTCCTGATAAACCCTTAAATGTTAGAAATACTGTAAATTGAAAATGCACTTAATATACCCAACATACCAACCATCAAAGCCTAGCCTAAACTACCTTACACATGCTCAGAACACTTACATTAGCCTGCAGTTGGGCAAAGTTTTCTAACACAAAGCCTGTTTTATAATATACTAGAAGCCCAGTGAGTGAAATCGTGCGGCCCCACCCATCACCTCCCCAAGATGCTAACACTCTGGTTTGTTTTGCTGCATGGCTGCCGCCACCACCACGGGCCTCACGAGCTCATTTGTGCCTGGCTGGTCCCCAGTCCTCTTTCCCCAGTGTTGGGTGTCTGAGCCATTGTCTGCTCCGAACCCTTTAGCTCTTTCACTTAGTAACAGTTTTTACCTTCTGCCTCAGTTCCTCTCCCAGCTCGCACCCTTCCCCCGCATGCCATCTCCCCCCACCACAGGCCACGTGCTCCCCCCTCCCCCTGCAATGGGAGCACCTCCACTCGCCATCTGGGGACCTGCACCTTGCTCCCCACCCCCGCCTGCCCAGCGCCCATCCCCTGCATCTCTTTGCTGCCTGGCCCCTGGAGAGCTGGCGCCAAAAGGACGCCTCCAAGTCCCAGAGTCCCACTCTGCTGGGGCCGGCATCATGGGACTCCCCCAATGCACCTCCTGGTCAAGTCCCCACCGGTGCCCATAGGGACACAGCCTCAAGACCCCACTCACCTGCCCGCCCCTCGCAGCATACACAGCCCTGCCCACCCAGTGGGCCTGCCACACACGCAGCCTCCTGCTGATTGATTGTTATGGCGTGATGGTGTCATGACCACAGGCTTTTTATAATATAGGATTGTCGAATATCTCAGTGTGTGTATTGCTTTCTCACCATTGTAAAGTCAAAATAATTTTAAGCCAAACCATCATAAGTTAGCACTGTTTGTATTGGTTTCCCTTGAATCGTTTTCTCACATTTGGCCCATCAAACTTTTCTGGGGGGAAAAAAAGTCGTGTAAAAATAAACATAATCTTCTATACTTAAGGAATTCTTTAGGTTCAGTACTGAGAGCAAATATAATAATCAGGAATCATCTAAGAATATTGCAGTCATTGCAGTTATAGCTGTTGTTGGAAGACTTAATATTAGCAAGGTAATATCTATTAAATGTTACAGTAAATTGCATTATGTTGTAAACAAAGGATTGTAAAATATTTTCAAAAAATAAACATGCATTTATACTATTCATATGACATGATATTCTTAGAAAAATTATTCTAAATAATTAATGGCAGAAAAAAATTACGTTTGTTATATCTACATTTCTTTCTAACCTTTCTTAAATTTATCATTTATTACTCCAATCCTCTACCTCACTATGAATATAGCCTCATACTTTTCAATCGACAACCACTTTTCTTTTGCTCTTATAACCTGAAGAGATCCTCTGAGGCCATAGATTATGTTGGATCCAGGAATAAAATCCTACTGGGCAGCACATGTTTATAAGTTCTAAAGTACACTTTATTAGCATATAAATTGAAAATAGCAATGTTGATCAGGTTGTTTAATGAAAAATGCCTCTTAGTCCAAGTGAAAAACTATTTCCTTAATCCAAGTTGCTTAAAAAACACAACAGAAACTACTTATGTGATTACTGCAAAAAGTGACAGGAGACAGGAAATGAAAGTGATGGCTGAACCAATCAACCTTTAGAAAAAATTGTATGTTAACTCTGGGCCAGTAAATAGCTAGATACATGTGTAGACAGAAACCCTTCCAATAATGTTCCTAATGTCAAGGTCTCTTGGGCAATAAAGACTTCCCTGTGATGAAGTCCATTAGGCAGCAACCTTATTAAACACAGCACACACAATCAGCTCTGGGTGACTACCTCCAGGCTTCTCTCTGGTGACATTGCAACGAATCTTCATTTTTCCAATAAAGAGTAATATGGCTTTGATCAAACCTTCTAACTTCAATTTCCTTGGGTTAAAAACATTTCTAGGAAGTCTTTTTTGAGACTCAATATCATATAAACATCCTTTTATTTTTCTTCTCATAATTGACATTTTTAGCTTGTATGGACAATAGAGACCATTATAAACTTTTGAACAATAATAGATACAGAGGCAGAGCTGCCTCAAACAGATTGTCGAGCTGCAGCGGGAAGGCCGGGGAGGGTTGGGGGGCAGGAGGTAGGGGGGTAAGAGATCAACTAAAGGACTTGTATGCATGCATATAAGCATAACCAATGGACATAAGACACTGGGTGATAGGGGAGGCTAGGGGACTGTCTAGGGCGGGGGGATAAAATGGATACATATGTAATACCCTTTGTAATACTTTAAGCAATAAAAAAAAAAATGGAATACATACAGAATACACATGTTAAAAAAGTATTGACCTATATAAAAAAAAAAAAAAAGAAAATGCCGTAATTAAAGAATAAACTACTTCATTAAGGGTTGTCTTTGAGGACTACAGTTTTTATAATTATATCACACAAATGTGTCAAATTTCAGAAAAAAAGTATTCGATAAATTTATATCATGATGTACACTTTTATTCACTCATTTTGATGTTATACACATTAGCTTAATAAATAAGAATGTATTTTTGCCCTGCTGGTGTGGTTGAATGGTTGAGCATCGACCTATGAACCAGGAGGTCATAGTTCAATTCCTGGTCAGGGCACATGCCCAGGTTGTGGGCTTGATTCCCAGTGACATATTAAAAAAAAAAGAACACACTGTTACTCTTGTCAATTGATGACCAAAAGAAAAAGAATAAATATGTCACTGAATGTGAAAAGCTGGGTAACCAAAAGGTATTAGTTTATAAATGAGTGTTCTCTAGAACAGCAATATAAAAATCTACCAGAAGTAATGTTATATAACCTAAATATTTTTTAAAAAAATATATTTTATTGATTTTTTTACAGAGAGGAAGGGAGAGGGATAGAGTTAGAAACTTGATGAAAGAGAAACTTCGATCAGTAACCAAGGTACATGCCCTTGACCAGAATTAAACCTGGGACCCTTCGGTCTGCAGGCTGACACTCTATCCACTGAGCCAAACCGGTTAGGGCCCTAAATATTTTTTTGTAACTAAAATACGAAATGTATAGCTTGAGAGAAAAATATGTGCTATTAATTAAACACTAAAAAATTAAAAGTGTATTTGAACAATTGGATCCTTATAGGCAGGATATTGTCCATATTTGCATGAGTCATGAAACTAGCTACCTTAAAGCAACCTAGGTACCTTAAGCAGCTGATTGAAGCATTAGTATTACCTACTGGCTCCTGAGGGCATTTAGTTTTCTTTCCCTTGTCTATCACTTTTCTAAGTGTTACTTCTCCCATTGAATTTCTCTCAGCACCTGGGACTACTAAAACTCTGTCTTTGCTAAGGAACTCCCCCACCAACAACAGTGTCTTCCAAATGTTTACATTATCATTACATTTTTTGACCAATCATGTTTAGACATACATAATACTTTGACTGTATTAATATATTATGTATATAATAAAGCATGCAGAAAATAAGCATTAAAATATGAATAAATTAAAATTATAAATGGTAAAATTTTTACAGCATTATACTATGAAGATCATTATTCTAGATATTATCATTTCATTTCTATACATAACGGCTGGTGAGAAGCTCAGAGGTAGTGATGACACCCAGTAAAAGAAACTATTAACTTGACATTGGCAATGTTGGTCTTTGCCTTAATCTTTGTTTTCTCAAGCCTTATTTTTAAGGTTATCAAATGTTCTATTGTGTGTGTCTTTTAATATGCTTTTTTTAAAATAAAGAACTATGAAATAATAATTTAATCAACTGGGTAGAGTACGAACATAACATAGAACATAGGAGATCAAAGAACTATTTAGATAAACACTGTAATTGTACAGAGAAGTAAAATAAGGCTTATGAAGTTTAAATTGCTCTCAAGGTCACATTCCTTTCTATGTATGTCACATCAAACGTAGTACATTTTAATTCCTCTAGAGTTTCCAATTGAATCTTTATTCTTCAAATTGGCTGGTAATTCAGTACTTTTTTCAATGGATTCAAATTTGAAAAGACTGTATCTCTTCCAAAATCTAATGGAATTTTAAAAAAGCATTTCATTGAAGAAATATAAATCTACCCTAGCCAAATTTCCAGGCCAGGGTGCACTCTATTATAGTCATGCAATTTAGTGGTTCTTCATCAAGGTTATATATTCAGAGCCATCATCTCAAGAGATTTTCAAACTCAAAATCCCAGGGCCAATTTCAAAATGAGAATCAATTGCAGGCTCTTGATATGTGAAAAGCAAAAGTAAGCAAAAAGAAATGTTCTCAGAGCAAAGTGTTGACATTTCTACTTAAGAACCAACTGAATAGCCGAAACCGGTTTGCCTCAGTGGCTAGAGTGTCGGCCTGCAGACTGAAAGGTCCCAGGTTCTATTCCGGTCAAGGGCATGTACCTGGGTTGCGGGCACATCCCCAATAGGGGGTGTGCAGGAGGCAGCTGATCGATGTTTCTCTCTCATCGATGTTTCTAACTCTCTATCTCTCTCCCTTCCTCTCTGTAAGAAATCAATAAAATATATTAAAAAAAGAGAACCAATTGAATACAAAGAACTGATGTAATAACAAAATAGATAAAATTTAAATTTTATATATTTAAGACCTCATCCTTCATTAAAACAACTATGAAAAATAAACAGTCTTAGGTGCATGGGCTTCACACATAAAGAGCCCTCTATTCTCATTCAGTCATTTTTTAACACTAAGTGGCTTTGATTTGATTGTACCATATCAAATCCTTAGTTGAATAAGAAATTAGAAAGCAAATATGTCTACCATAATCATTTTAAATGAGCCAAGATTTTATGAAATCTAAAATGTGCTAGTAATATTGGCTGAGGGCCTAATAAAACTTTAATATATGAGCAATCACAATTAGTCCCTTTTGCATTTCTAAACTCAGGTGATGTGTTTGTTTTTCTAGAGATGTGAAACTTGGAAAAGAAATGGATATAGCCCCTAAATAAGCCCTGTGTGATCTTAATACCTAAACAATTTAATTGGTATGATTTACAGAAGGAGATATAGAAATAGAAGTGAATAAAAATTGTGTACAGTTCTTTTCATTTTTCTAAACAATAGAGTGTGCCTGCATTTATATGTATAAATAAATAAGAGACAGATAAATTGCTAAATTTGGGTTATGGTGCCATTGAAAAAAATGCTAAAATGATGAAATTCATTTTCTTTGTTTGTACAAATCTGGTAGCTACATTAAAATTTGCACTAGGGAACAGTTTCAAAGCTTTTATAGTGTCTTTTTATGCTGCTACACATTCTGGTTTTGAGAGGGAGAATTGCCCTGGAGGAGAAATCCTTCAGAAAGAAGAAGAGAGGGAACACAAGGACTCAGAAAAAAGTTTGCTACTGCAGAGAATGATTAGTACAAGGAAAGGAGGAGGAGACATCTGCTGGTGAAATGATTTTTAGAGATAATTAAGTGCATTCATCCAGAAATAACACATATTATACATCGTTTGCAGGCACACATGGCTTTACTAAAAACAAGAGAGGCTTTGAAAGACTCACAAAAATAATCAGCAGTTCTGATCTGCTGTCATCCAGAATGTCAGCCCTTCGTGTGTGCTACACCTCAGTCTTCCTAAATCCCTTTCAGGAACCCTAATACTTTTTATTGCAGGGTATGTACACTACTTACAGAGCTAAGCGTGGCTGGGAAGCATTGTCAGAAAAGTGTAGCTTGCTTCTCCTGTCTTTTAAAGCTTAGATTAATATTCAATTTCAAATTCCTGCAATTTAATTGGATTTTTAGGTATCTAAGAGATCAACATAGAAAGAATATTAGTGTTCAAAATACATGAATGAAGATTTTGTTAAGCATAGAAAAAGCAGTTGTACTGACAGTAATGAATATTTTAGAGACAATAAGAATTAACATCAGAAACAGTTTAATTTTTCTTTATTCCTCATTTTATCCTCTTCCACAATAAAACTGATGCATCATATCTCTGTATGTGATACCTTCTTGTGCAATTGTACATACATTCAGTAAAGCACTACATAATGGGCCTTAAACTGTAGTAAAATAAATAAGAAAGCACAATGTAAAATATATTTTTATAAAAGCTTACACATATTAATTACTGTCCAAAGAACACTTATGAGATTCTGCTTGGTTTTTAAGTGTAAATAAATTTAAAAGTTGTAGATTAAAAATACAACAGTAAATAAAAATGAAAGACAGCAACTTCCTTTCATTGAGATAAACAATAGCAATAAAATGAATGACAAATTGTTTGACATTTAAAGATTTTCTATCTCAGCCCACAATCCAGGCATGTGCCCTTGACCTGGAATCAAACCATGACCTCCTGATTCATAGGTCAATGCTCAACCACCGAGCAACACTGGCTGGGCACCATAATAATTCTTTAAGAACTAATCCCAATGCCATCTACTTTGAATTATCTTTTAGTTAGGATGCCTTTGGCTTCACATCACTGATCCTCCACAAAACAGAATTAGTTTTTATATAATAAAATATGTTATTCCATGGATACAGACAGTACTGTGGTGAGGGCCTGGGGGTTGGGATAGGATGGGGGCATGAGTGGGGGTAAAAGGAGGATATCTGTAATACTTTCAACAATAAAGCTAAATTAAAAAAAATGTTACTGAACAGAATTAGAAATCTCAAGGAAGGATGCTTCTACAGTTAATAAAAGCATTAGCTCAAATAATTAAAAAAATAGTTTCTATGAATTCATTTTTCTAGTCTGCCATCCTTATGCGGTTAGCAAACCTCATAACTCAAAGATGGCTACCACTGTTCCAGGTGTAAAAGAAAAACGACATCTGTGACAAGCCAGAAGAATGATAAAAAGGCATACATCTTTAAAAATATTCCTTGTTAAGAGTGTAGACAATTTTCCCAGGTGTGTTTAGCCCAGTCATATCTTATTGGCTAGAATCATATCACATGGCCATTCACATAGCTACCTCTGGAAAGACAGAATAGAATCACCATGATTGCTTAGCCCTAGATCAGTCAAGACCAACTAGCATATAGCTTTCTGCTACCTAAACAATATGAGTTCTAATGGCAAAGACAAAAAGGATGTTGGTAGTGCTACTGGATTAGCACCATGGTGTCTAATATACACACTTTATTTACCCCACATCTATTGTAATCATCACTCTTCTTGAACTGTACTTGTGTTTGTAAGTGTCTTATATTCATTTAAAATTACATGTAACTTTTTAAAAAATAATCTTTATTGTTGAAAGTACTACATATGTCCCCATTTTCCCCACTGACCCCCTCCTCTCATCTCCCACTCCCTCCCCAGATCTTCAACACACTATTGTCTGTGTCCATTGGCTATGCATATATGCACATAAATTCTTTTTTAAATATATTTTTATTACTTATTTCAGAGAGGAAGGGAGAGAGAAAGAGAGATAGAAACATCAATGATGAGAGAGAATCATTGATCAATTGCCTCCTGCACATCCCCTACTGCGGATAAAACCCACAGCCTGGGCATGTGACCTGACTGGAAATCGAACCATGAACTCCTGGCTCATAGGTTGATGCTCAACCAGTGGGGCATGCTGTTCAGGCTGCGTATAAATTATTTGGTTATTCTCTCTTACCCTCTGCCCCCTTCCCTCTGAGATTCCTCAATCTGTTGCATACTCCCATGTCTCTGGAGCTGCTTTGTTTGTCAGTTTATTTTGTTCATTAGATTCCACATATAAGCAAGATCATGTGGTATTTTTCTTTCTCTGATTGACTTATTTTGCTTAGTGCAATAATCTCCAGGTCCCTCCAGAGATCACATTGGACAGTAATTTTATTTCACGCTTTGCTCAATGTAGTGGTGAAATTATCATAGGTAATCAATAAAACTTTTTTGAATGAATGAATAAATTCATAAGATTTTGTTTGTCTGGCACGTGGTTTATATTTGCACAAGTTTATTCTTAGCTGTGTCTAAATAGATTTGCTTTTCTTGACTTGACAAAATGTGTTCGGAATTATATGTTCCTGAAAAGAAAACCTTTTAGGTGCAGGAAAGGAAGTATAAATGTAATGTGCTTCTTTAAAAAACCATACAGATGATTTTAAAGTTTAACTTCTACACATGAATTATAACAAAATGAACAGATATGGAAATTGGTTAATTGTAATAATGTGTTCTTTAAGTAAAGTAAATCTGCAATGATCTTAAATAACCTTTACACAATTTAGTGCAAAACTTTCCTGAAATAACAAAAATCAAATGTTGAGGAATGACTATTGAGTTCCGTCATTTGTCATTAAACAAAAAAACCCCAAAATGAGCCCAGAATAAAAGTGAATTTGATACATTATGTTTATTCTAGTACAATGAAATTCAAACATGGATGGAAAAAAATCCAGCACATTCTTTGCATTCTCATTTCTACTACTATAATTCATGATGTCATTTCTCTAACCTAGACTCTTACCCCAGCTGTATACATTTATTCAAACCAATAAAATTCCACTACATTGACCTTTAACATGCACATTCAGTCCCATCAACTTCTGATGTGGCATGTACTGACTATACAAGTCAAGCGAACTGAATATAAGCTCATTGGTCTGGTTATCAAGCCTCTTTCTAAAACAGACCCAACCCAGTTTTTCAACTCATTTTCTTTTTGATATTCATAAGCAACTTACTCTCTAGGCTAATTGTATATACACAGTTTTCCACATACAATTTCTACTTCCTCAAGCTGTCTGTCTTCTCTAAACTAGTTTACTTATTTTGGGAAGCATTTAACTATGTCTCACCTGGCATGCAAATTTCTATCTAATTAATACACTTTTATTAATATTTCTTCTAAGCACAGTTACTATTGAATAGTGTTCCCTGATTTTAAAAAAATGATATGCTGAAATTCTTGCTCCCAGTACCTAAGAATGTGACCTCATTTACAGGTATAACTAAATTAAGATACTATATAATAAAGAGGTAATATGCAAATTGACCCTCATGCCCTCACACAAGATGGCCACCCCTATGTGGTCAAAGATGGCCACCACAAGTTGGCCAACAGGGGAGGATAGTTCTGGGTGATCAGACCAGCAGGGGAGGACAGTTGGGGGAGACCAGGCTGGCAGGGGAGTGGTTAGGGGCAATCAGGCAGACAGGCAGGAGAGTGGTTGGGAGCCAGTTGTCCTGGATTGTGAGAGGGATGTGTGACTACCCCTGTGGGATCGGGCCTAACCCAGCAGTCAGACATCCCCCAAGGGTGCTCAGAATGGAAAGGGTGTAGGCTGGGCTGAGGGATACCCCCCCTAGTACACGAATTTCATGCACTGGGCCTCTAGTAGATATAAAGTAGGGTAGGCTTCTATACCCAAATGAGAGGTATCCTTATAAAAGAAGAGAGATACTTGGAGAGAACTCCAAGTGAGGACAAGGGCAGAGATTGGAGTTGTGCAGCAACAACAAAGGAACACAAAAGATTGCAAGCGAGTCACCAGAAGAGGCAAGGAAGGATGCGCCTATGGATTTCAGAGGCAGTACAAACCTGCTAACACCTGCTTTCAGACTTTCAGCCTTTAGAATTGAAGACTGCAAAATTCTGTTCTTTTAAGCCACTGTGTGCTACTTTGTTAAGGATGCTTTAGGAAACCAATACACTTACTCAAAACTGTCCCTGTTAATATAGGTAGTCAAAGATAAAATTTCCCTATTTCTCCTTCTCTGCTTATCCTCCTGTTTCAACACACTAATATAAACTTTGCCCATCTCTCATCATAAGCAATATAAAGGCAATGATTATATTTTACCTTTAAATGTCTTAATCATTTCTGAAACCTCTTGAGTGACTTAACAGTAATTGTTGACTAATCAAAAGTAAGTTAAAACTTCTGAGACAAAATTATGACTTAACTCTCCTTTTAATTGAATTGAAATGCTTCAGGTAAACACCTAAAAATATTTACAAAATGATCCTGATTTCTTAAATTTCTTCTACAAAGCATCCTGCATACCAAAGCATATGCCTCCTGATAAATAGTGAGTTTCAAGGACTATTCAACTTAAAAACATGCACATGCAAAGTGAACATTCAGTAAATTTTACAGAAATAACTACACCTGTGGTGATTTTAAAGGACATTCTGCCCTGGCTAGTGAGTCTCAGCTGATTGGGCATCATCCCATTCAATGAGAGGCCAATAGGGGATTTACAGGAGACAGTTGATCAATATTTTTCTCCCTCATTGATGTTTCTCTCTCTCTCTCTCTCTCTCTCTCTCTCTCTCTCTCTCTCTCTCTCTCTCCCTTTATCTCTCTCTAACATTGATGAAAACATTATTTTATTTTAAAAAAAAGTTTCCAGTTGATTCCTGGTCAGTGCATATGCCTGGATTGCAGGCCAGATCCCCAGTTTGTGTGTGTGTGTGTGTGTATGGGGGGGTGTGCATGCAGGAGGGAGCAGATAAATGTTTTGCTCTCATATTGATATTTCTCTCTTTCCTTCTCCTTTCCTCCTATAAAAATATTTTTAAAAACAATAAAGGGCATTCTATTTTAACTTTTAGAATGTGTGAGTAATTGGAGCAAGTAGAGAACTAAGAATCAAATAATTGCAAGTATATATACAAACTAGAGCCTCAGTGCATGAAATCCATGTACTAGTAGGGTCCCTAGTGGCTGCCAGCTGCCAGTCAGCTACTCCCTCTTTCCCTGGTTGAACTCCCAGACAACTCCTGTGAGGGGACAATTTGCATACTACACTTTTATTATATAGGCTTAGAATATATATATATCTCACATCTAATAATAGACAAACATGGTAATTAACTGTACCTCTGACACGCTTCCCAGTGGCTAATCAGGGCGATATGCAAATTAACTGCCAACCAAGATGGCGGCCGGCAGCCAGGCAGCTGAAGCAAACAAGAGGCTTGGTTATTTCAGTGAAGGAGGAGGCCAAGTTTCCCTGCCTGCCGCTGCTGGGCTCTGAGCTTGCACTCTAAGAAACAATGTTGCAACTATAGAAGCTAAACAAACCCCATGCTTTCAGCCAGCCGGCTGAGCTGGAGTTGCAACAGTGTTTCAATTATAAAACCCAAACAAACCCAGATACCTGCTTTCAGCAGCCGAGGTCTCAGAGCTGGAGCTGAGCCTCAGAGCTAAAGCCGGCTCTCAGTTCCAGTGACAGCCATAGAAAGTAAATAAATCCCAGAATAAAAAAAAAAAGAATAAAAAAAAGGAGAGGTTGGGAGCTTCAGTCGCCCTCCAGCCTAAAAACGGCCCTCAGCCCCTCACCCAGACTGTCCAGGCACCCCAGTGGGGACCCCCACCCTGAAGGGGGTGTGACCAGCTGCAAACAGGCATCATCCCCTCATCCAGGCTGGCCAGGCACCCAAGTGGGACCCCTACCCTGATCCAGGACACCTCTCAGGGCAAACCAGCCGGCCCCCAACTGTGCACCAGGCCTCTATCCTATATAGTAAAAGGGTAATATGCCTCCTGGCACCGGGATCAACAGAGCCGCGAGGCCTCCTGGCACCGGGATCAGCTAAGCAGCAAGGCCTCACTGCCCTGGTGTCAAGCGGAGCCACGAGGCCTCCTAACACTGGGATCAGTGGAGCAACGAGGCCTCCCAGCACTGGGATCAGCAGAGCCATGAGGCCTCCTGGCCCCTGGAGCAGCATGACAGGGGGCAGCGCCCAAACCCCCTGATCACCCTGCCGCTCTGTGTGTGACAGGGAGCGGGGTCACAACCTCCCTATCCTCCCTGCTCTGTTCGTGACAGGGGAAGGGCCCCAACCCCCTGATTGGCCCTACTCTGTGCCTGATAGGGGGGAGCTCTCCAACCCCCTGATCGGCCCTGCTCTGTGTGTGACAGGGTGCTGCACCCCAACCTCCCCATGAGCCCTGCTCTGTGTGTGATGAGGTGGAGCCGCAACCTCCCCATCGATCCTGCCCTGAGTGTGACAGGTGCGGTGCCCCAACTCCCCTATTGGTCCTACTCTGTGCGTGACAGCGGGGAGCTACCCAACCCCCTGATTGACCCTGCTCTGTGCGTGACAGGGGGTGGTGCCACAACCTCCCCATCGACCCTGCCTTGAGTGTGACAGGGGGCAGTGCCCCAACCCCCCAGTCAGCCCTACCCTGAGCGTGACTGGGGGTGGCATCGCAACCTCTCGATCCGCCCTGCTCTGTGCATGACAGGGGGCGGCGCCCCAACTCCCCAATCGGCCCTGCTCTGAGCTCCACCAGGGGCTGCACCTAAGGATTGGGCCTGCCCTCTGCCACCCGAGAGTGGGCCTAAGCCAGCAGGTCATTGTATCCCGAGGGGTCCCAGACTGTGAGAGGGCATAAGTGGGGCTTAAGGACACTGCCCCCCCCCCCCACCAGTGCACAAATTTTTGTGCACCGGGCCTCTAGTAATATATGTATAAAATCACTCAACTTCAGAAATTAACATTTCATGACCAAAGTTTCATATGTGTCCCCACAATTTTTCTCACAAACTGGTAGATTATAAAAACATGTTTGCTTGTTTTTAATTCCTCTTATTATTCATCCTCTATCTTTTTCTTTCCCGACTCCTAGTTGCCAACATAACATTTGTGTTGAGGGGACACAGGGCGAAAAGGGGTACTGGATTTTTATTTAGTTATACATATATGAAAATTACTCAATATGTATGAAAATTGAAAGTCTTTTAAAAATGTATCTGTCAGCAATTACAGTGAAAAAGACTAGAAATTCAGGTTTGACAGATTTGAAAAGGTAAGTGGTGGCAGGGTTTGACAAGAGAGAATGTTAAAGAATAAACACTTTGAACATCTGCCCTCTCATTGCCAATAAGGAAATTGTCAATAAGAAAAATTAATGCAGTACATACAAAGGGTTTCAAAAGATTTAGGCAATTCAGATTTGTGAAAGAGGTGACTAATATTTTGGGAAAAGAGACACCATATAATATTCTCCATTTCTAATTCATTCATTTACAAATATATTTATTGTTTGTTTAGTATATAGGTATTGTTCTAAATGCTGATATTTCGATAATAATTTGAAATTTAATGCAATTTAATTCAAAATTAATATTAATTTAATTTTTAAAAGTGATTCATGTTTCATACTCTCATGAGGGAAACTGATTTAAAACAAATAACCAAAGAAACATGGAATTTCATGTAATGAAAAGAGCAATATAGTCATATGAGCAAAATTAAGGAACAGATAATGACTTCAGGGAGGACTATTTTACTTAGCGTTGTCGAAAGCTTCTCTGAGGAAGCACAGTTGAACAGAGATACAAAAGATAAGCACAAGTGAGCCCACAATAGCTGAAGGAATAGTTTTCCAGGCAGAGTGGACCCTAAATCAAAGGTGGGCTATAAAGGGAATAGTAGGAGGAAAGGAAAGAGTGGTGCTCAGATGAGAGACCTCCAGACTAGATTAGGTAAGGTCAAATCAACCAGGAGACCATGATACGGAGTTTGGCTTTCTTCTACATATTTTTTGGAGGCTATTTGCAAGGTTTAGGACAGTAAAATGAAAATTAATTTTAAGATTTATAAGTCACCCTGGAAACTGATTGAAGAGTTTACCTTAAGGGATGTGGAAGGGTAGAAGCTGGAAGACACCATTGGGGGCTATTGCAAGAATTCAGCGAGATATAAAGGTGTTCTAGGCTAGCATGGCTAGTGGTTACAATACAGGTGTATTTTAAATAAAAAGTAAATTTTGGATGGATTTGGTGTGGGTTTGAGGAAAGAAGAGAAATCAATATTGGCAACTAGATTGTTGGCTTAAGCACATGCATAAAGGTGGTATAATTAACTGGAATGGGGAAGAGTTATTGAAGAAAAAAATGATTATTTATTTATTTATTTTTTGGCTGAATACTACTGAGAACCCTATTCAAATAGAATTGTCACTTAAACTTAGGAAATAATGGAGCTGGAACTCAGGGGAGAATTGAGTTTTAGGATAACACTGAGTGTATTTTTAAATATATAATCCCTAGCGCTATGCTGGGATTCTATTTCTTATCATCTCACTATTGATTTAATAATGCTAATAAGATAATTATTAATTTTCTTCTTCTGGAAAAAGTACACTCATGCATTTTTTTTTTTCCAAAACGTTTATCATATGTAATCTAAACCTAGACAATTTTGTTGGTTAGAACATGGTTGTTTGAAAGCCTTGGACTTCCTTTTGTACTTCTTCTCTTTGAAAAAAATAGGTTCACAGTCAAATATTAAGTGAAAAATTCTAAATGTGTTTTACCAATGTGGGTTTTCAGTTTTCAGATACTTAGTAAACATTTTTTTGTATTGAATTAAATTTATAAATAAAAGTGAAGACATGATTTAAAAATTATTAGCAACTTTAGTCAATTAACTGAATGAATACATCTACAACATATTCGACCCCACTCCCTAAATACTCAAATTTTTAAGTCAATAATTTTTTTCAAGAAGTTGGCATCAGAATTACTTGGGAGTGTTTCAAAGCCCATGTCTAAATCTCACTTTTCCAAACTGCATTCTGACTGAGTGTAGTATATATGTTGGAATTTGACATCTACATTGGAAAAACAAATGCATCCTAGTTCAAAGAATTGACTTAAGCAAAAGGGCTTGAATTGACACTGCTGACCTTAATCTCTGGTTCACTTTTCTTCTCTTTCTTCTAAACAAACATCCACTGCAGTTTAAACCTTTGACAGATAAATTAACTCATGCATTAATTTACTATAAGCCTTTTTCTTATCGTGAACCAGGCTCTGGGAGGTGATTTTGTGTAACCTGCAGCGGTTCTCAACCTGTGGGTCACGACCCCTTTGGTGGTCGCATTACAGTGATGAAGTAGCAACGAAAATAATTTTATGGTTGGGTCACAACATGAGGAACTGTATTTAAAGGGCCAGGAGGTTGAGAGCCACTGCCTTAATGCATTTATTATGAATGGATTTTGTAGGCTAATTTATAGGTGACAAATTTTCTTCCTATTTTAATAAATGGACATTATTTTATTGACTCTTGTTTTTTGTTGTCCATCTCTTAACAGAGTTAAGTTTCTTTTAGGTTTCTTTCTAACAATCACATAGTTGTTAAATTAATGTCCATATATATTTTTAAATTTGCATTTAGAATTCTTATCTCTATGCATGATATATGTCAATCGTTTCCTAAAATCCTGCCCCTGTGATGGGTACAACTGATCACTAATGTCACTTAAAAAATTTTAGTGTCACTAGATAACCATAGTTCTTTCAGAACACACACCAAATGTTAAGATATGGTCAATAGAGCCAGGTCAGGATGCTTCAGTGGTGGAGTGTTGACCTGTGAACCAGGAGATTGTGGTTTTTTTATTGTTTAAAATATTACAAATAGTAGTACATATGTCTCCTTTTTTTCCCCATTCACCTCCCCCACAGCCTCCCCTACCCCCCGGCACTTTCAACAATAAAGAATTATTTTAAAAAATTATCTGTACTGATCATCTAAAAATTGTTTGTGAACTAAATTCTGATTATGCAATAAAGATATAGAGGTTAATTTGCCTTGAATTTAGGAGTCATTTCCTTTGCAATTGTAAAATTTCTCAATGCCAAATCTATCAACATGTTAATTTGCCCAAGTTTGGAACATAATTACATAAATTATGAATGCCTAAATTTATTAAAAGTATTTCCTTATCTAAGGGTTTCTTTTAGCTATTCTGGAAATGGTGAGACAAACTTTTGAAATTACACTGAAGAAACCATTTGGAAAGTAAATGGTAGCCTATTAAATGTGTTCATGAGGAAAATGAAACTGGCCTCTGTGAGAGAAAACAGAGCAGAGCAGAGCAAAATAGAACTCTGGGTTGCAGGAAAGAAGAACAGATCATTTTAATAACTACATGCGTCAGAGTGGCCTAGAATATTACTACATCAAAATTTAAACCAATAAATGGTAATATTTTTTAATTTAAAATATTATAAGCAACACTATAAAATGTATTAGAAATAATTAACTCAAATAAATACTAGAAGTTATAAGATTCTATTACATATGTTCCTCCCCCCGCCATTGACCCCCTCTAGCATACCCCCACCCCCAATCCCAGGCCCTTACCATCCCATTGTCTGTGTCCATGGGCAATGCATATATGCAAAGAATTTAATGGAGTTTTTCCCAGTTAACGGTGAAGAATATACAGGTTGTTTGTGAAATAATAAATAGATTCTCAAAAAAACTCCTTAAGTATAAAAACAAGATGATTTTACTATTGTTTATAAAAGTTAGGACTTCAAATAAGAAAGTATAAAATATATATTGTTCATATCTTTTTTTAATGTACTTTTATTGATTTCAGAGAGGAAGGAAGATGAGAGAGAGATAGAAACATCCTATATAATGAAAGGCTAATAGGCAAATAGACTGAACAGCGGAACAACCAGAACAACCGAACAATCAGTCACTATTGCGTGTGCTGACCACCAGGGGGCATGTGCGGAACATGGCAGGTGTTGTCCGTGGCAGGAAGGTGGAGCAGTGAGCAGGGACACCAGACCAAGGTGGAGCACCAGTCACTGTCATTGGGGTGAGCCTCTGGTGGTTACTGAAAATTCTTTGCTCCAGTGCGCTGTAGTCCTGCCTAGCGTTCACAACTGCTGCCGGCACCGGCCCCACTCACACTCACTGCTGGCACTAGAGCCGCTGCTCATACCCACTGCCAGCGCCCTGTGCCAGCCCCAATTGCTCAGTGGGTGAGAGCAGGACTGGCACTGTCAGCATGTGGGAACGGGGGTGGCGGGAGCGGAGCTGCCAGCAGACAGGGGACCGGGGACCATGGAGGATGGGCATGCAGGAGGCAGCCAATCAATGAATCTCTTTCATCATTGACTAGGGGCCCAGATCATTTTAATAACTACATGCGTCAGAGTGGCCTAGAATATTACTACATCAAAATTTAAAACATAAATGGTGATATTTTTTAATTTAAAATATTATAAGCAACACTATAAAATGTACTAGAAATAATTAACTCAAATAAATACTAGACGTTATAAGATTCTATTTGAATAATAAAAAAAACCTTACAATTTGATATCCAATGCCTCTATTCTTAAACTCCTTCAAGCTTCCCTGCCATCAGAAAGTTTTTACAGCAGATATTTATTCTACAGACCCCTCTGCCTCTATGTTGCTCAGTCTCTTCCTCCCTGTCCTCTCTTAGTTTCTCTCCATTGTAGCCGTCCTACTCACCATCCACCTATCATATCTAACCGACCTCCACACGTACATACCCAGACACTCAGCTATCACATTTATAACTTCCTAAACAGATCAGCTCCTCTCTCTCTCTCTCTCTCTCTCTCTCTCTCTCTCTCTCTCTCTCTCTCTTCTCCCTAATACAAAATATGGCATATGGCTAAAACTTTAAAACCAAACTCTCCATGTAGGATCCTATCCATATTTTAGTTGTTGTTTCAATAATAAAATTAATTGGTAACATAAGTCAACATTTTGATAGTATGCCAAATCAATGATGGATTTAAATCATTGGTCCAGCAGAAGTTTCTTAAGTAATTATTAAAGAATTTCTTAGGTAGTTTACCTCAATATTTGGTGCTATACTAGTTAGGGTTTTGGTTGTAAACAATGAAAGCCAACTTAAGTTAATGTAAAAGGAAAGAGAATTAAGTTGATGTCAAAAAAAGTCATACACAGTGAGTGGATGCAAAACCATGATGAGTTACAGACTTACCTCAGGAATTGTCTCTGAGATCTGTGAATACCTAACTCCATACCCCTATAAGATGAACTCTACAGCAGCTATTGTGAATTTACAGCTTTTGTACTGTGGTAGTACAAAACGCTTTAAGGCTCTGTAACTACCACATATGCTCTCTGACTGAAACTGCACATTGTATATCTGTGGTGAAATATAGAGTCATCACATTGCTTTCCAGATATCAAGAGTGTTTAAATCTCGACAGATTATAATTATGGCACTTTCTCCCCACTCACAGAAGATAAGATTCCTACACACGCACCTCCCTATTGGATGCCTGAAACCACAGATAGTACCAAACACTATACAGAATGGGGCAAAAGTAGATTGACAGTTGTTCGTATTGTAAATAATATAATAATTAATCATCTTATCTAATAAAAGAAAAGCATGCAAATTTACTGTACCTCTGCTACACCCACAAGCCATGCCCACCAGCCAATCAGGAGCGAGTATGCAAATAAACCCAACCAAGATGGCGGCAGCCACAGAGCTGGACAGAACAGGAAGCTTGGGTTACCCCTGGCAATGGAGGAAGCCAAGCTTCCCACCTGCCCTGGCTGGCTGTGGTCTCCACTCAAGGCTACAAAGTTTCAATTATAGAAGATAAATAAATCCCAGATACCTGCTTCCAGATGCTGTGGCCTCCACTCAAGGAGGATCTGGGAACCTGGGTTGCCTGGGGCGGTGGCCAGCCGGCAAACAGCCATCAGCCCCTCACCCAGGCTGACCAGGCACCCCAGTGAGAACCCCTACCCTGAAGGGGGTGTGGCCAGCCTGAAAACAGCCCTCAGTCCCTCACCCAGGTTGGCCACACCACTCCAGCTGGGACCCCCACCCTGAAGGGGGCATGGCCAGCCTGCAAACCACCACAGGCCCCTCGCTCAGGCCACCCCAGGCCCCAAGGGAATTCCCACCCTGATCCGGGACACCCTTCAGGGCCAACCAGCCAGCCCCCACCCATGCACCAGGCCTCTATCTATACTAATAAAAGGGTAATATGCTAATTAGACTGGGAGACCTTCCAAGAAACCTTCTGGACGTTCTTCTGGACAAAGCCATGGTGGCGGGGCCGAGGTAGAGGTGGTTAGAGGCCAAGAGGGGAGGGCAGTTGTGGGTGATCAGGCTGGTGGGGGCAGGGCCATTGGGGGTAAGCAGACCAGCACGGGGGACAGTTGGGGGCAAGTAGACCATCAGTGGGGGTCAGTTGGAGGTGATCAGGACAGCGGGGGGTGGGGAACAGTTTGGAGCAATCAGGCCAGCGGTGGGGGGGAGTTGGGGTGTTAAGGCTGGAAGGGGGGCATTTGGGGACAAGCAGGCTGGTGGCGGGGGGCAGTTGGGGGTGAGCAGGCCAGCAGGCAGAGTGGTTAGGGGCAATCAGGCAGGCAGGCAGTCAGGTGAGCAGTTAGGAGCCAGCAGTCCCATATTGCAAGAGGGATGTCCGACTGCTGGTTTAGGCCCAATCCTTGTAAACTGGCAGTAGGACATCCTTTGAGGGGTCCCAGATTAAAGAGGGTGTAGACTGGGCTGAGGAACACCCCTTCCCCCATTCACAAATTTTGTGCACCAGGCCACTAGTATAAGAATAAACTTTGTTTCTCATACTCACAACTATAAACCTCCTTTTGCCCCATACTATGCTTTTTTCTACACATACAAACCTATGATAAAGTTAACTTTATAAATTAGACACAGTAAGAGATGAATGACAATCACTAAAAATAAAATAGAACAGTTATAACAATATACTGTAATAAACGTTCTGGGAATATGATCTCCCTTGCTCTCAAAATATTTTATTGTACCTACTTATGCACCCTTCTGACGATGCTGTGAGATGAAACAATGCTTATGTTATGAGATACGGCAAGGTGAATAACACAGGTATTGCGACAGAGCATGAGGTTCCTGTAAGGGTTACTTGAACAGAAGCCTGTGACACTGTGATAACCCAGATGCTAAGTGACCAAAGGGGCTGGAGTTCATACAGCATGGAGACGCTGATCAAAGGGCTGAGTCGGGAGCCAGGAGAGATGGAGCAGGATGTGGGAACTTTTTTCTATTTTTAAATTACAGTTTACATTCTAGGTTATTTTGCCTTAGTTTCATATGCACAGCATAGTGATTAGCTAATTATATACTTAACAAAGTGTCCCCCCTGAGATTTCCAGTACCAAACTGGCACCATACATAGTTACTATATATTAATGGTGTCAATTTAATACTTATGAATTATTTCTGGAATCTTCCACTTAACATCTCCAGACTGTGGTTGACTAACACCACAGAAAGCAAGTCCTCAAAGAAGGAGAGGCTATTGTATAAACACATTAGGGTCTAGTCAAGAGACATAAAACATACCTAAAGAACTTAACAGCAAAAGGGGATTACTAAAAGTAGTTCATTAGAACGCTAAGGACTACAGATATAAATAGAACTATATTTATATAACTACATGTGGACTGTGGTTTCCAGATCCACATGTAAAGAGCTTGGAAGGAGCTCCTTTATCCTAACAATAACTAAGAAACTAAACAGACTGAAAAAACCAACACCTCTTCTTGGATCTGTAAGAGAGCCTACGTGGAGGACATGCGAAAAACTGCCTTGTCAAGACTGTGGTGATGGACCGGTGAACACAGGAAGTCATAGCTACTGGAGCTTACGTTCAGGATAGAAAAACCTCCTCTGGAACCAGTGCTGGCAAGAAAACCTGAACTGTAATTGATGGATTTCTAGAGCTCCATGTAGACAAGCTTGAGAGTTAAAAACTCCAGGGGAACCTAATCACAGGCAGGCCTCCACAATATTGCAAGGTTTGCCTTCAGGAACTTGAGCAGATTCCAATAGTAAATATCATAGGAAAATCCCTTCTTGCTTCTGGCAGGGGTAGGGGAAAAGCAAACGTTTAAAAATACTTCCGACACTCCATTCTTCTTAACAAGGCCTGCCCTCTGGAGAAACTAGTTAACCATAGCCCAACCTGCTGGGGTATTATCAGAGCCTAACTCCCTGGAGAAAGGGAAATATAGGCATGCCTTGGACATTTCTACTTGGTTCCAGACCACCGCAATAAAGTGGATATCACAATAAAGTCAGTAACACAAATTTTTTGGCTTCCTAGTTCATATAAAAGTCAATAGACTATGCTATAGTCTACTAAGTGTACAATAGCATTGTGTACATACCTTGATTTAAAAATACTGTATTACTGCCCTGGCTGGGTGGCTCAGTTGGTTGGAGCATGTATACCAAAAAGCAGTGGGTTTAATTCCCCCTCAGAGCACATACCCAGGTTGCAGATTCAATCCTGGGTTGAGGCACGTGTAGGAGGAAACCGATTGATGTTACTCTCTCTCCCTCCTTCTCTCTAAATCAATTAAAATATATAAATAAAATAAAATACTTTATCACTAAATATGCTAAGTGTCTTCTGAGCCTTCAGAGAGTGGAAATCTTTTCTACTGGTGTAGGGTCTTGCCTCAGTGTTGATGGCTGTTGAGTGATCAGGGTGGCAGCTGCTGACGTTTGGGGTGGCTGTGGCAATTTCTTAAAATAAGACAAATTTTGTCACATCGTGTGACTCCTCCTTGCACAGTATCTCAAATATCATTGATCAAAGATCACCACAGAGAATATTATAAGAATAAAAAAGTTTGAAATATTGCAGGAATTATCAAATTGTGACACAGAGACATGAAGTGAGCAAAAGCTGTTGGAAAATGGCACCAATAGACTCGCTCAAGGCAGGGTTGCCACAAACCTTCAGTTTGTGGAAAATACAGTATCTGCAAAGTGCAAGAAAGGTATGTCTTCACCAACTCTAGCTGGCTCTCCCCTTTCACTTGGAAGAAAGGAAATGCCCAGCTCTGCCCCACTCCGGGCATCCCGATTCACCTGCCTAGGAGGAGGGGGCACTGAGACACTCCTGTGAGGGCCACAGGGCAGAGGCAGAGATTCACTGAGAGAGAGAGGTCTACTCATCACACATACACCTCCCCACCACATTACGACAAGCCTATTGACAGCAGTTTGCTTCAGCCAGGGCTAAGAACATGCCTACTAGGCTCCTAACGATGCAACTGAAAGGTGTGCTACCCTGGTTCTCCTGAACACAAAGAACAAGGAAGCCACGTGCTGGGCTGTTTGGCCAAACTCTCTAGAGCAGCGGTTCTCAACCTGTGGGTCGCGACCCCTTTGGGGGTTGAACGACACTTTCACAGGGGTCTCCTATGACCATCGGAAAACACATATATAATTACATATTGTTTTTGTGATTAATCACTATCTTTAATTATGTTCAATTTGTAACAATGAAAATACATCTTGCATATCAGATATTTACATTACGATTCATAACAGTAGCAAAATTACAGTTATGAAGTAGCAACGAAAATAATTTTATGGTTGGGGGTCACCACAACATGAGGAACTGTATTAAAGGGTCAAGGCATTAGGAAGGTTGAGAACCACTGCTCTCGAGGGTGAAAACCATTAGATTTCCAGCATATTTCTCCCAAGAAAGCCACTTGTAGGGGTGCCAGCAAACACACTAAGAAGCCTTTCCGAAAAATGACAGTGAAACTTGCTGGAGGATGACTGCCATTGAGACTTTTACAAAATCCTAGCAAAGAAACTGTTCATTCAGATGCTCAAACTATGCTGGAGGGTGAGAGCCACTGCGTCTCCTCCATACCACTGACAGCATTCTGATATTCGACTCTAGTTGTGTGTCCAGTGGCATCAGAGAGTGGTTGGGATGGGTCTTGAGGAGAAAAGACATCCTCTTTCAAGGCATCTTCTGAAGGTCAGGTTAGCACCTGACCTTTATTTTCAAACAAAGCGGGCCCAGGCTCCTGTGACGCAAGAGGAAAAGCTTCTTCCACTTGCAAGGGAACCTCAGACTGACTTGTGAGTTTGACGTGTCACTTTATCTGAGTCCAAACAAATGTTTTCAAGTCAAAGATTGGTTCCATTTTTTTCCCAATCAAAGCAACACTCACATGAGAAACTGTGTCAGATGGTAACATTGTGAATTCAGTTAATATTGTTATTCAGCAAGGTACATGATTGTTTGATTTTTGAACAATATCAGCTCTGTAGCTTAAAAAAAAGAGATTCTACAAGGGCTGTCATGAAAGCGCTCTGATTTTCAGATGATGATTTGAACTGAGGGTTAAAGGACTTGAGTTTGTCATTTATTTTCTAGTAAGTGCCCCATTGCACTCAGCAGATCCTCTCATCACAATGCTTGTATGCATCATGATTACTTAACGGTTACGTGCTGTAGCCACTTAGGCTCCCAAAGCACGTGTTTCGGTTGGCACTTCCTCGGAATCAACAACAGGTGGCTGTTTAATTAATTGTGGACCACTGCATGCCTTGAATTATTAGCATCCTGTGCCCTAATGGTCAGGATATCAGCACTGTGCTGAAGCCCTTGGGTATGACCAAACTGATCCTTAAATCTCATCTTTATCACCTAGGGCCACTTCCAGTCCTAATTCTGCATCAATCAGAATCCAGTTAGGAAATAGATCTATTACAGGGAAATTTTAATATAAAGAATTATTAACTACTTAATGGTGATTAACTATTAAACAGAAGACACCTCTTAAACAATACAGGAATAATAAAGGTAGGGAACAGGTATTATATCTAAGACTAAGGGAGAGTATGGAAAAAGGAAAGAAAATTGGAAGAACAACCCACTCACCCCACCCCACCCATATCCAAACTCGGTGAAAGTCAAACTTGGTTGGAGAAGGTGAGGTTGTAGCCCATTAAATAACACAGTTTACAGAGGTAGTGATGACCACAGCTGCTGAGCAGGGAGTTGCCAACCAGCATACCTTCTGTCTGAGGCTGGCCAGCAGAAAACTCCCACTGGACAAAGGGTTGCCAGAATAAATAGAGAATGCAGAACAAAACTTGAATATCAGATACATAATAAAAGGTTAGTATAAGTATATTTCAAATATTACAAAATAATATGCTAATCTGAAATTCAAATGTAACTGGGTGTCTTGCATCTTTATTTGCTAAATCCAACAATTTTCCTCAGCAGTGATATGAAACTTACTAGAAGGCATGCACCACTGGGTCTCCCACGGATCAGTAGCCAGGAAGCTGCCCGCTGGGATACTGGTGAGTCTTGCTGAAGGTTCGGTCCCAACAGGTGTCTCTCAACCCACCGGTCATCAGAGGCAGGGAGAACAAAAAAACATCAGGGCCCAAAGGAGAAGCTCCTTCTCCATTTCCTTCTAGACCCTTTTTGATGCCATCTCCTAATAAACATTGTACCAGAGATCAAAGGAAAAATGCCTGGGGGTGGAACAGCTCCAATTACCCAGAACAAGGCAAGAAAGAATGGTTTTGAAGTGGAAAGACAATAGATCAGTAACTGTCTTATAAATATTCACTGCAGAAATCTTTTAAAACTATGATGTGATACCTCATTTGAACAAAATTATACAAGCAACTATTTTTAAAGCTGCTTAAAGCGCCAGTTCTATATTTGTATATTTAATTCTGAATCAAGTGAGCATTCATTTTCTATTTGAGGATTTTTACACATTATAATATTACACATTTATAATATTTGTCTAAAATTTATTTCAAAGCGACACTTTCTGATGTTGGCTACAGTCATCAGTGGAAATGAGTGAATCAAAGACCTGTGTAAAGAATCATTTCTTCATAACCTCATAATTCTCTGCTGTCGTTATACTTAAAAACTATCAAAATTAGAGGTTGAGAGGCTGGAGAAATGAGCTAAACATAGTGTTTCCCTGATTATATGAGTGGAGATTTTTCCTATACTGGTGACATTTTGCAATGATGAAGTTTCAGTAAACTGCTATTAGATGCATTTTTCTGGAGTAGGAAAATAGCAAGTGCTAATTTTGGTTGAATAGAAAGGCCTACAATTATGTTCTCTTCTACCAGCAAAGCTATTAAACATTTCCATATTGTACAATGGATTATAGTAGCTTGATTTTTTAGGGTTTCATGTGTCCAATCCATTGTGTAGTTCTACTATGTATAGAGATATGATTAAGATATATTTCCCCCACATCAAGATAAAAGTGAAGCATTTGAGAGTTTCGTTTCATTGAACTTTGAAATAAATTTAAGAAATGATTGAATTTGGATTTTATTTTTTAACATTTAGGACCTAAATGTCCTGAATGCCCTTCGATGCTAAGAGGGGGTTACTAAAAGCCCTTCGATTGCTGAGGCTACACCAGCATGGCTCAGTGTTTGAGCATCAACCTAGGAACCAGGAAATCACAGTTTGACTCCCAGTCAGGGAACATGCCCAGGTGTGGGGCCTGCAGGAGGCAGCCAATCGGTGATTCTCTCTCATCATGGATGTTTCTATCTTTCTCACACCCACCCTTCTCTCTTAAATCAATAAAAGATATCTTACAAATAACTATAGCTGAGTATATGGGAATGAATTATCTTTATGAGTAAAACATAAAGTAGAATCTAAAAGCAAGAGGGGTAAGAAAAGAGACTGCAGCTATCTTAAAGGAAATGGGTTGGGATTGGGTACTTTAGTCTCAGAAACAGCAGTTTTTATTTTAATAGCCATAGAGTAGTTAAGTCTTGGGCCCTCATATGTGGATAACGAAAACTCAGAACATTTAAATGATTGCATAACCAATTACTTTGACATTCAAAAGATTTTACTATCATTGGACAGGTAGGTTAGGAAAAAAAAATCAACCTTTGATAACTAGAAAACAAAGAAACTTATTTGTCTTTGCTTGGTATTAATGTGGATATAAAAATAGTCTTTCCTGAGAATTAATAAATATGAGTGTGACCTCATAGGAGTGTGAATATTTTACCTCTGTGTGAACTAGAAATAACCAAGCCAAAAAATTGATATAAAATGTTCTCAAGTGGGACTAAAGTGATAGCAACATAGAAAAGAAAAGTGTTTTAGAAGGAAAACTTTTAATTAAGATTAGAAGAGATTCCCACAGATAAAATCTCAATGAATGTGAAATCACAACCAAAAATTAGAACAAGAAATTGCAGACACAAGCAAGATTTTTATGTAATAGAATTATTAGATACAGTCTTTTAAATAGTGAGTAAAATGCTTAAAGATATGTCAAAATAAAAAGCTTCTGCACAACAAAACAAACTACCAAAAAAATTAAAAAGGGATCCCACTGTACAGGAGAACATATTAGCCAATGATATATCAGATAAAGTGTTAATTTTCAAAATATATAAAGAAATCATACAACGTAATGAAAGGAAGACAGACAATACAATTAAAAAAATGGGCAAAGGACTTAAATAGACAATTCTCCAAGGAGGATATACAGATGGCCAAGATACATAAAAAGACGCTCAAAGTCACTAATCATCAGAGAGATGGAAATTAAAATGACAATGAGGTATCACCTCACATCTGCCAGAATGGCTACCATCAACAAATCAACAAATGACAAGTGCTGATGGGGATGTGGAGAAAAGGGAGTCCTAGTGCACTCTTGGTGGGAATGCAGACTGGTGCAGCCAGTATGGAAAACAGTAAGGAGTTTCCTCAAATAATAAAGAATGAAACTGCCATTTGACCCAGTGATCTCACTCCTAGGAATATATCCTACGAGACCCAAAACGCCAATCAGAAAGAATATATGCACCCCTCTGTTCATGGCAGCATTATTTACAATGGCTAAGATTTGGACACAGCCCAAGTGCCCATCATTAGATAAGTAGATAAAAAATATGGGATACATTTGCACAATGAAATACTATGCAGTTATGTTCAGGCATATACATATAGAGATATTTATAGATAAAATAAATGAAAACATATTCTTACAACTACAATTATTAATACATGTGACATTAGTAAAAATAGCTAATATCTGGGAACAATACTTTATATGCTAGGTGCTTTATATGGACCATCCTTTTTAACTCTTAATCTTATAGAGCAGGTACTATTATAATATTCATTCTAACAGATGAAGACACAAGAGATTAGTAAAGTTTAGTAACTTGCTAAAAATCATCAGACTGTAAGAGACAACGATAAAATTCAAACTCAGGCATCAATATTTCATATATATATATATATATATATATATATATATATATATATATTTATTTATTGATTTCAGAGAGAAAGGGAGAGGGATAGAGAGATAGAAACATCAATGATGAGAGAGCAACATTGATTGCCTGCCTCCTGCACGCCCCCAACTGGGTACTGAATCCACAACCCCGGGCATGTGCTCTTGACTGGAATTGAACCTGTGAACCTTCAGTCCAAAGGCCAACGCCCTATCCACTGAGCCAAAACAGCTAGGGCAGGCTTTGATATTTGTTAAATCTTTGGTAATACAAGAGTCAGCTTTCTCAACTGTTCCAGGCTAAATCAATTGCTAGAAAAGCATAGGACCTGCTGCTTTCTACATTCTCCAAATGCATAAAGAGTCAGTTATTATTATAAGGAAAGAAGGCTTCATCCTCACTACTGGTCTTTGTACAAATGCCTGGATCTATTTTCCTCCCTGGTCATCAAAATCAGGTTCTTCCGGGAAAAACATCATATGTATTCACAAGGTTACGTATGTAAGGACTATGATTATAATTGTAAATTATGGTAGTCATTTTCATAGAAAATGTAGATAATGGAATTAAGAACATTATTATTTTATAATTTAAGATCCTGTTTCTTGAACAGCTCTTACTTTTATCTTTCTAGTATATTTAGTTTTTAGTCTGTCTCACCCACTAAGTTCAAAATTCCTGGGTATAAGATCTTCTCTGCCTTCCTTCCTATTGTCACTGGTCCATGATAGGCACTTAAGAACAGTTTCTAGCTCTAGAATTTAAGCACAGGCCACACTTTGCAGTGGCTCAGGGATCCTGAATCAAAGTCTAAAAAGGGAATACAGAATTTAAAAAAACATGAGACCACAGAACAGAGCTAAGGCAGTTCCCAAAGGCCCTCCATTCTCTTTCATGCAGACACCTTCCCAACATACCTGCCAGGCCTGGTCAGACTTTCTGTTCTTAAAGAGTTCCCTCTTCGTACTGATATGACACTTCCCTTGTCTATGAACTCGGGAAAAGAGGAGATCTAAAAGGCAGTGTGCTGTCTATGGCTCAAAGGAAGTGGGGAGTTGATAGATGACCTTAGGAGTACCAATAAAGCTTGATGATTAAGTTTAGCGCTCTCTCTCTCTCTCTCTCTCTCCCCTCACCCCTACACCCCCCCCCCCAACTCTCTCTCCCTCTTTTCTCTTTTTGGTATCCAGAAACTTCATTCCAAATGTCTTCAAGGTTAAAATACATATGTGTTACATAGTACATTTTGCCATTAAAATTGTTCTGCACACATTTTTCACTACTTGTTCCTTTTTGGACAAAATATATTTGAAGAGTGTTCACGTACTTGAATAGCTTTTGGATATTTTGCCTCCTCAACTAGATTCTAATACTGGTTATGAGCTTACTAAGACATAGAACAAAAAAGTAGAGGAGACCCTGAAAAGGCAAATAACTCTACGGAAGATTCAAAACATTTAACATGTTTAATGTAAATTATATACTGCATTTGTATATGATATATAAAGTTAAACACACACAGCATGTGACACAACTCACGCAAGCCTCTGTAGCCTCATAAAGAAATACCTATTCCCAAATAAGTGACCATATATTTGTAAATTTCTAATTTTCTGCTGTTAGAAGTAGAAAAGGAAGGGGGGCAAACCATTTGTCAAGTACCAATTACATGCCATACATTTCACTTGCCACTTCAAAAGTGCTGTTTCAGTTAATATTAACACTAATCCTATTATATTAAATCCAGAAACTACAAGAGGGAGTGTGAAACATGATCATGGTCACAAAGTTAATAAGAAGCAAAGTCAAGATTTAAACTCAGGCTTTTTTTCTAATTCCAACATCTGAATGTTTTTCATTTCATTGTGATTCTTCTCAAAATGTTTTTACTATAGTATTGATCCTGAGCTATGTATTAATACAGTTATACTCTAATGAGATATTTATATGCTAGTCCTGAAACAAGTACATCCTTTCTTGGGAAGCTACATCATGCTTCCATTGAAGGTGATGGTAAAGGTCAGACGAATTAATTTTATTGCAATAACTCTGTCAACTTAATCCTTACATATGCTAAATCACTCAAACTGAATACATCTCCTTCACTGTTGAATTTCTCACAAAATGGGTAATGGTATTAAACATGACATGATTATGGAAAGTTTTGGTATAATATTAAAATCAAAAGGTTTACAAACCGAGAAACCATTGACCATGAAATAATTATAACTGCAAACAAATTTCTAGATATAAAAATAATTATATTATATATAACAGACACTATTCTATCATCTATAAACATAAACAAAGAAAAGTTCTGAAAGAAGATGAGAACGTATGATTGATAAAGAGGAAACAAACAAAACAAAACAAAACAAAAAAAACAAGAATAGATGAAGAGCATAATAAATAAGTTTGCTGACAAAAAAGTGAATAGAAAAATTAGATAGTCCTTAAATATAGATTCACTCTCTCTCAAGGACAAATAACTGGCTGTTCTAGACCTTTACTGGACTCCTCCATTCCCCCATCACCCTCCTTCCCTTTCATATCCAGCAGAAGATCTTCCCTGCTTGCCTAAAACTTCATGGAGTAAGTAGAGACCAGGTAGTAGAGAACATGCTCAATTTTCAACATGAAAACACACCAATATCTTCACATCCTGTAGCAGAAATAATAAGTATCCTTCCATATGGACTGCCAAGGGGTCTAATATAATCTTCCTGCTTCTATTTTGAGTCTTGAACCTCATAACAAAATCATGCTCTGGGAAGCCTGTCAAGAAAGCTTTTTAAAAAGAAAAAAAAATACAGCTACAATCTACAAACAACAATTTACACCTATGAAAAGATAACTAAGCCAAATGTATTTTCTTTTCTTGGCTTATGTGATTGTCTTCCATCTCAGTCTTGGGAACAAACTTAGAAATCTGCATTCATTGTCTAGTTCCCCTCCCCCTTTTTTTGTTCATTTTCCTTCCCTTCTTCCTTCCTTCATCTGTCATTCAATAAACCTGCATTAAGTGTATATTGTCAACTCTATTAAAGGTTGAGGATGAAGAAAGAGCTACGTAATAGTTCATGCTGTTAAGGGGCTGGTTCACTTATAATGTAATAGAAAGAGAGCAATAAACATAAATAAATGGGTTCAATGAAATTTTGTAGTTCAATGGGGGAAGATGAGAATGCACTATTTTATGTTAGTGGATCAAAAACAAGTCAAAGATAGAAAATGGGCCTTGAAAAAATGAGTACATATTTATCTCTTGATGGGGATCAACACATGAAGCAGAAGGGTAATATAGACAGTATAAAAGGTAAAAACAGAGTTAATGATTTGTGTAAAAGCTCCAGGTGTTTGGAGGCTTACAAGTAGCTATAAATGGCTTTAAGATGGTACGTAGGATTAGAGATGGGGAGAGGTATAAAAAATAAATCTAAAGAGGCAAGCATAGATTATATCTTAGAAAATCTTGTTCATGTTGAGTTTAAAATACACTAAAAGAAAATTGGAATGATTTGAAAGTAAAAATCCGAGGTATAGTTTAGTAAATTTTGGTGTATAACAAACCACCCCAATATTTAGTGACTTTACAGCAGCAAATGGCTATCATTTCTTAGGTTTTGTTGGGCTGTTCTGATCTGGTCTAATTCAACTGACCAATGAGGTCAGCTAGCAGTTCAGCTGGGGTTGGAAGGCTTAAGGTGGCCTCACTCACATGTTTGATAGTACACTGTGGTAATTCAATGAGTTGGTTATGCGTCTCTTACCATCCAACATTCTAACTCAAGATTTATCACATGATTGAAATCTTTGAGTAGGAAGAGATAACAAGCCCCAATGCAAAAACGCTTTTTAAGTCTCTGCTTCTATTGCATTGATATTATATTACTGTCCAAGGCACATAGCTGAAGTCATCATCATTATGGGAAGGAATTACCCAAGGTCAGGAATACAAGTACAGGCATAATCATAGTGATTTACTGAAAACAACCCTTGACCCAGAGATTTATAACATAGAATATCATGTATTAATTATAACTAATTTATAACTTACTGATTGACCAGAATAACAATATATGCTATCCCTTGTCCCAGGCATGTATATAATTTGCACTTAACTATTGTGAATCATGAGGCCAGAATATAAATGAAGGCTTATATAACTAGAGGCCCAGTGCACAAATTTGTGCAGTGGTGGGGTCCCTCAGCCTGGCCTGCGCCCTCTCACAATCCAGGACACCTCAGTGGATGTCAGAGAGCTGGTTTTGGTCCAATCCCTGCAGGCCAGGCCAAGGGACCCCGCTGTTACACAAATTCCTGCACTGGGCCTCTAGTATGCATATAAGATCATTGTTTAATCTCTTACCACCCTGCTCCCTACCCTCTGAGATTCATCAGTCTGTTCCATGTTTCCATGCCTGTGCATTGAGAATCTGCCCCCTGGTGGTCAGTGTGTGTCATAGCTACCAGTCAAATAGTCAAACAGTTGAATGGTTGAATGGTCGCTTAGGCTTTTATATATATATATACTAGAGGCCCGGTGCACAAAAATTTGTGCACTCAGGAGGGAGGCAGGGGTTCCTCAGCCCAGCCTCTGCCCTCTCGCAGTCTGGAACCCCTCAGGAGATAACGACCTGCTGGCTTAGGCCTGGTCCCAGGTGGCAGAGGGCAGGCCCAATCCCTAAATGCAGCCCCTGGTCGGGCTCAGAGCAGGACTGATTGGGGAGTTGGGCGCCACCCCCTGTCATGCACAGAGCAGGGCGGGATCGGGAGGTTGCGATGCCACCCTCAGTCACACTCAGGGTAGGGCCGATTGGGGGGTTGGGGCACTGCCCCCTGTCACACTCAAGGTAGGGTCGATGGGGAGGTTGCGGCACCACCCCCTGTCACGCACAGAGAAGGGCCCATCAGGGGGGTTGGAGCTCCGTACCCTGTCATGCACAGAGCAGGGTCAATCAGGGGGTTGGGGAGCTCCCCCCTGTCACGCACAGAGTAGGGCCCATCAGGGGGTTGGGGAGTTCCCCCCTGTCACTCACAGAGTAGGGCCGATAGGGGAGTTGGGGTACCACCCTCTGTCACAGAGCAGGGCGGGTCAGGGGGTTGGGGCGCCGCACCCTGTCACACTCAGGGCAGAGCTGATGGGGAGGTTATGTCTCTACCCCATCACATACAGAGCAGGACCCGTGGGGGGGTGGTTGGGGCACCACCCTCTACCACCCACAGAGCAGGGCCGTTTAGGGGGTTGGGGCACCGCCACTGTCACGCTCAGGGTAGGGCTGATGGGGAGGTTATGGCTCTACCCTGTCACACACGGAGAAGGGCCCGTGGGGGTGTGGGGGTTGGGGCGCTGCACCCTGTCACACACAGAGCAGGGCTGATCAGGGGGTTGGGGCACCGCACCCTGTCACACACAGAGCCGCAGGGCGATCAGGAGGTTAGGGAGCTCGCCCCTATCAGGCACAGAGCAGGGCTGATCAGGGGGTTGGGGCGCCCTCCCCTGTCACGAACAGAGCAGGGTGGATAGGGAGGTTGTGGCCCCGGCCCCTTTCACACACAGAGCTGCAGGGCGATCAGGGGGTTTGGGCGCTGCCCCTTGTTACACTGATCCCGGTGCTGGGAGGCCTCGCGGCTCCGCTGATCCCGGTGCTGGGAGGCATATTGCCCTTTTACTATATAGGATAGAGGCCTGGTGCATGGGTGGGGGCTGGCTGGTTTGCCCTGAAGGGTGTCCTGGATCAGGGTGGGGGTCCCCACTGGGGTGCCTGGCCAGTCTGGGTGAGGGGCTAAGGGTTGTTTTCAGGCTGGCGGGTGACTGAAGCTCCCAACTGCTCCTTTTTTTCTTTTCTTTTTTTTTATTCTGAGCCAGCTGTAGCTCTGAGGCTTGGCTCCAGCTCTTTACAAGCCGCGTAAGTGTACTTAGGGCCATTTGGACAGGGATTTTATAATCCCGGACACAGTCTAGAAATTGGGGCATGGCCCTTGACCAATGCAGACCTCATGTTTCTTGGGTAAGGGTGCAGCTTTAGGACACAGGGACAGGGTAGAGAATACCTTGTTTCATTATAATGGTGGTTATTTCTGGTGAGAATATAGGAATAACTAAATTCTCATTTACTGTGGTAAAAACTGAACCTAAAGAAAGACAACTATGGCTAGAGATTTACTGATGACTTTCTGTGACACCATGGACAGGACATGAGCTATTCACCGCTGACACCTTTCCTTTATACTTCTTAGACCACTGCAAGCTTGCTTTTGCAACAGCCTAACTTCCAAAATAGCTCTGGCATCAATGCTATTTTGACTGTCACAAGCAATGCGCATTTCTCAGAACTTATCTCGCTGGTAATAACAATGTTTCTGATGGGTTATCAATCGGTTCACTCAGCTATCTTTGCAAGATTGGGGACATGAAACAGGCTGGCCAGTGGACAAATTTTATCTTCTTGCAATAGTTGTGTAATCTAAGCTAGCAAAGCTAATCAGGATATTTCTTCAGAACTTTTATGGATACCGGGGAAGAGAGAGTCATGTTGCCCCTTCCACCCCTTCTGGAATGAAAGATGAGCTTGGAACTGCTGGGGCAGGGGAGGAAAGAGAGAGAGAGAAGCTCCTGATAATGTCTTAAATCCCTGGATCCAGCCATGACTGATCCAGTCGGCCATTAAAATGAGCCATGAATATAAAAAAAATATATAACTTAATTTATCCAGATATTTATTGCTTCGAATTGTTTCAATTAGCTTTGTGTCATTCATAACTGAAAGTATCAATAACAATGCTGTGGTACATGACACTCTTGTACACTCCCTCTGCTTTTTAACTCCCCCTATTCTCAATGTCCAAGATAACGCTCTCCAGTTTTCCCTTCTGCATTTTTTAATACTGTGTGTATTGATTTCTCCCTTCATATGCTTCTTGAATGTGGATATATTTCAGCTTTTGTCATTTCATTCAATACACTCTCTCTGAATAGAAACACCAACATTTATTGTCTACTCCCCTTTCATATTAGTAATGCTCAAGCCAGGCCCTTAAATATAGAAAACAGATAAAAATTCACTGTATCTTTTTGTGCTTTAGTTCTGGAATTGCTTTCACCACCCACTTCTTCAGATCCCCATCATTTAATCCTATACTGCTATATGTGATTTAACGGTGTTAACCTAGCTTCCCACTCTGACTCTTGCTTTTTAGTTTCTCTTCTTTGCTGTCTTTTAAAACTACAGTTTCTGTTAATCCTGGAGGAAGTAATCTGATTTTGAAAACATTCTCTAGCTCATTTCCTAGTATCATCAGGTGATATAGCAAATCTTACTCCATAGAGCAGTGGTTCTCAACCTTCCTAATGCCGTGACCCTTTAATACAGTTCCTCATATTGTGGTGACCCCCACTTTCATTGTTACAAATTGAACATAATTAAAGCATAGTGATCAATCACAAAAACAATATGTAATTATATATGTGTTTTCCGATGGTCTTAGGTGACCCCTGTGAAAGGGTCATTCGACCCCCAAAGGGGTCACGACCCACAGGTTGAGAACCACTGCCATAGAGGGTAGGAAGATTTACCATGAAGATCAGTGGTTCTTAAAATTGAGCAGGCACCAGAATCACTTGGAGAACTTGTTAACACATGGAATGCTGGACCCCACTCCCAGAGTTTTTGATTCAATAGGTCTGGGGTGGGACCTGAAAATTTGAATTTCTGACAAGATCACAGGAAATGCTGCTTTTGATGATGAAGGTCAAGACAATGATTCTGATCTAGTCCATATTCTGTTTATTGTTTTTATTATTGTAAATTTTTGGATTATGTGCTCCTTTTTAAAATATGTTTTTATTGATTTCAGAGAGAGGAAGGTGAAAAGGAGAGAGGGATAGAAGCACCAATGATGAAAGAGAATCATTGATCAGCTGCCTCCTGCACGCCCCACACCAGGGGTCAAGCCCAGAGCCTGGGCATATGCCCTGACCGGGAAATGAACCGTGACCTCCTGGTTCACGGATCACTGCTCAACCACTGAGCCACACCAGTCAGGTTATGTCATTTTTTTCAAGTGTGGTAGGAGCTTGAATCTTTTTTCTAACCAATAGAATTTAGCCAAAGAGACATGATGCTTCTGCAATAACTGTATTATGATATGTAGACTCTGTTTTAGCAGACAGGAGACAGACAAATTCTCCTGCTGGTCTTAAAGAAACAAGAAGCCATGCTATGATTGTGAATTATCTATAGGGATATAGATATAGACATATGGGTGGCCACTAAGACCTGAGGGCAGCCTCCAGCTGACAGCCAGTAAGAAGCTGAGAAACACAGTCATATAACCACAAGAAAATGACTTCTTTCAACAATCTAAATAAACTTGAAAGTGGAGTTTTCCCCAGTTGAGTAACCAGATGAAGACACAATCCACCTGTCACCTTCTTTGAATCCTTGTGAGCAGGGAACCTAAATTAGCCATGGCTGGACTCCTGACCCATAGAAGCTGTGAGACAATAAATGTGTGCTGCTTGAAGCCGCTAAGTTTGTGATAATTTATATTGAATATAATATATTCTACAAAGATTTCCCCCAGCATTAACCTCTCCAAAACTCCTATTTCCTAGGAGTTTTGTAAAGACCATTGTAGAACATATAAGGCTTTTTATGAAAGGTGTCTTGCTTCTTTCTGTAGCCTCAAAATTTTGTTCCTCCTGAGTAGTACCAAGCTATTTTAACTCTCCTCTTTAAATCTGGAATATTCTCTAATAGCTATACATCAGAAACTTTGAACAACTTTTTACTGAGAATTCTTCATTTTTCATTTTTTTCCTATCATTTTCAAAATTCATTTCTGATGAGGTCACCTTTTGTGAACCTTCTGTGGTGTCAACCATCAAGCCAGCTTCTAAGCTTAATTAATTATTTATAGTCTGTGTCTTTAAGCATCATGTGTTTACCTCTAATTCATCAATTATCACATCAAAGTGATGCTAGAAATAATTTTCAGTTAGTTTGCTTTACCTTTAGCTTACCTGTATCCCAATGACTATTGAGTGGTATCCTTTCAATGGTTCAATCAAGAACAGTAATTTGTAAGATAATCACATGTACTTTAAAAAGAAAATTATTTATTAAGATACCATTAATGCAAAAAAACAGAAATCTTGGTAAAAAAAAAAAAAGTAACAGACTAAATAGCATCTGAAATCCAGCTGTGCAATCCCTTAACAAGGATGGGAAATAAAGAACAAGAAGTCTTTGTCTAGTCACAGCATGAGGTCAAACACTGAGTTACATCTGTATTTTCTAAGCACTCCATGTTGCCACTCTTTATGATGCTGTTTCACACTGAGCTAATGCCATAAATTTGAGCTTTATATACTCCTATCTTGATATATTCTTTGAATGAATCAACTATTGTCATCACTTCTGATGGGAGAGACTTAATTTAATTACTGGGCCAATAGATAATAATATACCTTATGATAACCCAACTTTAAATGTGTTACTTAGTGAACATATTATAGGATTATAAAACAAAACAAAACCAAAACAGTGGTATATTATATTTTATTTTTTTAAAAAAATCTTTATTGTTGATAGTATTACAATCCCTCCCCCCCGCCACGCCCAATATCCTCCTCTGCCCAGTTTCCACCCCAGGAATTCAACATCCTATTGTCTGTGTCCATAGGTAATGCATATATGCATATGTTCTTTAGTTAAGTTCTTCCCAACCCCTCCACTTCCCTCTGAGATTCACCAGTCTGTTCCATGTTTCTATGCCTCTGATTCTATTTTATTCATGAGTTTATTTTTGTTCATTAGATTCCTTGTTCCTTTATTTTGATTTTTTAGATTCAATCATTAATAGCTATGCATTTATTGCCATTTTATTGTTCATATTTTTATCATTTCCCCCCTTCTTTTTCTTCATCTTCTTAAAGAATACCCTTCAACATTTCATATAATACTGGTTTGGTGGTGATGAACCTCTTTAACTTTTTTTAATCTGTCCTTCAATTGTAAATGATAGCTTTGCTGGGTAGAATAATCATGGTTGTAGGTCCTTGCTTTTCATCACTTTGAATATTTCTTGCCACTCCCTTCTGGCCTGCAAAATTTCTGTTTACAAATCAACTGACAATTGTATGGACACTCCCTTGTAGGTAACTAACTGCTTTTTTCTGCTGCTTTTAAGGGTCTCTCCTTGCCTTTAACCTTTGGCATTTTAATTATGATGTGTCTGGGTTTATGTCTTTTTGGGTTCATATTGTTTGGGACTCTCTGCACTTCCTCAGCTTATAAGGCTCTTCCTTTCACCAGGTAAGGGAGGTTTCCTGTCATTTTATTTCTTCAAATAGGAGATATATATATATATATAATTTTTTTTTTTCTTTTTGGCATCTTGCAGTTGTCCCAGAATATTCTTACACTATCTTCATATTTTTTAATTCTTTATTCCTGTTGTTCTTCTGATTGCATGTTCTTTTGCTTCCTCATATTCCAAATAGTTAATTTGATTTCTGGAATCTTCTATTCTACTGTTGATTCCCTATATTTTTTATTTCTTTCATTTCTGACTGGTCCTTTTTCATGTCTTTGATTTTTTTACTAATTTCCTTGAAATTCTCACTAAGTCCCTTGAAGCTCTCATTAAGATCCTTGAGCATCCTTATCACCATTGTTTTGAACTCTGTAACCTATTAGTTTGTTTGCTTCTGTTTCTTTTGTTCTTCTGGAGATTTCTTCTGTTCTTTCATTTGTGACATGTTTCTTTGTCTCCACATTTTCTATGGGTTTGTTTCTATGTATTGGGTAGAGCTGATGTGTCTCCTGGAATTGGTAGAGTGACCATATATAGTAGGTATCCTGTAGGGCCTAGTTGTTCGGCCTCTCCAGTCACCTGAGGTGGGCACTCTAGGTGCACCCATGTGTGGGCTGTGTGTATAGTCTTGTGGTAGTTGAGCCTTGATTGCTGTTGATGTCACTGGGAGGAATTGACTTCCAGTCCAATTGGCTGTGAGAACCAGCTGTGATTACAACAGAAGAGCTGCCGTATAGGAAACACCTTTATGGAGCAGGACTCGCTTCATGGGGCTTTGGTACTCACTGAGTCTGCCCCTTGAGTGTGATGCTTACAAATGTGTAGAGTTGTAATCTGGTGTGTGCTGAAGCTGTCCACTGGTGCACTGGCTCTGGGGTCCCCCCTGGAAGTGCAAAGTCTTTATTTCATTAAAAATAAATTGAATTCTCTTACAGGTTTTTTTTCTTTTCACTTTTCTTGGAATTTAGTATTAAAATTCTTTATTGCATGAAGATTTATATTTAAAGACATATGAGAACAGTGTTTCAGTTATAGTTCTACTGCAATACTCATTGAGATGTATATTCTCCTTAAAGGTACATTCAATGTAATCATCACATTATCACATTAAATTCTTTCTTCTTCTTACTTATACTATGATAGACAAGAGTGAAATTTAATCTCATATGACAGCCTTAATAAATAGAATTTATAATACATAAACAAATATATAGTAATTATAATAAATAGGTACATTTTTATAAATTTTGGTGCTATGATAATAAAACTATTATTTATTTTTTAAAGTATTGATTTCAGAGAGAAAGTGAGAGAGAGAGATAGAAACATCAATGATGAGAGAGAATCATTGATCTAATGCCTTCTGCAAGCCCCCTACTGGGGATTGAGCTCGCAACCCAGGCATGTCCTTTTGACTGGAATAGAACCCGGAACCCTTCAGTCTACAGGCCGACACTATCCAGTGAGCCAAACTAGCTAGGGCACAATAATTATTTAGTAGAACTAGAGGCCTGGTGCACAGGTAGGTTCCTAGGCCTGGCCAGTGATCAGGGTTGATCTGTGGGGCAACCTGCAGGCTGATCAGGGGGAGGGGTTCCCACTGACACTTGCCTTGGCTGGCTTGGTGCTGCCCACTTGTCAGCACCAGCCCCCAACCACTGGTCACCTCCCTCTGCCAGGCAACTGCCGGGGTGATCGGGGGCCCCTGCTGGCACCTGCCTTGGCTGGCCTGGGGCCTGCGGGCTGGGGGCAGCTCCTGTGTTGAGCATCTGCCCCCTGTGGTCAGTGCATGTCATAGCAACCGGTCATTCTGCCATTCAGTTGATTTGCATATTTGGCTTTTATTATATAGGATTTTTTATCCTTAGCAAGTCAACTGATGTTTCCTTTGAATTAGAAAACCAAAATAATCTTTTAAATATAGATATCTACAGAACTCTCAAACCTTCTTTCTTATAAAAGTAATTTATATCACAAAACACAACAGAACAGAGATCTCACAGCTTCTGTTAATCTAGTGACACTACCTGTTCTCCCAAAGTTCATATATGGAAGCCCTAACACACAATACCTCCAATAGTGACTCTATTGGGGGATGAGCCTATAAAAAAAGTAATTCAGTTAAAATAAGGACAGTAAGGCATGCTTTAATCTAATCTGAGTAGTGCCCTCATCAGAATAAATGATTAGGACATACAGAAAGGGAATGGTGATGCACGATGCACACACACAGACCACAGGCCATGTGGAGACAGGCAGGAGGTGACCGTCTGCAAGCCCAGGAAAGAGGCCTCAGGAGAAACCAAACCCTCCAGCATACTGATCTTGGGCTTCCAGTATCCAGAACTGTGAAAAAGGAAATTGCTGCTGTTTAAGCCATCCAATCTGTTGTATTTCATTATGGCCCCCCTAGCAAACTAATACACTGCTTGCTCAGTGCTACCAACGGTGTAATGTCAATGTTAAAATAGAAAAAAAAAAAAAAAACTTACCTCATTTCTCACCCTTTGAAAAACTAAAGAAAAATAACTGCTGATGCTATAAATATTTCTCAGAAGCAGGTTTTTAAATGATGCAAAAATTTGATATATCCTTATTAATGTTTGTGCTTTCTCTCTCTCTGTTTCTCCCCCTCTCTCTTTTTTATACCTTGACATAAAAATGCTTTGTCCTGTGTATCACAGGAAAACTAATCTGGGTGTATTATACTAAAATTAGAAATGAAAAAAATAATCACGTTTAATATATTCCTAACATGTTTACCTTAGCAATTGAACATAACAATGAGGGAAGGAGAGGCTTTCTTCTTAAAACCTATGTCAGAATATTGAAACACAAAAAGACGGTATAAGGTGCAAGAGTGTTAAAATTGCTTTGTTAAATATCATTGTAAAGACAACTTGACATTTGGTCTTTATAATTAAAATGATATGTTCCATGCTAAGGAACTCTGAAGTAGCTTTTGTCTTATAAACAAGTATGAAATTTACCAGCAGGGAAATTTCTTTATCTTTGCAACCTGTATTATGACTGCCATTATTTAATTAATGCAAAATGAAAAATACATGATTCTAGGTATTGCTACTGGAAGACTTTTCCTAGGTTGATGATTGAACTCATAAAATATGTAATTATTATTCAGATAAACAAAATAAACTTATTGCTATCTGTTTAATATATTGTAAGGTTAAAGCCTTTTATTAAACTTTTTTCCTTTATACATGTAAAAATCATGATTTTTATCTTACTACATCTTGATATAAAGGAACAGTATTTTATGATAATTATTATATAAGAGGACACCTGTTCCATACAAAATTTAATTCCACTAGTTACAGATCATTTTTTAAAATTTATTTGTTGTTGACAGTATTAGAGATGTCTGCCATTTTCCCTCCCTTTGCCCCTCTCCACCTAGCCCCCATTGCACCCCAGGCCTTCTCCACAGTATCGTCTGTGTCCATGGATTATGCATATATGCACATATATACTTTAATCTCTTCCAATCCCCTCCATCCCTCTCCTCTCTGAGATCTGTCAGTCTGTTCCATGATCCATGCCTCTGGACCTATTTTGTTTGTCAGTTTATTTTGTTCATTAGATTTCGCTCTGTGTGAGATCATGTGATATTTGTCTTTCATTAATTGGTTTATTTCATTTAGCATAATAATCTCTAAGTCCATCCATGCTGCTGCAAAGGGTAAGAACTCCTTCATTTTTATAGCTACATAATATTCCATTGTTTAAATGTACCACATGTTTGTTTTTTTTTTCCCACTCATCTACTGATGGGCATTTGGACTGTTTCCAGATCTTTACTAATGTAAATAGCACTGTTAAGAAAATAGGGTTACATATGATTGTGTTTTGATTTTCTCATGATATATTCCCAGAATTGGGATCACTGGGTCAAATGGCAGTTCCATTTTTTTTTTTTTATTTTTTGAGGAAACTCCATACTGTTCTCCACAGTGGCTGCACCAGTCTGCATTCCCACCAGCAGTGTACTATGGTTCCCTTTTCTCCACATCCTTGCCTGTCACAGATCACTTTTAAGGTACTTGGGCTACGGAGGTAGCAAATATCACATCTTGAAGCCATTGAAAATGTACTGGCTGACAAGCTAACAGAAAACAAAGACAATTTTCAATACGATGCTCCGACTAAATGCCAGTTTAGACACTCAGTATACCTCTGGGAGTCTGTTTACATTTTAAAAATTACGTCACAAAGTTCAATAGCAGGAGAAACTTTTCTGTTAGTTCTACATTCTCAAATGTTGATGTCTAGGTAAAGGTTGTTCCAAAAGAATGGGCACTGTTACTTAAAATGTGAAAAATCACTTCCAAATCTATATATAGTTATTACCCATTTTAAGTAAGAAACAAAAATTAGAACAGTGAACCTCCCTGCCATTAGGGTAACTAGGAACAGGTTGAATAACAAAATTACAGCTTCTGCTGCTAGGAAAACATGATCTCTACTTAGTGTATAGAACTTTGGTAATCAATTTAACAAACATTTCTAGAAATTTACCTATGTGTCAAGTACTATGCTATCTGCTAGAGAATGCCAAGACCCAGTCACTAAAATTGAAGAGTTCATAAATAATTGGGAAGGTAGCAGAGAAAACAATGACAAATTAGTGTGCTAAGTGATAGGCAAGGGTATTATGACAGGTCACTGGAAAAGAATTACTTCTAACAAGGAATATAGCTGAGAATGAGTAAGTGCTGGATCCTTGCAGGAGGTGACACATAATGAGCTTTGAGAAGTGAGTAAGAAGTTGGCTAGACACAGAATCATGTATAAAGGCACAAAAGCTTATGTCATGGCCTATAAACTAATTATTAGAATGGCAAAGGAAAAGAGGCAAATAGTAAATGGGAGACATTTTTAAGGGATTTATTTGTAAAATCTATGGGAATCCAACAAATGGTAATGTTTTTAATAGTTGGGTATTATTGCTTGGGGTGCAAGCAGGCCCTATTATCAGAAAACTCAGCATTATGACACTAATTGGGAAAGTTGCTTCTTTTGTTCCAGTATGCTTTCCTTGAAAATGATAATAGTAAGATATACATCATAGCTTAGTCATAGTGAAAATGTTAAATTAATTTATGTAGATGTAATGTACCGAATGTTTGTATTCCCACAAAATTTGTACTTTGAAGCCCTAACCTACAGTGAGGCTAAATTTGGAGATGGGATTTTAGAGTGAGACCGGATCTGATAGGATTGGTGTCCTTATCAGAAGAGGCACCAGAGAGCTCTCTCTTTCTCTCCATTTGCTTGTACCAAGGAAAGACCATCTGAGGACATAGAGAGAAGGCAGCTGTCTACAATCCATTAAGAGAGCCCTCACCAGAAATGGAGTCATCTGAAACCTTGATATTGGATTTCTAGCCCTGAGAAATGTGAGAAAATGCATTTCAGTTGTTTAAGCCCAGTCTATGTTATATTGTTACTAGAGGCCCAGTGCACAAAAATTTGTGCACTCGGGGGGGTCCCTCAGCCTGGCCTGTGCCCTCTCGCAGTTTGGGACCCCTCGGGGGATGGCTTAGGCCCTCTACCCGGGGAAACAGGCCTAAGCTGGCAGTCAGACATCCCTCTGGCAGCCCGAGAGCCCTCGAGGGATGTCCACTTGCCAGCGGGGAGCAGGCCTAAGCTGCAGTTGGACATCCTTAGTGCTGCTGAGGAGGCAGGAGAGGCTCCCGCCAACACCGCTGTGCTGGTAGCCATCAGTCTGGCTTGTGGCTGAGCAGAGCTCCCCTGTGGGAGAACACTGAACACCAGGGGGCAGCTCCTGCATTGAGCATCTGCCTCCAGGTGGTCAGTGTGTGTCATAGTGACCAGTCATTCCCAGTTGTTCTGCTGTTAGGGTCAATTTGAATATTACCCTTTTATTATATAGGATAGAGTCCTGGTGCATGGGTGGGGGCTGGCTGGTTTGCCCTGAAGGGTGTCCCAGATGAGGGTGGGGGTCCCTCTGAGGTGCCTCACCAGCCTGGGTGAGGGGCTGATTGCTGTTTGCAGCTGGTCACACCCCCTTCAGGGTGGGGGTCCCCACGGGAATGCCTGGCCAGCCTGGATGAGGGCTGATGGCTGTGTGCAGGCTGGCCAAGTCCCCCAGCGGGGACCCTCACCGAATGGGGATGTGGTCAGCCTGGGTGAGGGGCTGATGGCCATTTCCATGTTGCCCATAGCCCCTTCAAGGTGGGGGGCGGGGGTCCCACTGGGGTGCCTGGCCAGCCTGTGTGAGGGGTTGATGGCCATTTTCAGGCTGGCCATGCCCCCCCAGCGACACAAGCTCCCATTCTCTCCTTTGTTTCTTTTTATTTTTTCTGGGATTTATTTATCTTCTGTAATTGAAACTTTGTAGCCTTGAGCAGAGCCCAGGGCCAGCCAGGGCAGGTGGGAAGTTTGGCTTCCTCCATCGCCGGGGGCAACCCAAGCCTCCTGCTCGCTCCAACTCTGTGGCCACTGGCATCTTAGTTGGGTTAATTAGCATACTTGCTCCTGATTGGATGGTGGGTGTGACTTGAGCTTAGGGGAGGGGCGGCTAATTTGCATGTTTTTCTTTTATTATATAGGACTAGTGGCCTGGTGCAAGAATTTGTGCATGAGTAGGGTCCCTTGGCCTGGCCAGTGATCTGGGGCAATAGGGGCTGGCCAGCCAGGAGTAAGGACTGGGGGACGTTGGCCAGCCACAGGAGGTTGGCTGTGGGAGCACACTGACCACCAAGGGCAGCTCCTGCATTGAGTGTTTGCCCTTTGGTGGTTAGTGCACATCATAGCAACTGGTTGATTGGTCATTCTGGTTGTTCCAGTTATTTGGTTATAATGATCATATATATATATATAATCAACACTAATTAAAGAGAAAAATGGTAATTGGCGTACGAGCTACCCTTTTCATTGGCTAATCAGGGCTATATGCAAATTAACTGCCAACTAAGATTGGCAGTTAACTGCCAACAAGATGGTGGTTAATTTGCATATGTAGGCACAATGCAGGGAGGCGAAAGGGAAAGCAGGAAGAAGCCCCCTGCCACTGACAGTGATCAAAAACCCAGGGGGGAGCTAAGAGCTGGGGGGCAGGGCAAAGGCGGCCCCAGGGCCGCCTTTGCCCTGCCCCCCAGCCATGATTGGAGAATCAGCGCCTTTGCTGCCCTGGCCAGTGATAGCAGGAAGTAGGGGTGGAGCCAGCGATGGGAGCTGGGCACGGTCAAAGCTGGCAGTCCCAGGAGCTAGGGGCCCCTTGCCTGGGCCTAAAGCGAAGCCCACGATCGTGGGGCCGCTGCAGCTGCGGGTCCCCGCTGCCCGGGCCGGACTCCTCAGCCAGAGGCATCCTGCAGGAGCAGGGGCGGAGCCTGCCGATCGCAGCAACCCCCGCTGCCACTGCAGGTTCCCGCTGCCGGGGCCGGACGCCTAGGCCAGAGGCGTCAGGCCTGGGCAAGGGGCGATCCTGTGATTGGAGGGTGATGGGGGTCAATGCCTGAGGGCTCCCAGTATGTGAGAGGGGGCAGGCTGGGCTGAGGGACACTCCCTCCCCCCACACACCCAGAGCACAAATTTCGTGCACCGGGCCCCTAGTGTAATTATAAAAGTCAAAAACTTCACAATTTGCTGTGGTTGATTTCAGAGAGGAAGGAAGAGGAAGAGATAGAAAGATCAATGATGAGAAAGAACCATTGATCAACTGCCTCCTGCATGCCCCCTACTGGGGTTTGAGCCTGCAACCTGGGCATGTGCCCTGACTGGGAATTGAATCTTGAACTCCTGGTTCATTGGTCAACACTTGACCACTGAGCCACACTGGCTGGGCTTAGTGTTTATATTTTCTTCCAAATTTAGCTCCAAATGATTCTGTGTATGTTTAAGAATATTTAATATAAAACCCACTCTTTTAACAAATTTAAGTGTACAGCACAATATTAGGTACAATGTTGTAAAGCAGTTATCTACAACTCATACATCTTGTAAAATGCCAGGTCATCTCTCTAACATATAACTTCTTTGTAACCAGACCTTTTATTTTTTATGCCTATATTTATATATGTCTATACAGGGTGTCCCAAAAATGTACACACACTTTTTTTCTGATACCTTAATTGTTTGTTTGTTTTTCTTTTCAGATTTAACCCATTGCAATTAATAATTATTCAAAGTGTGTATACATTGTTTGTGACATGCTCTTTATAACATCTGAGAGTTCCAAAAACAATTTCCCAAAAAAGAAAGCCAGGTAGAAGCTATATAGCTATATTGATTGATATGCCCTCACATGGAAAACCAAGTAGTGTCACTTCCATTGCATCTTATTCTGTAGACAGATTCCTAGGGCCAGTCTGAGGTGGAATTAAACTCTTCTTTTTGAGGAATGTGATAGGCTAAAATTGTCCCCACCACTGGCAAAAATGTCAACTTCCTAATCCCAGAACATATATATATATATATTATTTTACATGGTGAAGGGGACTTTTCAGGTATAATTAAGGATTGTGAGAAGGGAAGGTTATTCTGGATTATCCAGGTGGTCTTAAAGTAATCACAAAGTCCTTATAGGAGGGAGCTGGAGAGTCAGAATCCGAGAAGGAGATATGATAATAAAATCAGAGGTGAGAGTCAGATGTGACCACAAGTCAAGGCAAGGCAGCCTCTAACAGCTAGAAAAGGCTAGGAAGTAGATTCTTGCATTGAGCCTCCAGAAAAATGGGTCCTGCCTTGATTTTCTGCCTATTCTAAAATCCTGACCTGCAGAACTGTGAGAAAATAACTTTGTTTTGTTTTAGGCCATTAACTTTGTGGTAATTTGTTACATAGCAACAACAGAAAACTAATTTATATTAGTCTCAAATATTTTGTGGACATGTTTCAAAACTATCATATTCATCTTGTTTTTTGACTTGTTGAAAGATTCAAATGAGTTCATTAAAAACCCTGTATTATGTAGCTTTCATGTACTAGCATTGAATTAGATGCTAAGGATATAAAGATGAATTAAACATGATTTTCCCCCCAATATGCTCACAAATAGCATTCATGGAAGAATTCTGTAGAACTCTAAAGGGCAATATAAATGTAATATATTGTGAGTCACTTGTGAAGTTTAATATGCAAACCAACCATTCCTTAATTTACTAAATCATAAATCAGAATCAATATTTCAACAGATGGGAACTATGCATACTTCCTGAGTAAATTACAAACAAATACAGAAGATGATTTAAAAATTAAATGTCAATTGGGTTTGCAGGAGACATTTACCATGTCTCAAAGTAAGAAAACCTGTTAGAACAAATATACTCTGGTCAATCTCAGTGCAAAAGCTCAGTTAATAAGCCCCTAATATGCTAAGAGACATCACCTAGAAATGAAAGGCTAGGTTGTTTCATTCTCTCACTGAACTTTTAACTGAGGCTGCTAACAAGATAACCAACCGTGATTTAGTCACATATCCAGCAGAAACTAGATAGAGATTGTTAATTTAGTTTGTACAGGTCACTGAACTAATTCCATTAGGTGACAACTACGGTCACTACTACGGATAGGATCATGAATACAAACCTGAGCAAAAAATAAAAAAAGGAAAACTGAAACTATCTCACTTGCCAAGGAAAGCAATAAGAAATAAGAGAGAAATAAACACTCATAACTCAACTGAAGTACCTATTTTTGTTTTTGATATTTAGGTTTTGGAACACCTTTGTGTACTTGAGAATTACAAACAAAAACCTAAAGTGTGACTAGAATATGTAAACGAATTCATGAAAAAAATGTAACGTGAATCAAATATTTCTTTAGAGAACCACAACCACTTTAGTTCTTGAAAAAAGGTGACCATTCAAAGGATAAGTAGCTTAATGATTAGATGTTAAAAAATAGGGATTATCAAGAAAGCTTAAAGGAGTGATATTCAGTGGCCTGCTTTGGAAATCCAGGGGAGCCCTCTTTCCACAAGCACAGCTGCTGGCAGCTGGCCAGCATGGCAGGCAGGCAGTTGGCAGGGGAGGAGTGCGCTCTGCCAGCTGGTGCTAAAGAATTGAAATTAAAATTAAGGGGGGAAAAAACAACCTGAGGCGCACATGCATAAAAATCAAGCCTTGAGTCCTGGTGTTCTCCCTTCTTGAGTCCTGAGGGAAGTCTCAAAGTGAGGCAGCTCCTCCCTCCCCATCCCAATGCTCACCCCCATGCTATTCTTCTCCAGGTTTTGATCTCCTTTTTGTAGTTTTTCTGTGTTCATTCATTTGAAGCCACATTTCTTGAATCATAGTGTATGCCAAGAAATGTGCTAAGGGCTGAGGATGAAGACATAAATATTAGTTACATTCCTGACTCCCAGAAATATGCAAGTTAATAAGAGCTATGGGCTGCTTTTAAAATGCCTAGAAATGTCTGCAGAAAGTGAGATGACCATAGTGCATAAGGGACAGAGGAAAGAGTTCAGAGGAGATGACAGAAGGCTGCAATGACATGGGAATAGGAGAATAACTGAGGCTCTGTAGGCTGGACACTGAGGAAAAACCTGTCCAAGAGAAAAGAACAGGAGAAATGAATGAAATTTCCATTTTAACATGTTGGCCATACTATCAGGGTATGGTCTGAGCTGCTATAACAAGGAGACCAAAATTATAGAAGCTTGAAAATGTCACATCTCCCTCTTTCATATTATGCTTTAGAAGGCTATGGCTACTCTGGCAGCACTGCCATCTCAACACACAGCTTCGAACTTCTGGATCTGAGGAAGCTGCTCCAGCTCTTGCTATCATACCTATATCTCAGGGCAGGGAAGAAAGGACAAAATACCTTTTAAAGGGGCAACAAAGAAGTGGCTCGAATCACCTCCTCTCACAGTGAGCTTCCAATGACGCTCGAAATAGTAATAACTTCTGGATACTCTTGTGCCTACATAGAAGTCAGGAGTTCTATTAGAAAATAAATGATTGACATTGGTAAAAAACTAGGCCCAGTCAGGAATAAATAGTAAATCTATATAAGCATAGTTCTAATTGTTAGTGCATAATTAGTGCTATGGCTTTCTTTTAAAATTATATACATTCTTAAATTATTAAATTACCAGGGTCAGAATATTAATTATTTAATTAACAAGTGTATGATAGAGATAAGTCAGGAACAAGATATTGTGGATATCTTGTTGTTATCATCAAGTATCATGGTGATAAAAAAATGCTTAGGTGCACTATAATAAAAATGGAATTTTAAAATGGCAATATCTCATTATGAGAAATGGAAAGAGGTAAACATATTGTTAGAGTCAACAGTGGAATAGGTTGATCATCAGCCTTCTTGATGGATGCATGATACTCACTTTAAAGAAGTCATAAAACCTTTATTCTGTCAAGTCAAAAAACCTCAACTGAAAATAAGTTTGCTCAACCTGCATTTCATCCTATCTTTCAATCTAGCCATCAGATTTTGATCTATGTGAGCCTCAAGGTAATACATTACTGCTCCTAGAGTCACAGCATATTCCATATAGTCACATTTCATGCATAATGAAGATGGCAGTGAACTACAAAGGTGTTTATCAACTCAAACAGGAATACAAATGCTGTCTGAGGGCAATTTATGGTGTGTATTTTAAAAGAGTAAGAAAAGGAGAAGTTTTTAGATCAATTTATATGTCTTTAGGGAAAATTATGTCACAAAGGCATTTTGAAAAGAGAAAACTTTCATTTTAATGGTTTTTAAGAATCTATTTCATATATTTATTTTATACATATAAAATGGCAGTATTGACAATTCAAACAAATGTTCATAGATGTTTTTTATTTAGGTATACACATTTGCTTTTTAGATATTACCTATTGTGTGCAGGGCGCATTGCCAGACATGGGGAAAATTGGCCATTCATTTTAACTAGGATAATTTTGCTATAAGAATAATAAGATTCATTAAAAAATAGGTCAAATTAAGAAAATAAGTTTTAGAGGTAGTAAGGAGCAGTCCATACTTTAAGTACGAAATGTTCACAAGGCCAGGGCTTATTCAAGATCAATCTGAGGAAGGTTTCTAGACTCAAGGAAAGTTACCAATATGTGTGCACATGGGATGATTTTTTTTAGTTATCATTTGCTTTTTTCTCTTTTGTTTCTCTAACTATTGTCAAATTATTTCTTATATTCTTAGTTTAAATTGTCCAGCCACCCTTTTGTAATCAACTGGGCCAAGGTAGATGTGGTCACGCAGAATAAAATCTCTTTATTTAGGGCAGATGGGCATTAGGGAGTCAAAGATGAGTAAGGCAGGGTTTTTTATTCCACAAATTCTACTTTCCAGCTGTTTTAAGTTATAAATGGACAAAGTACGTACTGAGCAAATGTAACTTTTATCAGTGGGGTGCCCTCTGTGTCCCCATCTTTCACCAGTGGAAGTACACTTCTTGCCATGTCGCAAAGAAAGGGATTTCCTGAGACTGACATGAGAGGATGAGTGATCTTTATTTGTTTCCATGGAATTGAACTCCTGGGTTTCTGGTGTCCCATTTCCCTCCATCCTGCAATGGAAAAAGTCCAGTCTTGTCTTCAGCAGGGCTAGAATAAGCCCACTGCCCAGAATCTCTGTTACATATTAAAGCACAGCCCAGTCCAGTATCCTGTATGTGGAATCCACATGGCCTTGGGCCATGTAGCTGCTTAAGGCCACATGGTGTTTGAGTGCAGGTCATGGAGCAAGAGAGAAGGGACAAGGGGCAAGAGAAAGCAAGAGAGAAACTCTTTGGGGATTATGACCAGGAGTTTAACCAATTAACCCTTCAAGATTTCACACACTCAGCCTTAGCCGGTTTGGCTCAGGGGATAGAGCATCATCGGCTTGTGGACTGAAGGGTCCCAGGTTCAGTTCTGGTCAAGAGCACACACTTTGGTTGCAGGCTAGATCCCTTCCCCGTTTGGGGTGTCTCTCACAATAATGTTTCTCTTTCTGCCTCTGCCCTCCCTTCCACTCTCTCTAAAAACCAATGGAAAAATATCCTCGGGTGAGGATTAAAAATAAATAAATAAATAAAAGGTTTCACACACTTGCAGTGGCTTCCACCACCCAGCCAATTATCTTTTTCCCAGGCAAGCCCCTTCCCTACTTCACCACGTCTTCACTGCTCAGGCACCCATCTCCTCCTTTGTTTAATCCCTTCCCCCAGTGATGTGCAGAAAACGGACTAGTGGTTTCCTAGGTAGTGTGAAATTGCAGCTTCCCTGTGAAGCTGCTCAGGTGACCATGTTTATAATGTCTTTCCCCCCCTTTGTTCTCTTCCTATTATTAATATTAATGACTAGCTAATTATGATGATAAATATGATCATTTATAGGATGTTTTATAAAGTACTTTAACCTAAAATAATTGCCTATTCATAAAATTCTTATAATGTGAGCAGAGGTGATATTCAGAATAGCTAACAACCAGTACAGTGTGGGCACTGACCAATCGGAATCAATGTCACACATATCAGAACAAATGCTGTCACAAGCAATCAGTATAAAGAATCTGCACATGCTAGCTATGGAGAAGTCCTTGATTCTGGGCCAGCCTTTATTTTATTTTATACCCATTTATATATTTTATAAAATAAAGTTCATGGAAGGTGAAGTGACTTTGTACTAGAAGCTGAATTTTCAGATTCTGAAACTAGTGCAGTTGGTACATTTCACTTCCATCTATCCCTTGTTACCAAATGTGACATATGGCATGCTCCATGGCCACATCTGTGACCTTCCTAATTAGCCGCTGTGGTTTCTAACATGCTACGTAAGATTTTATCTCTATTGAACTTCTTGTGAAGTTGACTTTCTGTCTTCTCTCCTTTTCTACACAGAATACTCTCTGAAGGCAAATTTTTCAAATTTATCCCTTGTGTTGTGTACATCTTATAATAGCCAATCAGTTAATATGTTTTGAAAATTCTTGAAAGGAGTAGAATTTTTTAATAGCCTGTGAACTAGTACTCAGATAAAAACAGTTGTGGAATTTAAATGAACTCACGAATGTAAAGGGCTTAGTGAAGAGGGGTCACACACCAAGTGCCCAGCAACGCTTGGCTGTTAACCAGTCTGTTATACAGAGAAGTCATGTAATACCTGAAGGGTTTAGAGTTTAGAGTCTAAAGTCAGTGCATGCAGAAAATCTTGTAAAATTTCTGTGAGTAATTTCCAAAACTATTCAGGAGAATCTCTTAACTCATCCATAAAGTACAGTGAACTTTTGACCATACAATTCTAAATATATCTAAGTATGATAGATACATAATGTATTCATGAATATATTTTATATAAAGTTCCCTGGAAGGATCATATCTGGAAATTAATTTATTCAACCTTTTTTAATGCTTAAAATTCTCTAATAAAATTACCAAGCTTTCACCCTTTTTCTGTTTGTTTTGGCTTTGTCTCCCAGCCACCTCTAACTTTTTGTTAGGCAATGTTTTCTTTGGCCCTTAATTAGTTCCTCAATAGCTTTCTACAGGAGGTCCAGGAAACCTGCTTCCAACCAGTCACTGTGAATATCCTCAGCCTCATGCTCTCTCTCAAATAGGGTTGAAGTGAGATTACTTGAAAACAAGTGTGCTGTGATAATCCTGTGTAATTTTTTGTATAAAGTGGGATTTCAGCCATGTTTGGATTAGTCATACAAAGGGTGAGCATCTTCACTATCTATTTATAAAGAGTGGAAAACTACATCTTAAAGAGTTTAAATGACTTGCTCAGGATTAGTACAGATAGGTAGTATGGAAGGAAGCAGGTTAAAAACTCTGGTATTCAAATCTCAGGTACACAAATTTTAAATGAGTGGATCTCCAGGGAGGCATAAATTTGCTGTAAAATAATCCTGAAAAAAATGGGAGGTGTTTTTTGTTTGTTTTTTAAATATATTTTATTGATTTTTCACAGAAAGGAAAGGAGAGGGATAGAGAGTTAGAAACACCGATGAGAGAGAAACATCGATCAGCTGCCTCCTGCACACCTCCTACTGGGGATGTGCCCGCAACCAAGGTACATGCCCTTGACCGGAATCGAACCTGGACCATTCAGTCCGCAGGCCGACGCTCTATCCACTGAGCCAAACCGGTTAGGGCTGTTTTGTTTTTTGTTTCACACTGTTACTGGGAGATATGTCTCTGACATTTAGTGGGCAGGGGCCTGGGGTGCAATCTATTACAATGTTCAGGAGAGTCTGTCCAAGATAAAAGCGCACTGGACCAGTTAAAGAGGCTTTAGTCACGAATTTTGCAATGGGGCTGCAAGAAAAAGAGAGAGGTCAAACAAACTCCTCTGAAACACCAACTAAGAGTGTTTTTCAGCACAGGGCATGTCGTACTGGATGGTGTTCAAAGCTGGTTGGTCCACGAGGTGTGTCCCCCTGTGTTTCCTAATTGTTGCTTACGGAAGTTCAGGTCTATCTTCCTTGAAGATTACATTTTAAAGAGATGGCTTGCACTTCCCTAAGCAAGATATTTCTGGATTTTAATCCTGGCAAGTGGCTGGAAGATTTACATCTCAAATAGGGAGAGTAAGAATTTAAAATTATAAGTTTTTTTTTTAATTTTTTTTTAAGTAAATGCTTTCTGAAAAAGGAAAGTTAGGGATATACAGCCAGGAAGAAGCTTCCCTGAAGTTTAGTCGAACTGAGGGGGAAATTAGGGCCATCTTGTTCAGGTCCCACATGAGAAAAAAAGCACCCTGTCTCCTGCTTTTATATAAAGGAAACAACTATTTATAATTATGTGAGCCTGGAAACCCACTTCATTTTATATAAGGACACAAATATTTTCACATGGTTTCAATAGAACTGCATCATCCAGGGATGCAGCTCACTTTTAAATTTAGAAAAGATTGTTTTGTGTTTGTTTCAGAATATTATCAAGATCATTATATAGATCGTGCCACTAACAGCCATGCTGATCACAGACTTTTTTTTTTAAATTTTAGAAATGAAACAATTAAATATTTGCTTTATTGGCATATTCAGCTTAGACCTCTGTAACAAGCCACTCTAAAGTAGCACCATGGTTAGACTATAGCCTGTTTTTCCAAGCCATCATTTTACAACCTATTAAGCAAGCAAGGGATCATGTGATACGATCTTTTTATACACATACTGCTAGTAAGTCCCATTTGAAACAGCTGAAAATCTTTTTAAACCTGGTCAATTCTAGATTGTATTAAGATTGATATAATTGTATACAATTGATATAATTGTACTCACAACCTAGTTGTGATGGAACAATTCTGTTTCATAAATATGTAGGCATATTTCTTCTGTCTGATTTTGACAATTATTTCTTATAGGGCTTTATTTTAAAGCTTGGGTTGAGAAATTGAGTAATATAAATTAGTCCTTTCACTGTCCCCACTAAACAATCAGAAATGCTAGTAAATGCTGTTGCATCAATGTCTGCTAAGCGTCTCTCCTTCCCAAGAAGGAACACTGAGTCACCTTTTGCCAGAGCCAGTGTACAGCTGAGAGATAAGAGAATACACTGGCCTTACTATAAAACAGTCTCTGATCTACTATCCTATAATGTCACCCTTTCCTCTCACTTACCCACACCCTGCCCTTCATAATTCTGTTTACTCCTCCCTAAAAAGAAAGCCCTGCATTGCCTAACCTTCAGACTCTTACAGATCTGTGATCAGAGATTATTTCCTATTGAAATGCCCTACACTCACCCCTGACCCCTCCACAACAAAACCCATTCTAATAAAGTATCTCCTTATTAAGCCCAGATATATATTGTTATCTTGGCAAAATGAAAAAATAAACTAAAATTTATTCAAAAGTGCCAGGGGAAAAACACACACACACACATATATATATATCTCCCACATTCAAAGGCTGTTAAATTGCATTGTTTCCCCATATCTTCAGAAAAAAATCACTTCTACTGTCGTGGTAAACAACCTGCTTCCCTATTTATAATGGTCTGACCCTCTAGCAACTTCAGTTCGAAATTATAGCTAATTTGCCTACAAACGTCAGATGGTCATAATAATCTGGCCACTCAGTGTATAAGATTTTACAGAATTTCTTTAGTAGATTAATATATAATTTAAAAGTTTGCTGTAGTTCTCTTCAGAAGATCATCAAAATCAACTCCTTAGCATTCTTAGACTGCTGTCAGCCAGAGATTATTACTTCTTTATTTCTTTTATTTTTCTTAAACTAATCACTCTTTAATGTGTGGCTAAACTGGTTAATCCTAGACAGATAGGAGCTCTTGCCAGCTACATGGCAATGGGCCTTCTCTGCTTTGGTGAGATCATACCAAGCCCCAGAAAAGATGGAAGAAAGTATGAATGCCATTGGTAGTGCTTATTAAACAGACCATCGAAAATGGGAAAAATATACCTTTGTGTGCATTTAAGTCATATTAGCCCTTGGCTGCTCATAGCCACGTTCTTCACAGAGCACTTAGCCAAGGAGCAGTTTAGCAACTTGGCTGATTTTCCTTCCTCAGGGTGCAGCATTTAGGTTGGATGTAGTAAAAGGATAGTCAGCTAGTCGTTAAAACCTGTGAAGTTTTGCATATTATAATTGGCTAGAAAGCTTTATTGGCATACTCAGCTTGACAACAGAAGAGAAAAGTTAAAAAAAAAAAGAAAGAAAGAAAAGAAAACCCAGGGTGAATGATATTGAGACTATTTTTTAATAAATTGTATTTATTTATAATTTATCCTCACCCGAAGATGTTTTCCTATTGAGTTTTAGAGACAGTGGAAGAGAAAAGGAAAGACAGAGAGAAATATCAGTGTGAGATAAACACATTTATTGGTTGCCTCCTGCAAGTGCCCTGACCAGGGCCTTGGGCCAGGGAGGAGCCTGCAACTGAGGAAATGTGCCCTTTACCAGAAAGGAACCTGGGACCCTCTGGTCCACAGGCTGATGCTCTATCCACTGAGCCAAGCTGGCTAGAGTGAGAATTGTTTTAATAAACAAAAATCTGATTATTTGCTCTAATAAGTAAGAAAAACATTCAAAATTTAATAAATCAACCTGACCTGCAACTTCACATCAGATTCATTTTTGAATCAAGATTCAAAATTGAAGCTCTGCCTAAATCTTGTTTCCTAAATATCCTAGACATTAGTGGGGTCCTAAGTTCTTTTGCCAATCCCAGGAACTCCTGCTGTGGGACAAAGGCTGTTTGCCAGGAGTGGGAGAGAGTGTATCACACAGAGGACTGCTACAGCTGGCAAGGTCAACAACCTTGCTCTCTGCCCAGGAGAAGAGGTAAATGAAAGACAAACTTTATTTTTCAATTAATAAGATGATAATGCATCTGAAGGTAGAAGATGTCATTATCTGATTATAATTTTCAAAAATAAAACGTTATGTGTCAGCATACTTATTGTTTTTTGGGTTTTGTGAGAAACATGTGTTTCTTCATGAGTATAAAACCACATACACTGAAAATGGATTTTTGCCTTAACCAGTTTATTTCCTTATTTATAACTCAATGAATCTTCATTCCAGAAAGCATAGAATTAAATTGCCTAAACTGCAAGTGATTTAATCATAAAAATCATTATTTGAGTTGATTTATGGTTAAAAACTAAAGATAAACTTTAATATGGTACTTTTAATGTAATTTAATTTCTACATAATACACTTTCATTTAAATGTTACATATATTTCTTATCCCAGCTTTTTAAAAAATATATTTTATTGATTTTTTACAGAGAGGAAGGGAGAGGGATAGAGAGCCAGAAACATCGATGAGAGAGAAACATCGATCAGCTGCCTCCTGCACACCCCCTACTGGGGATGCACCTGCAACCAAGGTACATGCCCTTGACCAGAATCGAACCTGGGACCTTTGAGTCCGCATGCCAATGCTCTATCCACTGAGCTAAACCAGTTAGGCATCTTATCCCAGTTTTGCAAAATAAAAAGAATATTTCAAAGAGACACACAGATTTTTAAATTTTCTGATATGTATATTTTTATCATTCAAGAATTGTCTTTATAATAGTACTAGAGGCCCGGTGCACAAAAATTTGTGCACTCGGGGGGAGGGGGGGTCCCTCAGCCTGGCCTGTGCCCTCTCGCAGTCTGGGACCCCTTCGGGAGATAAAGACCTGCTGGCTTAGGCCTGCTCCCAGGTGGCAGAGGGCAGGCCCAATCCCTAGGTGCAGCTCCTGGTTCGGCTCAGAGCAGGGCCAATTGTGGAGTTGGGGCGCCGCCCCCTGTCATGCTCAGGGTAGGGCTGATTGGGGGGTTGGGACACCGTCCTGTCATACTCAAGGCAAGGTCGATGGGGAGGTTGTGGCGCCACCCCCTGTCACTCACAGAGCAGGGCCCATCAGGGGGTTGGGGCACTGCCCCCCGTCACACACAGAGCAGGGCCCATCAGGGGGTTGGGGCACCGCCTCTCTCACACTCAGGGCAGGGCCGATGGGGAGGTTATGGCTCTATCCCGTCACACACAGAGCAGGGCCCATGGAGGGGGTGTTGGGGAGCTCCCCCCTATCAAGCACAGAGCAGGGCTGCTCAGGGGGTTGAGGCCCCGCCCCCTGTCACACACAGAACCGCAGGGCGGTCAGGGGGTTTGGGCGCTGCCCCCTGTCATGCTGATCCCGGTACCGGGAGGCATATTACCCTTTTACTATATAGGGTAGAGGCCTGGTGCATGGGTGGGGCTGGCTGGTTTGCCCTGAAGGGTGTCCTGGATCAGGGTGGGGGTCCCCACTGGGGTGCCTGGCCAGTCTGGTTGAGGGGCTGAGAGCTGTTTTCAGGCTGGGAATGACTGAAGTTCCCAACCGCTCCTTTTTTTCTTTTTTCTTTTTTTATTCTGGGCCAGCTTTAGCTTGAGGCTTGGCTCCAGCTCTTAGGCCTCCGCGGCTGAAAGTAGGTTTCTGGCCTTTGCTTACAATGTTGCGAATCTGCTGGCTGAAGTCAGGCGGTATTTGTTACAATGTTTCTTAAACTGCCCGCTCAGAGGCCTGGAACCGCAGGCGGGGAATGTTGGAGTCCTCCATCACTGAGGCAAGCAAGCCTCATGTTAGTTTCAAGCTGCCTGGCTGCTGGCTGCCATCTTGGCTGACAGTTAATTTGCATATCTTGCTGATTAGCCAATGAAAAGGGTAGTGGTCGTACACCAATTACCATGTTTCTCTTTTATTAGTGTAGATTTCTTTTCACTGTATCTCCTTTTATCAAATCATAAGAATGCCTTTCCAACTATATAATCAATATTCTGTTTCATTGTTTTACCTATAAGCAGAAAGCAATAAAGTCTACATAAATTTCTTTGTTTTTGACAGAGAAAAGGCAAGCGAAATAACAGAGAAAAAGAGTGAAGCTATACACATGTTCTTTGTGAATAGCTTAAGGCAACAGACTCCCCACCCTCACACCCACCCCAACTTTTTCCCCCTGTGAATATAGCCTCTATCACTCCATGAGGGATTATAGCAAGTGGAAAAAAATAATCATAATGATCTTCATTTTCTCCTAATATGGAAGCTGCATAATGTCAGAGACACAGGCCTGTGTCAGTCAGAAGTATCATTAACCAGGTGCAATGGTGATTTGAGTGTGTTTATAGCACCTTTGCCCTGGGTAATTCCAGGAGATGAAAGAACATGCCTTTCAAAACAAAGTAGAATCAAGCTCCTTGTTAGTAGAAGAGGCCAGTATGTCTCTTGGGGATGTCACTCATCTCAGATACTGTCTACTTTAAAATGGCTCATTTTAAAACCATATAATGGATACTCATCTCACTTTTTCGCTTTGTAAACTTTCTTCAATTATTAACATTGCAATAGTTTCTCCTTCCTCAACTGTCATTTATTCAGTTTGTTTAGAATTACTAAAAATATTGGCTATTTTATCAACCCAATGATTTACACTTTATTTCCCTCTTTTATCTCTTCCATCTTTCTCAATGGTGTGTGAGCTTGTCTCTCTCTCTCTCTCTCTCTCTCTCTCTCTCTCTCTCTGTGTGTGTGTGTGTGTGTGTGAGTGTCCTTACCAGGTGTTATGAATACTGATCACTAGAACATTATTTGATCTATGAGTGTGCCATGCTGAGGTCTCTGAGCTATGCTAATGTAGCAGGTATGAATGTTCCATGACATCCCTCGTATGAGTCACATTTCTTAATGTGGTTCAAATCTGTTACTCACCAATATTGGCATGAGGTCCAATATTAATAGTTTTTCATGGCTCACTTTCCTTCTCTTGAGTTTCACTGGAAATCAGTAGCTGGCATATTCCAGGAAAAATGGACTCCACTGTCTCTCACTTAAAGTTGTCAATGTTGCTAATGCTCCTTGGTAAGGTCATCATAAACAGGTGCAGTTGGCTCTGCCTTGGTAGAGAGAAGTCCCCACTATCAATGCGCAAAGCTCTGCCACAGAGACTTTTATAACCTCCATGATTCAAGTTTTTGGGGTGTAAATCATCACAGATATTCCCCATTTACTCTCATCCAAGCTCCTCAGCCCTTAATGTTCTGATGGTGAGTCTGGTGTCACTCTAAAACTTTGAGGAACTGGTATTCTTTTTTCTCCAATTTGAAAAATCTTCACTTCTCTTGTTCAGGAATTAGCAGCCTTCAACATCTCCTATTTTAGTGGAAATTTCAAACATCTTTCATTGATAAACTTAGACTAGAGGTCACAAAATAGTAGCCTACAAGGCAAAAAATCAACTCACAGAAATATATTGGCATAGCCTAGGGCCTAGGCCATACTTTGAATATTAGGTATTTTCATCTCAATGTAGATTGGTCTTGAAACACAAAAAGACTGTTAATCATAATTAGTGGCAAGTGAATTCAGGATTTAAAAATTATTTGACTGCAAAAAACAATCAAAACTCAATTATAAGAAGAATTTTACATTAAAAAGTTAATATATTATCTCACAAGTTTTTTGTATGTGGCATCCTAAGATCTTGAACATGGAGCCAACATAAAACTCCCATTCTGGACTACTACTACTACTCTACTACTACTACTATACACACACACACACACACACACACACACACACACACACACACACAGCTTCCTTGCTTTCTAGACCACTGAAATCTAGGGGACAATTTAACCTACCATCATTAACTCATCCATATAGTTTTATAATCCAAATGTAGCAGATGACCATATTATGATTTACATGGTCAAAATTCATAGTACACTAATAATTTTGATAGTATCTATGATTACTTAACACAGATATTGCATTTAAGGTCTCAATTGACTATTGGCTGTGGTGAGCCATTTTCTTCTTAACAGCCTAAACATAAAAGCGAGAATACTGAAGAGAAGATAAAATATATGGAACATTAATTTTTATTCTATTTAATCCATTATAAGGTCCTTAATCTAAAATGGTAGTGAGAGTGTTAATATATTAAATTAGTTGCTTTTATGGATTTAGAAGAGATTCCACAACAAATTGAAAATAAAATTTAGGGGACAATGAGATCATGTATTAAAGCAAAATCATTCTTTTTCCCCCAATAATTAATATTTTCAATCTTGTGGCATTTGACCAGTGTATTCATAAAATCCACCCCAGGACTAAAATTATTAATGAATACTAAGAAACTGAGGTGAGCAGGCATTTAGAAATTGTTCAGTGGTCTGTAAAATGAATTTCTGATCTCAGTCCAGTCATAAAACCTATCATCACAATTGATGCAAGTCAATGCCTTTTCTATCAGTCTCATCAGGGAAGCCTGGAACTGGCTGCACACAGACACAGAAATGTCTCCTCTAAAGCCAGAATCTCTAAGTCAAAATTAAGGATCACTGGTAAGGGAGTTACTGTCTCTGCTTGAATCAGTCTGTAGCTAAGTGCAAGGCTTTAAAAGATGATTCTTGTTCCTTCAGGAAGATTTACATCCTCTCTAAAGAGAGCGTAGAATAGATGCCATGAAAACCCTGCAGCCTGTTTGCAGAAATCGAAGATAAGGAACTGCCTCATTCCATGGAGCCGGAAGGGAGCAGATCACCCATCGCCCTAGTCAGTACAACAGACATTCTCACCTAGAAGTAGAGTGAGTTCCAAAGAGTTTCCCGTGCATCCAAATAGACCAATGGAGTTCAGAATACTTTAGAGTGGTTAGCATTCCACTTATCTAAATTAAATGTATTTATGCCTGTCTGAAATGACATGATCATATTTTACTTGCAAAATTCTAAGTGTCCCCCAGGACTCTCTCTCTCTCTCTCTCTCTCTCTCTCTCTCTCTCTCTCTCTCTCTCTCTTTCTCTCTCTCTCAGCAATCTTTATAATCGGTGTCACTTTTTCCTCATAAAATTACACTTTTTCTTTTGGTTGGGTTTGACTTAAGCAGGATATGGAGGACCAATAAAAAAAGATCTAAGTCTTGGCCGATGAACTTCTGAGTGTCGGAAGTGTGCTATATTAATGGCAGGACTTTCGCTGACACCAGTAGAGCTTGCCTCTATGACTGGAGTTGATAGTGCTCTCTGCCACATTCAACTGTTTTTAAAAAAAAGATATAAAATGAGCTCTACCAAACACCCAGCAACAAATTCTTTAGTCCAGCCAGACTAGCCCTTGCTAGCCTTCTCCTCGATTCCTTGAGAAACGTTGGTGGTCCTTTGACATTCTGAATGCTCATTATTTCGTAATTGAAGAATTAGATAGAACTGAGATATTAGAATATACACAATCTTTTAATTATCTGATCCTAGAAAATGGGAAGGTAACATTTTGGAGCCAAGATTCATCTAATTTTTCCAGGCTAGAAACAGGTGCTATCCTAAGCAAGAACCCAAAAGATTTAGATCAGATCACCAAATGAAAGTAAAGATTGGATGAGCTTGAGTACCGACACCTCCAATTTAAAGGGAAGTTCTCAAGCTTGAAACCCTTTTAAGTCTCTTTTCTCTTTATAAAATGCCTCTGAGTTTTAGAGGCTATTGTTTTAAACTAAGAGGAGAGCAGATATGGGAGGAAATTTTATTATTCTTAAGGAAGTTACAGTCTGCTCAAACATTAATGAAGATTTATGCCGTTACTTCAGATGTAGTATACTATGCCAATTACTTTCACAATGCTAACAGTTATCATAAACATGTAAATGTGTCCTTTAGCTTTAACATGTAAATATGAATGATCTCTTCTTTTTCTAATTCTTGTTTGTGACATTCTGTATTGAATGGGGATGGGGAGAAGGCCCTGAAGAATTAACTGTTTCAGTCAGAAAATGACTGGTTATCTTCAACCAGCCTAAACTGCATATGGTACAAGTTCCTGAATTCTGTGAGATTCATTGGGCTAACGTAGCAAAGATTTTCCTGGAATCTCAAAATCTGTAAGATTTTAAGTTACTACTAACCAAAAAGTCATTTTTTCAAAATGTCATCACAATCAGACATAGTGACAGACCAGCTGAAAGGTGCCAGCGGGTCCCAGCTCATCTCTGTTTCCCTTCTCAAGCACTGGTCACACTGAAAAAAGTAGCCCCAAGTTTACTACCAGGCACTTGGCTGTGGTGAGACCACTTTAGAGCAGCTACACAGCGGAAACAGCTTCTCTGGAGCCCGGAAGTTCCCATAAAGTTTTTTGTAAGTGCTTTCTTCATGGTCTAACTTTAGTTCTCAGATGTGTATGGCTTTCAGTCCCCCGCAAGTACCAGTGGTCCACACACATCAACTTTTATTGATTCTCATCGGTGTTATTATTTCTCTGTCTCTTTGGCATTCACTCACTGGAAAATTGTAGAATAGGTAAAAAGAGTTAGTCTCTTAATTAATAAACTCATTCCATATGAAACATTCCATTAACCAGGCTTAATGTTCTATTAGCTAGTTTTATTGGTTACAGCAATTAATTGTCATACAGTCCCTGAGTGAATTCTAGACATAGTGTCAGAGTTAGGCCACCACCATTAGGGTAGAGTTTATTCTTTCAAGGTTAGAGAAACAGAAACATTCAATGAGTAAGGAAGGGACAGAAGAATAAATTGTGTTGATTATATTGTTTCAGCATATGCTAAACCTGGTGTGAGAAATGTTATTCTCCCAGACCAGACTCCTAACAGAAGTCCCTAATTATGAGGCCTTCTTTTGGCTCTGTCAGCACTTTCTCTCAATGCCTTTTGGTTTTCCTGCCTGCTATAATTTTAGGGTACTTTTAATTGGGCTAAGGCATGTACAGACATTGAAGATCTGATATTCCATGTTCAGTTGCAAACTTTTACCCCCTCAAATTTGTAGAAAATGCAATCACTCATGTTGTGTATAGCTATTGTTTTATTCTTTCTGCAATTGTTTTGGACGCTAAAAAAAAAAATACTAGGCAGTCTAAGCCCATGAGGAGAACTAAAACCCATCCTAGTTACCTATTGCATTACAAACCACACCAAACTTGGTAGTTTAAAACAACCATCATTATATTGTGTCCATGGCCTTTTGGCCAGAAATTCAGGCCCCAATGATCTGGATACTTTTTCTGTTCTACATGGCACCAAATGTGGTTATTGTGAGGTATTTATTGGGCAGCTGAGTACCCAAGATGGCTGAAGTACCCAAGATGGCTTCACTCACATTCCAGCTGCCTTGGCAGAAATAGTGGCCTCATAAGGGCTATTCTTTTGCACTATAAGTTTTTTGTTTGTTTTGTTTTTTTTTGGAGTCTTTTTTCTTTATTATTTGTGGTTTCTCCTCATGGAAATATAAGCCCCCCCAACCCCTACCCAAGCCCAGGTGCCTCTTGGTGAGACCACATACGTAGTATACCAGTACCAGAAGTCCCCTTTAAAATCCCCAATATAAAAAAGGAGGGGGGGGAGGGAGGGCCTGACCACCCCCTGGGCCAAGCAGCTCCTGGTCAGCAGAGAAGGCTGGGGCCCAGGCCGTGGGGGCAGAAGGGTACCTTGGCTTCTGCATAAGAAGGGACAGGTGTTCCCAGCCTTGGGGAGGGGCCCTGGCTGGGAAGGCCTCTGCACACTAATACAGATGGTGCAGAGCTAGTGGTTATGGTTTAAAGTTCGCAGGTAAGGCCAGGTGGTTGGTCTCTGGCATGAGGGCAGAGGACACATTAGGGTGCTGGGAGGCCAGGGCTGTCAGCTCCCCCAGGAGCCACATCCTAAGGCAGGAACGAGCGAAAGTTGCCTTCCTCATTGGCGGCGGGACGTATTGGGGGAGGGTTTCTTCATCTGGTCTTCCTAGCGGAATAGTCAAACTTCTAAAGAGATAGAAGGTGGCACAATGTCACTTCTGTCTTATTCTTATTCTACCAGAGTACTCACAGAGCCTCGCAGATTCAAGAAGCAAGGACCTGGACCCAACATTTCAGTAGATGGATCATCAAAGGTTTCCTGGTTTTCTTTAATTTACCAAATAACTGGAAATGGATTGGTGCATATGGTCATTAAAAATATGAATGTATTAGAGGTGGTAGGGTCCTTAGTACTCATTCAATCAATCCTCTTCACTTTAAGAAATGGTATAACTAAGCTCCAGTGGTAATAAGAGAATTGCTTAAGATGAAAGAGTTGATCAGTTACAGAATAGAGGCTAGAACTCTGAGCTTCTGACAAAGTTCAGTACCCTTTGAACAGAAACACGTAAATAATAATTACTATTTTCTGGTAGATGTCTTCAGGTGTAATTATTACCCACAATGCCACAAAACACAATATAGGACATAGAAGTTGCTGAGTATTTTACATCAATAAAACAAGTCTGTGCATATCAGTTTATGGCTTGGAAGTAGATCGATATCTGTGCTGTAGAGTGAGACTACCTGGTTTAACTCCAGGCTCCCGCATGACCACAGTTATTCAATCTCTCTTTTCCTCAGTTTCCTCATCTACAATAATGAGAAAACATCCTTATAGGTTTGTGGTAAGGATAAAATGAGATGGTATATGAAGTGTTAGGCACAAATCATTCAAGAGCCCTCATGCACTGCTTTCACAATTTGGGGTAGGATGATAATACAGTTCTTCTCTGAAGACATTTATTATCTCATTCTTACCAAGGTAAAGCCATTAGCTGAAAGTGGGGTAGAAGAAAAACCTAGAAATATTGAGCAAAGTGGTGAAACTGTAAAACTGTTTTCTCAGAGAGTGAAAAAATGTGTAGAATTTCAGAGCAATTTAGTCCCCTTTGAAGTTTGTGGTAATGAATTTAAAGTGAAACTAGGCAGTGTAAAGAAGTTTTTCTATAGCAATAGTCACTTGTTTAGTTGCAGTTTCTCAGATGGCACTAAATTGGATCAAGCAGAATTTGGACCTTGAAAGGCATGCATGACAGTGGGAGAGGATTAAGGGAAGTTAAAAGTTTTTGCAAGAAAATAATAATGTAATTTGGAAATTGAGCAAAATTGGGAAGGAAGTCTGTATAATTTTTCTAATACAATAGAGTCATTTATTTAAAAATTATATTGGCTGAAGAGGTATAATAATTTTGGATAATGCTAAGGTTCTAAAAGAGAGATTAAAAAGTGTGGAGATAAAAGCCATTAATGTTGAGGCCTAACAATGCTGCTATTGAATCTTGTGGATGACAGAATTCTATCAGTGAAAACAGAGGTTCAGTTTCAAAGCCTTAGAAGGTACAAAAAAGTGACAGAGAAGGAAGAAGATAAGAGTAATAATGAAGGGATAGGCTGGTTGACTAATTGGATGTCATAGCTTAACAAACCAGGATGTTTTCTATGAGGGTAAAAGAAGAGTTTTCCAAAAACTGTGTTTCAGAATAAAAACTAGTTGAGTGTATTCTCAAAATTCTTTGTTTGCTAAATTAGTGGGTTTCGCTTATGTCACAAATGCTGGAAGAAAAATTCTATCATCATCATCATCATCATGATTGTTGTTGATATTACTACTTTCATCATTATAAGGATGACCAAGACCTAGTCGAAAAGACAGAGTGAAGGAACAGGTCTGGGTGATTCAGAGAAGGGCAATACAGGGAAGTGATGAGAGTATGGAGAAAATGTTTTCTGTAGGTACTTACCTATGTTTGATGGCTGAAAAGTAGTATGGTCTCAGCGTTTCCAAAGAATCAGTCCTATGTACTGGTTTGACTGGATTATATTCTAGACCAGTGTTTCTCAAAATGTGACTTGTGTGTCCCCCATGAATTTCTTATTAAAACAAAGATTCTGATTCAGTAGGTTTGGGTGATGCCAGACTTTCTGATTTTCTAGCAAGCTTCCAGGTGCTGTCTTTTTTTAATTCACATTAATCTAATCAACACTAAATGCAACAACAACAACACAAAACAATAAGAAGTCTAAACAAAAACCACTCACACCTTACCCACTAGGGCTCAGTGAAAAACAAAAGAATGAGATTTAGGGAGTTTTAAAAATTCATAATTTATTGCCTTAAAATTTGTTCTATCTGTTCTCTGTTGATAACTCTTAAATCTAGGAAGAGTGTTAAAAATAATATGGTTAAATTATACTTATCCAACTTGAAGAAGTGCTGAATTTTGGGATGGGGAGAAAGTGATACGTATAAAGTTGAAAATTACCAAGAAAAGCCATACTCCATTAAGTTAATTAACTGGTAATTCAAGAAAGACAGAACTGAGATAGGCATTACACGCTGACAAAAATGACTTTCCTGTTAAGTTATGGCCATGTGACAGAAGTAAGAAAAGAGCACTAATGCCTACTTCTCATTAAAAATAATCTGAGCATCTTGGTATATTTCTAGACACTTTTAAAAATCAACTCATGGAAGAAATTAAATTTATAAATCTGATTCAATATTTTCTTTAGTTATTGGGTAAAATGTCTGTGAAACTTGGAAACATTATATTGAAATATCAATTTCTACTGAAAATTATTAGCAATTATTTTTCAGGCAAAAATAAAATTATAAATTTCATCATTCACAAAGGCTGAAGCAGCAAAGACAGATTTGCAAGGATTCATAAAGAGTAGCAGATACGGAAAAAATATGTATCTCCACTTGGAATCACTGGAAAAAAAAAATCCAAGAGAAGATTGAAGAAGAAATGTGAGTCATTTAATTGCTTGATTTTTTGGTATGTTCACATATCCGGAGTGTCTCCTCTTTTTGTCCCCACCTCAGGGTGTTTTAAAATGCCTACACATGGCCCCCAAATATAGGTAGATACTTGGGATTGTTGTGGTTGTACAGTTGGCCTTTTAAGGCTTGTAAGTGTGTCCGAGTGTTATAAGGACTTAACTCAGTGGAGTGGATAAAGAGTTTGGTATGGAGAGTTCATAGTCCCAGTAGCAATGAACCAGTCATGAGATCCCAGATGAATGGCAGGCATTGTCTTAAAGATCCAATGCCTAGATGGTCAGGGGTAAGGTCATGAGTCTTAGGCAGCATCACTCTTTCACTGACAGCATTGGAGGCCAGTACTGAGATCAAGTCTTTGTCCAAGCACAGTTCCAGGCCTCCTGGGTGAGTCCCAGATCTCTAAGTTGTCAGTGACATTTTTTTCTGGTAATGGGCTACCAATGGAAACCCACTCACAGATGGAGGGCAGGCATCTCCACCTCAGACACACTGATCCAGCTATGAGCAGGGACATATTCTAAGGTCTAGGGATAAAACTGTAGGTGAAATAGTCACTGCCCTCATGGAGCTTAAATTTGTTGTGTTCATGGCAAAGACAGGGAAAAGCTCCTTGATATTGGTCTTGGCAATGATTCTGAGATATGACACCAAAAGCATGGGCAACAAAAATAAAAATAGACAAGTGGGACTACCTTGAACTAAAAAGATTTGCATAGCAAAAGAAATAATCAACAAAATGAAAAGGCAACCAGGGAATGGGAGAGAATATATCCAAAACATATATCTAATAAGGAGTCAATATCCAAAATCTGTAACTCATACAACTCAACAGCAATAAAGCAAATAATCAGATTTGAAAATAGACAAAAGACCTCAACATACACTTTTCCAAAGAAGACACACAAATAGACAAGTATATGTGAAAAGGTGCTCAATATCACTCATCATCAGGGAAAGGCAAATCAAAACCACAATGAGATACCACTTCACACCTGATAATGACGGCTACTAACAGCGTGATGGACCTGGAGAGCATTATGCTTGTGAAATAGGCCAGTCAGAGAAAGATAAGTACCATATGACTTCACTCCTATGTGGAATCTAATTAACTAACAAGCAAAATAGAGACAGACTTATAGAAAGCAGACTGACAGCTATTGGGGGAGGGGGGCTGTGCTGGAGAGGGTGGAGGGATAGAGAAAAAGAACCTCATGTATGCAAACAACAGTGTGTTGATTGCTGGAGGAAGGAGGTTGGGATAGGTGGAGGAAGGTCTGGGTAGGTGATGGACAGAGACTTGACTTGGGGTGGTAAGCAACATTACAGTATACAGATGCTGTATTATAGAATTGTACACAAGAAACCTATATAATTTTGTTAACTGGTGGCACCGTGTTACCATAGTCAGTCGAGGGGCAGGGAACAAGGGGCTTCACAGAGGATGCAAGTGTGCCAAGGGTACAAGGATCCTCCACAAACTTCAACCAGCTCCCTTGGATGTGCTCGAGCTGTGTTCAGAGTTGGGAGGTCAGCTGATGGCTGCAGCATCTCCAGACTTTCTGGCGGTAGGTCCTGCAGCAGCCCCCACTCCCGAATCTGATATAATAGGCAGTCAGGGAGCACCAGGGAGTCTTCTCCATTGGCCAAGATAGCACAGAGGGAGGTTTTTACACTGAACAGCTAAAAGCTAGACAGATAATTGGATAGAGAAAGAGCTGTCCTATCCCTATAAGAACCACGGGCTTGAGCAGGAAGGCAAGATGGTCTTTGAGACAGGTGTCCACCATTCTCCCAGGCCAGCACCTGAATAAACCTCTTTCTTTTTGTACCATAATCTGTCTCATGAGTTTGACTTTTGTTGAAGAAGGCAGCTGAACCTCTTGCTCAGTTTCAACCCAAATAAATTCAATAAAAAGGAAAAAAAAAAAAGGCAAAAGATAAGTGTTAGTGAGAATGTGGAGAAAGGGGACACACATTACTGGTGAGAATGTAGATTGATGCACCCAGTATGAAAAACAGCATTGGAGGGTTCTCAAAATATTAAGAATAGAATTATTTCATGATTCAGCAATGTCACTTCTGGGTATATATATACCCAAAGGAAATAAAATCACTATCTTGAAGAAATATCTGCACTTCCATGTTCATTGCAACATTATCCTAATATATAAAGAGCCAGGGTCCATCATGACCTAAACATCTGGATGGATGAAAACACCAGGCTAGGATCCCAGGTGTTGAGGCGGAAGTCAGTCTTGGGTCCCAGCCGCCCATGGTGTGGCGGCGGGAAGGAGTTGGGGGAATGGAGCCATGCTGCCATCGAACTGGCCTCTGGGTCCCTCCCCCTGCCCACAGGCTCTAGGAAACCAGAGCCATGCTGCGATGGACTGGCCTCTTGGTCCCTTCCCCCCGGACCTCAGGCCCAGGGAACCAGAGCCATGCTGCGATGGCACTGGACCCTACTTGAGCGGTCCCGGATTGTGAGAGCATGCAGACTGGGTTGTGAGACCCTCCCCCTGCTCCCCCTCTCCACCCCACCCCCCCGCCAAGTGCATAAATTTTTCATGCACTGGGCCTCTAGTTTACAATAATCAAGGTAGGAAAGCAACCTAAATGTCCATCAATGGATAAAGAAAATGTCATATAGAAACACATACACACACAGAGTGGAATACAGGCATACATCATTTTATTGCACTTCACTTGATTTTGCCTCAGAGGTGCTGCATTTTTTACAAATTGAAGGCAAGACCATCTCTCAGCAAAAATATTATGACTCTCTTTATTACAATACTGGCTGTATTGCAGTGGTCTGGAGCCTAATCCTCAATATCACTGAGGCATGCCTGAATTATTTAGCTTTAAAATAAAAAGGAAATTCTGGTATTTGTAACAACATGGATGAACCTAGAGGACATTATATTAAGTGAAATAAGCCAGACAGGAAAAGACAAATGATCTCACTTACATGAGAAATCTAAATAAATTGAACTCATAGAAGCAGAGTAGAATGGTTCTTACCAGGGGCTGAGGGTAGGAGAAATAGGAGAAATGTTGGTCAAAGACTACAAATGAAGTCAGAAATAAAATTCCTGTGCTTATAACCTTATTTGTGATAGAGAAAAGGCAACATTATAATTACACCTTTCCCCTCATCGTATTAACGTTCTACTGTGTGTGTGTGTGTGTGTGTGTGTGTGTTGTTTTTAAATAAATTACACAAATGTAGTGGTTTAAAACAGCATACACTGTATACTTTAGAGTTCTGTGGGAGTCTAACATGGATCAGACTGGGCTAATGTCTTAGTGTTGGAAGAGCTTTGTTCCTTTTTTTGAGGCTCTGGGGAAAAATCTGTTTGCTTGCTTTTTCCAGCTTCTAGAGGCCACACATATTCTTGGTTCATGGCCCTCCTCCTGTATCTTCAGAGCCAACCATGTTGCTTCTTCCAGATCATTCTTCCATAGCCACATCTTTCTCTGACTATAGCTGGCAAATTTTCTCTTTAAAGCCCCATGTGATTAGATTGGGCCCACCTAGATAATTCAGACTAATCTCCCCTTCTCCAGGTCCTTAGCTTAACCAGGGGTGGGCAAACTTTTTGACTCGAGGGCCACAATGGGTTCTTAAACTGGACCGGAGGGCCGGAACAAAAGCATGGATGGAGTGTTTGTGTGAACTAATATAAATTCAAAGTAAACATCTATACTAATAAAAGAGAAACATGGTAATTGGCGTACAACCGCTACCCTTTTCATTGGCTAATCAGCGAGATATGCAAATTAACTGTCAGCCAAGATGGCGGCTGGCAGCCAGGCAGCTGAGAATAGGAGGGTTGGTTGCCCCAGCGATGGAGAAAGTCAAGGATCCCCGCAGCTGCGGGGCTCTGAGCTCCTGAAGCAACAACTCCAAAAGGTACAATGTTTTAATTATAGAAGCTAAAAGATGGCGGTTAATTTGCATACTCAGGCTCCAAGCAGAGCGAAGCCAAACAGCCCTGAAGCAGCAGGGCAGAGAGGCCTCAGGGCCTGGGATCAGCAGAGTCAAGAGGCCTCCCGGCCCCACGATCAGTGGAGCTGAGAGGCCTCCCAGCCATGGTTATCAGCAGCCGAGAGGCCTCCAGGCCCCAGTTATCAGTGGAGCCGAGAGGCCTACAGGCCATGGTTATCAGCAGCTGAGAGGCCTCCCAGCCCAGGTGATCAGGGGAGCCGAGAGGCCTCCCAGCCGCGTGATCAGCGGAGGCGAGAGTCGGCCCAGCCCCGCGATCAGCAGAGCCGAGAGGCCTCCCAGCCCCGGTGATCAGCAGAGCCGAGAGGCCTCCGGGCCCCACGATCAGTGGAGGCGAGAGTCAACCCAGCCCCGCGATCAGCAGAGCCGAGAGGCCTCCCAGCCCGTGATCAGCAGAGCCGAGAGGCCTCAGGAACCTGGGATCAGCGGAGCTGAGAGGCCTCCCAGCCACGGTTATCAGCAGCCTAGAGTCCTCCTGGCCATAGATCAGTGGAGCCGAGAGGCCTCCCGGCCAGGGATCAGGGGAGCCGAGAGGCATCCTGGCCCTGGGATCAGCGGAGCAGTGAGGCCTCCCAGCACCGGGATCAGTGTGACAGGGTGCGGAGCCCCAACCCTCTGATCGGCCCTGCTCTGTGTGTGACAGGGTACAGAGCCCCAACCCCCCTGATTGGCCCTGCTCTGTGCATGACAGGGAGTGGCGCTGCAACCTCCCTATCGACCCTGCCTTGAGTGTGACAGGGGGCGGTGCCCCAACCCCCCAATAGGCCCTGCTCTGAGCCCAACCAGGGGTTACACCTAGGATTAGGCCTGCCCTCTGCCACCCGGGAGCAGGCGTAAGCCAGCAGGTCCTTATCTCCTGAGGGGTCCCAGACTGTGAGAGGGCACAGGCCAGGCTGAGGGACCTCCTCTCCCAACCCCAAGTGCACAAATTTTTGCGCACTGGGCCTCTAGTCATTACATAAAAGGGTACGGTCTTTTTTTTTTTTTTTTAGGTTTATTCATTTCAAAGGGGCCGGATCCGGCCCGCGGGCCGAAGTTTGCCCACGGCTGGCTTAAACACATCTACAAAGTAGACAAAGATTCTGGAGATTAGAATGTGGACATCTTTGTGGAGCCATTATTCTGCCTACCACAGCCATTTCTATGCTTTCAATCTCCCTTTTTTTTTAAATCCTCACTCAAGGAATTAGGAGTTTTTCCCCTATTGATTCTAGAGAGAGTGGTGGGTGGGGGGTGGGAAAAAGAGAGGAGAGGGAGAAAGAGAGGTAGAGAAACATCAAACATTGCTGTAATAGAGACACATTGATTGATGGCTTCCCACACGCACCCAGGGGTTGGGGAATCCCACCTACAACCCAGGTAGTATTCTTGACGCATAATCAAACCCAGGACCCTCCGGTGTGTAGGCTGACGCTCTAACTATTGAGTCAGGCCATCCAGGGCTTTCAATCTCCTTTTTAAAACTTGGTGTGAATGACTAAGAGAGTTCCTTGAAATCTTTTCTTAATCAACTCACAGTCCCTCATCTCTAATGAATAGTTGCAAACCTCAGCTAAACTGCCAGTTCAATTATTATGGCAGGATTTCATTACAGCCATGTCGTAAACATCTCAGACAGTATTTATCTATCCATCTTGAAAAGCCTGTATTAAATAGCAGGCTTATTTTATCATTTCTCTTTAGTGTGCATGTTAGTTTTCCCAGATCCCTATCAGGTTTTTTAAAACATTCTTTGGATGACCATCTCTTATATAAGACTTTAAAAGGAAAAGTAAATTTTCCACATCAAAAGAAGGACCTATGACAATAAACTAAATATTTAATCTCTGTAGATTCCTTTGCTTGCATGTCAAGAAATAATAAATGGTTCACTGGGGATTCTCTATACATGCCTTACTGTGTGACCTCAAATAAGATACTTAACCTCTTTGTTCTAAAAGTCCTCATTTTTAAAATGAGGGCAATAAAAATTGCTAATATAAGGTTGTTGAGAAGATTAAAGTAGATAATACATGTGAAATGCTTAGGACTGCACCTACACGTTGTTTGCTTTTTATTATTTTATGATTTTCATTATTTTTGTTATTATTACTACTTGGAGTCTTCCAAACACTTGTTTATCCTATCTACAGGGGAGAAGAGGTCTCATCTTAGGAACACAATAACAAATACCACCTTATTCTTCCTTCAGTAAAGAAAAACATTCTGTTCTGAAGTAGGAAAAACAAATCCCAGCTAACACAACCAGAATTTTTATGCTCTGCTGTGTACAATTGCATGCATACCTATAATTTTTAAGCCAAATGCTTAAATTTTTGTTTAAATTCACTTTTAAAACCATATATGAACAAGCTCTTGGGAGAGTCTCTACCCCGTAATTTAAAAACAAGTATAGTTCTCAACTATTGAGAGGCCACTCTATGTTGAGAGCTGTTTTAGGTAGTTTCCATCTTGTTTAATACTCACAATATATTTTCTATATAAGAATGAATATCTCTACTTTTACAGATGAGAAACTTGAGTATTAAGTTTAGAGTATTTTATTAATTTCCTGAAACCACAGGTTTAATTAACACTTTCTATTGCACACACACACACACACAAATGGCTCAATTGTATAATACACATCTTTAAACATCTATTAAGCTCCTAGAATTTACAATGACCTTCAATTATAGCAGACCAGTAAGACATGAATCATAATCCCCACTATACAAATAGGGAGACACAGGCCATGAGAGATTATTATATTTGTCTAAGGCTATCTTATTTAAAGGGCTTGAAATCTTTTTTGAACTCAGGTTTTCTGGTTGCAGACAGATCTTCTTCCTATTTTACCAGCAAGCTTCACAGTAGAGGGCTTGGCCTTGGTAATGCTGGGAATTGAAGTGCTGAAGAAAGGTTCAAGAACATATTTGGACTTATAACATTGGTATTATTGCAACCACATAAAATAAGACATTACAATGCCCAAATTGGGAAGAATAAAATTTACATTGCAAATGTCTATTCTGGTGGCTAACTTTATTTTTTTTAATTTTTTTTATTGATTAAGGTATTATATATATGTCCTTATCCTCCCATTGCCCCCTACCCCCTAAGTTTAAATGATATTATCCCATAATAGCCTAAAGTTCCAATCCACTCATTTTTTTATTTGACTTCTAACTATTTAAAATATGATCCAATTGCATATTATTGGAAAAAAATAACTAATCCATTTTAAAGTCTCCTTTTCTTTGACTTTTGTACCATATAGATAATATCTTATCTCCTGTACTTGTGATGTTATGGAATTAATCACTGGACCATTCCAGAGATTCATTTCAATGAACAATATTTTTGTATCAATGTAAGTCGTTCAGGGGTCATTTGCCCTTGTACTGTATATCTTATTATACCAAGGTTTTCACTAATCACATATATTTTTACATCGTTTTTAATCATGTCCACTCTTACCTTCTTACTCCTACAATCCAGATTCAGATTTTATTCCACATAGAAGATATCTTAAACTAAAAGTGTTTCAAAATAACAAAGATTAAATCTTTGAAAGTATCATCTCCCATCTGGTTGGCTGTCTCTGTTTGATTGTCAGTTTCTTTTGCTGTGCAGATACTTTCTAGTTGGATATAGTCCTGCTGGCACTCAATTCCTTCATCTTGCTCCACTATACCGACTATTGGGTCCGAACCCCTCTGCCAGGGACTGGACCTTCTGAATGCTGGGTATTCAATGGAGAAACCATGAGAAGTTGTGGGTATAGAAGAGAGTCTTTAGTGTAGGAGTCAGTTTCCAAGTAGTCATTGCTAACAAGGAGCCACTAAATAAAACAATTCTTCAAAGCAAAGTCCCATTCAGTAGCTGCACACAGGCTGGTTAACAATACATCTTTCCCATAATGCAGCAGCCTCTGTACCCACAGCAGTAGCCTGCTGGTCAGTAACACATCTTCCCCATAATACAGCCCTCTGGTACTGGCTGGTCAATGGCAACTATATACAAGCTCAAACAAGCTCAAACAAAAGAGGCTTCTTTCTAAATAGTAACATCAATAGTTTGGGTTCTTGAAGGGCATTCTGTGCAGTGCATAGCTTGCTGCATCCTTGCTTTGCACCTTGAACAATTTGATTAAAATTCCCACACTCAGAGTGGCCTTGAGCATCCGGCATACTCTGAATAGGGTTCCCACAGGTCCCATTAATTTATTTTTTGCCTTTACTTCTCTTGCCTTTGGGGTCAAGTTCATAAAATGTTCTCTATAGCCAAGTTCCTATATTTTCTCCTATTTAACTTGTTTCAGGTCTTGATCTATTTTGAATTAATTTTTTTTTTACACGGGGATAAACCGTAATTTAGTTGCATTCATTTGCATGTGCCTTTCCAGTTTTCCCAGCACTATTTATTGAGGAGACTATCTTTACTCCATTGTATGTTTCTGGTTCCTTTGTCAAAAATTATCTGTTCATATGCGTGTGGTTTTATAGCTGGGATCTCTATTTTGTTCTATTCATCTGTTTGTTTCTCTGCCAATAACATATTGTTTTGATTATCATAGCTCTGTGGTATAATCTGAAGTCAGGTAATGTGATATCTCCAGCTTCATTCTTTTTTTTTCTCAGGATTGCTTTGGATATTCAAGGTCTTTTGTGGTTCCATACAAATCTGATAATTTTTCATTCTATTTTTTTATAAAATGACATTGGGATTTTGATGGGGATTGCATCTAATCTGTACATTGCTTTGGGTAACATGACCATTTTAGCTATGTTGATTCTACCAATCCATGAACACAGGATATTTTTAATTTCCAAAATATATAAAGAACTCATAAAACTCAACATCAAACAAACAAACATGCCTATCAAAAAGTGGGCAGAGGACCTGAAAATACACTTCTCCCCAGAAGACATATGAAGATCCAATAGGTATGAAAACATGTTCAACCGTACTAGTAATTAAGGAAATTCACATCAAAACTACATGGGATATCACCTCACACCTGTTAGAGTGGCTATTATCAACAAGACAAGCAATGCCAAGTGTTGGAGAGGTTGTGGAAAAAAGGGAACCACCATTCACTGCTGGTGGGAATGTAGACTAGTACCTCCACTATGGAAAGCAGTCTGGTGATTCCTAAAAAAATAAATAAATAAAAAATAAATAAGAATAGAGTTACCATATGACCCAGCAATCCCTCTCTTGGATTCTAACCAAAAAAACTCAAAATCATGTATTCACAAAAATATATGTACCCCTATGTTCATAGCAGTATTAATCATGGTAGCCAATACTGGTACATGGAAACAAGCAAGGGGTCCTGTGATAGATGGAGAACTGGATAAAGAAGATGTGGCACATATACACAATGGCATACTACTCAGCCATAAGAAAGAATAAAATATTGCTATTTGCAACAACATGGATGGAGCTTTAGAATATTATGCTAAGTGAAATAAGTCAGTCAGAAAAAGATAAGAACCATATGATTCCACTCATTTGTGGGATATAAAACTGAAATTCATGAAAACAAACAGTAGTGGTGGTTGCTAGAGGGAAGGAGGTGGGGGTGAAAGGGGATCCTAATATACCTATGATGACAGGAGAAGATTTGACTTTGGGTGGTGGGCACAGAGCACAATATACAGATCTTGTAACATAGAAACCCATACCTGAAACCTATATGATCATGGTGACCAATGCCACCCCAATAAATTTAATTTAAAAATAGCAAATATTGAATTTTTGATAAACAAAGCTGTTTTCCCCTTTCTGAGCTCTCACAAAAATGAGCATTTCTTATTTTTTAGATATTTCTTATTTTTTAGAGATTTTTGTTAAAAGCCCCAAAAGTTGCCATTATTTTACTACTTCAAAAAAATCACATCTTTATTTAACTACTTGTCAAAACACATGTTTTTTTAATATTCTCTGTACTGCATACTGCCTTACAATGGCATCCTCCCTATCTGCCTCTCTGCCTCCAACATTTTTCTAGAGTAGGTGCCACAAATAACGTGTCCCTTTTTATGGTCTTGGCAGACATTGGTAACTGAGGACAGTTTTATTTCAGAAAGTAGAGTAAAAATGATATTGTTGAATAGCTATTACATGCCAGGCATTCTACACTTTTTCAACCCGTTATCTAATTGAATTATTATGTCAGCACTATTCAGTAGGTATTCTGTTATCTCATCTTACAGATGGAGTAAAAGGCACTTAGGGCTAAGTAACTTCCCAAAGCCCCTAAGTAAATAAAGTGATAAGTAAGAATTTCAAGCCAATCTAGTGACCAAGTAATTAACTACTATTTTCTGTTTCCTCCAATGTGCAGTGGTCAAATAAAGAACTTTGGGGTTTTTATTTTCTGGTGAAATTTGTGGGGGTCTTTGGGTGGGGTCCTGTTATTACTTGCCTCACAACGGTGTTGTTGTAGACTAAACGTTTGTGTCCCCCAAAATTTATATGTTGAAACCAATCCCCAATGTGATGCTATCTGAAGGTAGGGCATTTGATAGGTGATTAGGTTATGAGGGCAGAATCCTCATGAATGGGTTTAGTGCTTTGATCAAAGCAACGTCAGACAGATCCTTTGCCTTTTCCACTTCCTGAGGACACAGTGAGAAGACATTTGTCTATAAATAAGAAAGAAGTTTCTACCCAGGCACCAGATCTACTGGCACCTTGATATTGGCCTTCCCAATCTCTAGAACTGTGAGAAATAAATGTTAGTTGTGTAAGTTACCCAATCCATGGTATTTTTGTTACCGCAGCCAAAACAGACTTTAGACAGGTGTTTTGAGGCTTAGATAAAATGATTTATTTGAAAGCATCTACTTATATGAAAACCATGGGTGGTGTTCATCACATACAGAGGAACAGCTAGCGACCGAGCGGAAGGAAGTCAGTCCTACAGGGGTTGTCTTGGCTATGGCTGCACTCTCTCCCAAGCTGTTTCTCAGAGCTGTTTCCTGGAAGGGCGGAGTTTGAGGCAGCAACCTGCCCTGGGAGTGTGGAGGCAGATCTTTCTAAAGTGTGCCGCGCCAGCATGGGGTGAAACTGAGTGGGGCGGCTGAAAGGCTTAGAAAAGACAGCCAAGAGAATGAAAGCCGGGTCTCGGTAGGATGCTGCTTCTCTGAGAGACCACGCCCACAGCCATGCCTTTTTTTTTTTTTTTATAGCAGATGCAAAGTAAGGGAGTGACCAAGATGTTTACAAACATTCTCCTGGGTTTCAATCCTGCTCAACTACATGCAACTACTTGAACTCCATCAAGCTCCATCACTCAGGCACATGGGGCCACGTGTTTGGACCATAGGTTCAAGCTTACAACTACAGCTGTTGGCTATAATTGTGCTGGGAGGGCCCTGCCCTCCAAGCTGGGACTTGCACGTGGTAATGAGAGGACTGTGCCCTCTCATCAGTCCAAGGCTTGAACCTGTCCAAAACACTGTAGCGGCTCCCCACAATAAAGTTTTAATTCTGTTTCTTTGTTACTAATGTTGTGCCTCCCGCCCCCATAACAAAGAAACAAAGGAAAATTTCCCCATCGAATTTCTGAATAGTATTACTCCTTCGGTAATGCCGTGTCATAAATTAAAATTGAAAGTGGGTGCAATCATCATGCTATTGAGAAATCTCAACAGTAAATGGGGTCTTTGTAAAGGTACCAGATTTATTATCAAAAGATTACGACCTAACAATATCGAAGCTGAAGTATTAATAGTATCTGCAGAGGGAGAGGCTGTTCTGATTCCAAGAATTAATTTGTCCCCATCTGACACTGGCCTCCCATTTAAATTGATTTGATGACGGTTTCCCGTGATGCCAGCATTTGTGATGACTATTAATAAATCACAAGGACAAACTCTAGACAGAGTAGGCACGTTCCTACCCAAACCCATTTTTGCACATGGTCAGTTATATGTTGCTTTCTCTAGAGTTTGAAGAGCATGTGATGTTACAGTTAAAGTTCTAAGTACTTCATCACAAGGGAAATTAGTCAAGCACTCTGAAAGTGTTTTCACTCTTAATGTGGTGTACAGGGAGATATCAGAATAAGTTTAATCATTTTATCAGTCATTGTTTGTATCACTGTGGTTTTTATATCATATTTTTGTTGTTTTCATATCATGTTTTTGTCATTTTTATATCATGTCTCTGTCGTTGTTATATCCTTTTGTTACTGTTTATTTATTAATACATTTATATATTATTTTCATATACATTTTACTAATTTCCTTTCATCTCTCACATTTCTATTATAGGGAAAGGGCAAATAGCAATGTTAAAATATCTCTGCTAATTAATTCCCTTTTAAAAAATATATTTTATTGATATTTTTTACAGAGAGGAAGGGAAAGGGATAGAGAGTTAGAAACATCGATGAGAGAGAAACATTGATCAGCTGCCTCCTGCACACCCCGCACTGTGGATGTGCTGGCAACCAAAGTACATGCCCTTGACCGGAATTGAACCCAGGACCCTTGAGTCTGCAGGCCAATGCTCTATCCACTGAGCCAAACCAGTTAGGACAATTAATTCCCTTTTAATGTGCATGAATTTCGTGCACTGGGCTACTAGTATTTTAATAATGAAGCACATATTTTGCTTTAATTAATAAAATTTTAAATAATGGATCTCCCATAAAAGTCATTTTTTGTTTTTTAAAATTTTTAAGTTCAGTGCTTTTATTCTACTCATTTTTAATGTGAGCTGATTTTGAACATTTTGAATAACAAATTGCTTGAAGGTATGTACCGTACTTTAAAATAGAGTTAGTTATTTCCTTTTTATTTTCCTGTGAATATCTACTTCTAAAAATGTTGAGGCTTGAAATAAAAGGTTTTTAAAATAGAAAGAGAAAGATCAAAGCAATGCAAAAAAGGAAAAGACTATGTCTGTGAAAGGACTATTGTTACCATTATTATAATACTAATTTTGATTGCACATTATGAGCTTTGCTTTCTGACACTCTAAAGTCATAGTTCATTTTATATGATGGGAAAAAGTATAACCATTTTTAAAAGGATAAAAATAGCTTCAATGTATTGAATTCCAAAATAAATTTGTCATATGACAACTATTTCATGAATATTGCATCACAAAATAATTATCTTTTATTTTCCCTTTAAAAAGTATTGTGTATAGAGAATAATGGTTCATAGCCAGCTGTTACCTCTTAACCAATTTTAAAGAATATATTAAGTGAAAGGGCAAAATAAAACTTCTGTGTGATGTGATTTGTCACAAGGCTAAGTATAATTTATGTAGCAACATTTTGTATCACATATCCATTACTTGTATAATTTACCTTACTTATTTAACCCCACAAGCTTAAAAAGCATGATTTTGCCTATTTTATACAAGGTTGATAGATGTTAAGTAGCATATACAAGCTTATTAAAAATTTGTATTCAGGTAAGTCTATCTCCAAAGGCATGTGCTTTCTAATAATTTTTTTTTCTTCTGGAAAGTGAAAATAGTTGATATTTGAACAAAGTTTGGAAACATTAGTGTAATTCTGCTAAGAGAAAAGAGGTGAAAAATTCAACTCAGATAGAAAGCATCTGCAAGCCTCAAGACAGGAGAGATCATCCCCCTACTCGGGGGTCTGCAAATTGTTTGGTATGACTGAGTGGAGTACGATTAGCCTTGCATTCTGGAACCAGATCACTCAGAAAGTAAATCATTTTCAGAAGTCTGTATTTCATCACATATGAAGTCATGGGAAACATTGATAGATTCTATACATTATGTGGGGACTGGGGAAAAGAGGAGTTAAAAAAAAAATTGGTAGTAGGATAAATGACCCAGCTAAAGTCATCATATTCTTTAAATATTTAAAGTTGTTAATAGTCTTTTTCTTTTTCTTATTATTTTTTTTCGCTAACAAGTTTCAAAAGTTCAAGTGTAGAGACATTAACTTGTGGAATTAGATAGGACATACATAAAGTTGAACAAGGTACTCAAGGAATTTTAAGATAACAACAGTAGAAAAAGTAAAGATGTGAGTCAAGTGCATAAGAGGAAGAAAAGAGAAGGTAGGAGTGGATAGCACACTGAAATGTAATTTAGTAAGGGCGGTAGGTCCAGATGAGGTTAAGAGACCTGGTGTGAGTGATGCTGAGGAACACTGACTTAGGAAACACCAAATGTTAAAGGAGTTTCTAACAGTCCTGTCAAACTTTTGTCCCCAGGGAATCATTGTCTTATTACTGGCAATGTGAGCAAATATTCTTTGGGTAGAGGAAGAAGACTTTACTACAATATAATGTTTGGGGGAGGGCAATGTTCTCTATTTATGATATGTTAGTCAGGAAACAAATTCAGAGGAATATACTATCTCTACTGTCAAGACAGTTTGCTATTCAAATATCTTTGACATGATAAGCTAAAATGATGTGTTGGAATGCCATGGAGTATTGCCTCCCAATAATCTCACAAATAGGTATTTCCAGGTGATAACAAATTCTGAGTCGTATCCATGGAAATGGGTTGATAATAGTAACCTATAATAACAGCGGAAGTTGACATAAAGAGATAGGGTGTGGATATGTCATTAATCCTTTAATGAGTTACAGAGAAAAATCTGAATTCGAAGATAAATGATGAAAGCTCAGAACAGAAAGGTACAGCAAAATTTAGCTAAGGGGAAAAGAAGAGAAAGCAATAAGCATACAACAAGATGTTTACTGCATAAGAAATAAATGAGAAGAATGGCTATTTTAACAGTTTTCATCTCCAAAAACACACATTACCTCTAGTTTTAGTACTACACATACTGAGTATTCAGGGAAAAGTATATCTTGAAATGTGTCAAAAAACCCAAAATAACCAAAATGGTGCGGCATAGAGATACTGTTAAGCAAATATAGCAATTCTTAGTTGTAGCATAAAGGTAGTGGTTATACAGGCATTCACTGAACATCATTTTATCTATTCTGTATGTTTGAAAACTGTCTTTAAAATGTTGGAAGGCAGGGGAATGATCACGTGATGCTGGGGATACTTATTTTTTGCTGTCTCTACTGAACATCTGGGACTTTAGTACATAAGGCTATGCACCTCTGTAACACTGGAAGAAGTTCCAGTTGTTTTGTCAAAACTGAACTTTTTCTTTGGTTCAGATGTTAGTGTCTTTGGCATTGAGCGTTTTAGCCTCATTGTAGACTTTATCGGGTATCATAACTGAAACATGGAAATTGGACTGGAACACATGGTGTTCCTCTGGGCAGGATACAAAGGTGGCCTCCCAGGTTCTTGTGCAGGTGGATTGGAAGAATGAAGCCATGGACAAAAGGTGGTATAGGAAAAGGTGGAAATTTATTGAGAAACAAGCACAGACTCACACGGGGTTGGGGAGAGAGACCCAACAAGTCCCACTTTCTTAAGGTTTATAAAGGCTGTAGTTCTTTGTGTCCTGATATCCCCTCTGACTGGTCACTATAGTGGCTTCAGAGCTCAAACCCCACGTGAGGTTCCCTCTTTTTTCTCCCTTATTGTGTTTCTATCTCCCTTGGCCTTCCTATTCCTTCTCTGAATGAGTGGATTTCTTTCCTTTATTCTGTAAATGTATACCTTCTGCAGCTCCCAGCTACCTTTTTCTGTGAATACCTTCTGGCAGCCACCTTATTCTGTGAATGTATACCTTCTGCAGCTCCCAGCTTTGCAGCCCTGTATATTCCCCCATGAGCCCCCTAATTCCTAAAAGGTCCTAAACCTGCCTATTATACCCTAAAAACTCCTTTCATAACTATTATGGCATCTTGGAGAGAAGCCATGTCCTTTGACAATGGCAATGGCTATAGCTACACTCCAGCAAACTTGAGTCTGAGAGGAGCTATCACAGGAGCCAAGAGGTTAGTCTGGAGAGCCCTTTTGTTACATGCTCTTGAAGACACTCATATCTCTGGAGGAATCTGAAAGTACCCAGAATTCCAGAGGAGTTGAGGGAAGAGTTATAAAACACTGATTTATAATTTTAAAAATTACCTGGTGCAACTAAGAAATCACTGTTTATAAATAACTAGGGGCCCAGTGCACAAATTCATACACCTTGAAAGGAACTGTGGGCCTCCAGGCTGCGGTGGGCACAGGGGCCGGTCTCAGCCCATCCTTTGCACCCCGGCTCAGACCCTCCCACCACGGCCCCTGGTCCGCTGTCTGCCGGCAGCCCAGCTCCTGCTGACGCAGTTCTCACACGCTGATGGCCCTGGGCCACTGGCACCCGCTGACAGCGCAGAGCGATTGGGACAGTGCCAGCAGTGTGTGCGAGCTGCAGCTCCAGCAGCAGGTGCGAGAGTCAGCTGCTGACTCCGATTGCCCCTCAGGGGCAGGGGGTGGTGGAGAAGCCCTGAGGGGCACTTGGGGCCAGCAGCCGCCATTTGCACTGCTGATGGTGCCAAGCGATCAGGGCTAGTGCCGGGCACTGGCAGCGGGTGCAAGCAGTGGCCCTGTGCCAGGAGCAGGTGTGAGCAGGACCAGCACCTGCAGCAAGTGCGAGTGCAGGGTGGGACTGCGGCTCATGGGAGCAAATAATTTTCAGTAACCACCAGATGCTTGCCCCGATGACAGCGACCAGCACCCTGCCTTGGTCTGGCACCCTTGCTTACCTGCTCCACCATCCCACCATGGCCAACGCCCATCATTTTCCACTCTGCCGCCTACTGCCCACACCCACCATGTTCCGCGTGTGCCTCATGATAGTCAGCACACGTTATAGCGCTGGTTGTTTGGTTGTTTGGTTGTTCGATTGTTCCACAGTTTGGTCTATTTGCATATTAGCCTTTTATTGTGTAGAATTATTAAAATAGTTGTGGAGTTGGAGAAACACTCACAGTCCTATTCTTCAAGAATTTATAGTAGGCAGTGAAATAATGTTACCCACAAGCAAAACAATAATACTAGTTTAAGCTAGAAACTAACTGAGGCTAAAAATGGAGTGTGATGTGATGGGAAAAAAAATAGGGAAATTTGCACACAATGAGCTGGTATCAGAAGCCAGGGTACATAGCACTGGAAAGAAAATCAGATGGGAAAACTGAATAAGTAGATTGCCCAGAGCAGAATACATAGAGAACTGTTGATTAAATATGAGGTTTTTTCAAACAGTATTTCCTTCTAGACTCTGAACTTCAATAATGTGGTCCTAATGTATCTTCTTCATTTCTGTATTCCCAGCGCTAGGTATTCAGTGTTTGAAATTAGAGGCCGATTTCTCGTAAAATAAAATTCTTAGGCTGCAGGGTTCCTTCCTTATATGGGTGACTTCCAAGACCCTGAAAGGGCCTCACACAGTGTGTTCACAAATTCATATGTTTTTGTTAAACATACGTTGTCTTGGAAAATGTTTCATTCTGTAGTTTCTCATCAAAGATAGACTCCAAAATTAAATAAGCTTAAGCTGCTACCTGAATCCAACACTGACTAAAGATTCAATTAATATTTATGGGATTAATGAATGTAAAAAATTAGATTTAATGGTAAGATTTGTAAGAAGGGACCTTAACAACTATCTCTAAAACATTGGGAAAGTATCTTTTTTTGTTGCTGTTTTTAATCCTCACCCGAGTATATTTTTCCACTGATTTTTAGAGAAAGTGGAAGGGACGGGGAGAGACAAGATGTCAGAGAGACACATTGATTGGTTGCCTCCTGCACATGCTCCATTCAGGGCTGTGATGGAGCCTGAACCCGAGGTACATGCCCTTAACCAGAATTGAACCTGGGACCTTCTGTCTGCGGGCTACCGCTGTATCCACTGAGCCAAAGCTGCTAGATCTGAGAAAGTATCTTGAAACTGTTCAGCACCTTGAATATATTGCCAAGACACTTATGATCTTTTCCTAAACAAACAAACAAACAACAAAAAAACCCCAAATAGAAATGTATATTAGCCTTTGGTAAAAGTTGGAAGAGGAGAGGGAAACAAAAAATAGGAAAAAATGTATTAAACAATTAATTTCAGAAAAATATGCACAAAAGCCAGAACATTTTTTAAAAAAATCAAATAAATGAGACTAAAAATATTAAGGTTTTTTCAGCGAGAAATGTGATGGGGAAAACATATTTTATTTTCTCTAATAGCTATCAAGAACAAATAGCCTTAAGCAACTCATTCCAATTCCATAACAGATTATAGGAGAAAGTGGGTGGCCACTGGATAAGTAAAATATTAATACAAGGGATTTCTAAATATTCCTCGAAAGAAAAAGAGGCCATGATATTTGAGTAAGCTAATGAAATAATTAGGACACCTTCAGAGAAGTGTTTGAGCAATGTAGTATTTTCTGTAAATGTTTGTAATAAACCAAATGAAGAAAATAAGAGATACCACATTTGAAAATCTTCACTGAAAAGCCATTTTTTAAATAAAGAGAAAATAAAGTTGTATTAAATTGTTAATCCTGTTTGGAATGTTCATGCTAAGAGAGGCAACATTAGGCATATTAATGTGTTTGCTTCTCCTCTAATTCACAATTCCCTTCCTTCTTTAATGAGATCTGCTCTGCAGCCCATAAAATAATTGTTATGGTAAACTGACTTTTTAAAATTAGCTACACACCAGTTGGTCCAGAAACCTATTCCTCTAGACCATTCATGCACAAAATACCTTTGTGTGAAACCCTTTCCAAATGTGTGATGACTGGACTTAGTCCAGAAGTTTGCCCGCAGAGTCTCTCAGTGGAAGCAGCCTTACAATTTCCTTTCCTCACAAGCATTTCCATGAAACTCTCTATCAGGAGGGCAAACTCGGGCCACTGGCAGGTTGACACTGAAAATACATTCAACCCCAGTGCTATTTCCAAAGAACTGTTTTCTTTAACCTGCAGAGATGCTACCTGACCCAGTGCCTGACTGGACGGCAAGGAGTCTGAGAGGGAAGCTGTTCAAAGGTTCTCAAGGGAGGTGGAGGAAGATTAACATGGAAGATCAAGCCCATCCTGAGAGCGATCAGCTCATTGTTTCGCATTCTCACAAACTGTTGCCCCTGTGTTCACTCTCACACGGTAATTGCTATTCCACCAGCAACCCCTGAGAGAAGGAGGCCAACTGAGACAGGAATGGCTGACATCATCCTTTCCTCAAAAGTGGGGACGAGGGATGTCTGCAAGCTTCCCCAAGGATGTAGAGACTATGTAGCACTCCGTGTTCACAGTGATGTGGAGAGGGCGGGTTGGGATGAAGCACACAGGCTCATTTACCCCTCACTAGCACACTCCTAAATCAAAGAGGCCAACAGGGCTAAATGAGTGCTAAAGTAGGACTGATTACCGCAAATATTTTTCAAGGGTTCTAATTTGTGTTCATGGAAGCATTCTGTATATCTGAAAGAAAAATGAAGCTTTTTCTTTGGAACAATTGATATAAGTATCATTTGGAACACTTAATACTCTAAGGAAAAATAAACTGACAATAAGGAAGCTTGAGCATTACTTAGCATGTATTACATTATTCTACTGAATAATTTTTTTAAGAGCATCATAGTTTACTGTGTCAAGGATTATATGTTTCTCTATCTACACTGACAAATAAATTCTCTTCTCCTTTTTTTTTATTTTTGACATATGAATTGAGGACATAAACATTCATTTAACAAATTTTATAAATATATTAATAAACTACCCTTGAGCTCCATGCTAGAAATCTAGTAATGAACTAAGTTGACATACATTGAAAGTTATTGGCATTCATACTACTCATTTGAAATATACTCTGTATTTTGATAAAACTGTAAAACTGATCAATTTGGCACTGGTTTATTGTGTATTAATTGAATATTTGATATTAAGAGGCTTGTCCAGTATCAATAAAAATTTGTGCCCTAGTCGGTTTGGCTTAGTGAAGAGCATCAGCCTGTGAACTGATAGGTCCCAGGTTCGATTCTGGTCAAGGGCACATGCCCTGGTTGTGGACTCGATCCCCAGTGGGGGACTTGCAGGAGACAGCCAATCCATGATTCTCTCTCATCATGGATGCTTCTATATCTCTCTTCCTCTTCCTTCTTCTCTGAAATCAATAAATATATATTTTTAAAAAATTGTGTTAGAATGTAACATCTCAAGGCAAAATTTGATATTATCATCTAAAACACTGAAAATGTCAACCAAGAGGACAGAGTCTGAGAGATCAGAGTACAGATTTAGAAAAAAAAAATATTTGACTGGCAAAACCTAATTGCAAACTATTTTTCAGTATATGATGGAGAGGATGATGAACCAAGTTTTTCAGATTAGACTTTTCTCAAAAGGAATATATATATATAATCTTAAATGTAACTCAAAGAAAAATTATGATCCAAGTTCCAGAAATCAACTTCATGGCCTATTGCTAAGAGTAAGATGTGTCATGGACAATCCATAGAGAGGAACTGCAAATGGGAGAAGACATAGGGGAACACAAGTCATGTCAATACTTGTCTTGTAGCTTTTAGAACCATACAGAAGTGCATAAACAGGTAAGAAAAAATTGCTGCAGTAAGAAGCAAACCTTGTAACTCAACCAAGCTCTGTCCATAAGAAAGAAACAAAAGACAAAAACTCAGATCTAGAGCCATCCATTGAAATATAACTGCTACAGGGAGAATGAAGTCAGAAGCAAGAGTCTATAAATAAATGTAGTTTCATGAAGATATATAGACAGACAGATATAATCTATCTATCTATCTATCTATCTATCTATCTATCTATCTATCTATGATCTATCTATATAATCATTGAGAGACCAAGTAAAGTTGAACTAAGCCAACTGCAGGTCAACATAGCATCCTGGAAAAGAAGTGTGTGTGTGTGTGTGTGTGTGTTCATATGTGTGTGCGTGTGCATATGTGTGTGCGTGTGCGTGTGTGTGTGTGTGTGTGTGTGTGTGTGTGTGTGTGTTCGTGTTGTGGGAAGGGCCAAAGTCAGGTCTAAGTCACTAGAGAATTCAGGAAAGCAATAGATCAGCATCAGGCTGCATTTGGTTGCAGGTTACAAATATGCAGATCTGCAGCTGTTCTGTGCATGTTTATAGTATCTGGACTTTAGTAGCTTCAGCTAATTTAAGATTATGGCTGATCTCTCCAGGGGTGAAATAATTTTGCAAGAAATGAGAAGGAAGTGGTAAGAGATAACAAATAGTTTGATCCCATTCTTTATAAATATAACAAGTGCTGCATTTATAAGCAACTGTTTAATGTGTTTTCAGAAAAATTAAAATTTTCTGCCTCTGGGGGGAAAAATCACCAAAACTTTGCCTTCAACAAACACAATTTGACCACCTTTAACTACCTGGAAATAGTTATGTTTATCAGGAGAGAACACCTGAATCAACTAATTATTTTAAGTTTTCAAAATGTACACGTTGAAATGCATATGAAAAGTGTTAGCAAAAGGAAGGCATAGTAAACTTAAGCCATAGCAAAATTTATGTTTTTAACTGTGCATGAACTTTGCATGTTTTATAAAGCAGGCCATTTGAGAATACAACTATTGAATGACCCAAAATTGTAGTAAGTATGCTTCGCAGTAACAAAGACAATTAGCAATGACCTAGGATGGGTATAACACAGAAAGGCCAACTTCTTCTTCAAAACTAAAGGAAAGGCTTAAATTCTAAATCATGAAGTTCAATTACCGGTAATGGCCAGTATTTTGTCTTTAACAAAATAACATGTAGTAAATATAGCAGAAAAAAGAGCAGATGGATAGCATTACATTTAGTTTATCATGAAATTCCATTCCAGTTGTGCATTTGGGTAATATACATTTCTCCTGGGTTGGAATCAAAACAGTTGGATATTAATTGTTCTAGGAATGGAAGTGGGGAAGAAGGGACCCTATCCTTTTCTATATGTACTCCTTCAGGTATACTTACATCTTTCTTTATTGAAGTGTTTTTTGAATGTTGACTTAAATGCATATTAAAAGTGTTAGTAAAAGGAAGGCATAGTAAACTTAATCAAGCCATAGCAAAATCTAACCTGTACTAGTATAAGACATGGAGAAAGAAATATGGGAAACAAAACTTTTTTTTTTTTAATGTGCACCTCCTTAGGGATGATTCTGCTGAATATCCTTCCAATACTTACCTTTAAAACTCCAACTTAAAGATGTTGTTCAAAGAGTTAAAACCTAATGAAAAATGTTATCAACCAGCATTAATGTCATTGGTTTTGTTACTCATGCCTCTGAGTCTTAAAACTCCTGACACATATAAACATTCCATCATTACAATTTTAAAACAGCTTTAAAAGAAGAACTCAAATGAGTCAGACTTACTTTTTTCTTTATCTGCTTCAGGCAATGAAGGAATCTGCTGTGTCTCCATTTGACATTTAAAATTTCCCTCATTTAAATTGTCCAAACTTCAAAGAATTGAAACTATAAATCCATCTTCTTTTGGCAGTGTCAATGTCAGAAAGTTATCAAGGGAACAAAGCCCACCTTCAGCTTAATAAAATGATACCTTTTATGAAAGACATTTCCATTATCTACAGCTAAACCAAACTCATAAACAATCACCACAATACTGATTTCAAATTACCCTATTTATAAGAGTTGTCAGATTATAAAGAATATTAAAGACTCCAAAGAGACATAAAGTCAGGAGACAACTCATAGTTAATAATGTAGCCCACAGAACCACGGAATAAAACTGGCAATGAGAAAAACAGTTAGAATAATAGAGGAGACATTGACAATTCTGGCATCAGTTTTACATTTCAGGGAATGAAAGGATTATTGCAGATATTTTATTAGTTTGGGGTCCAGCTTTCCTGCTTAGAAAAATTAATTTTGAAAACTCATGTAATCTCTATTTGCAATCTCCATAAAGGGATCTACTGAATAAAAACTAATCTTTTTAAAATCTTATTTCTAGACTAAATATTATCATTAGCTTACATTTAGTAAATTATTTATATTATTTTTTAAAAAAATATTTCATTGTTGAGAGTGTTACAGATGTCTTTCATTTTCTCCTCTTTGCCCAACCTCCACCCATCACCCCACCCCAGGCATTCACCTGTTTATTGTCTGTGTCCAAGGCCTATGAACACATGCTTATAAATTATTTGGTTAGTCTCTTCCTGCCCTCCTTCCCACCGTCCCTCTGAGATCTGTCAATCTGTTTCATGCTTCCATATCTGTGGTCCTATCTTATTAGTGAATTTATTTTGTTCCTTAGATTCTACATATAAGTGAGATCATGTGATATATGTCTTTCTCTGACTGGCTTATTTTGCTGAGCATAATATTCTCCAGGTCCCTCCATGCAGTCTTAAATGGTAAGAGATTCCTTTTTTTTTTTTTTTTTACAGCTGCACAGTGTTCCATTGTGTAAATGAACCACATCTTTTTATCAACTTATTTACTGATGGATGGGCACTTGGGCTGTTTCCAGATATTACCTACTATAAATTGTGCTACTATGAACATAATGGTGCATATATTCTTTCTGATTGGTATTTCAGGATTCTTAAAATATATTCCTAGAAGTGAAAGCACTGAGTCAAATCTCAGTTCCATTTTTAATTTTTTGAGGAACCTCCATACTGTTCTCCATAGTGGCTGCACAGATCTGCATCTCCACCAGCAGTGTACTAGGGTTCCCTTTTCTCCACATCCTCACCAGCACTTGTCTTTTGTTGATTTGTTGATGGTAGCCATTCTGACAGGTGTGAGGTGATACCTCACTGTTGTTTTACTTTTAAACTCTCTGATGATTAGTGATATTGAGCATTTTCTCATATGTCTTTTGGCCATCTGTATGTCCTCTTGGGAAAAGTGTCTATGCAGGTCTTTTGCCTATTTTTAAATTTGATTGTTTATCTTCCTCTTGTTGAATTATATGCGTGTTCATATTGATTGGGCCTCTCTGTGATCCCTGAAGTTGTGTAGATTTTTCTTTTACCAGGTTAGAGAAGTTTTCTGTGATTAGTACTTCAAATAAGTTTTCTGTCTCTTGCTTGCTTTCTTCTTCTGGTACACCTATGATATGAATGTTTTTACTTTTCACTTTGTCCCAGAGTTCCCTTAAACTATCCTCATTCTTTTTGTTGCTCTGTTTGGGTGTTTTTTTTTCTAACTTGTTTTCCAAATCACTGATTCTATCCTCTGCTTGTTGAGAGTGTTACAAATGTCCTTCTTTTAATTCCTTCCAGTGTATTCTTGATGTTGGATGTGATACTCGTTATTTCCAACTGGCTCTTATTCAGAATTTTTATCTTCTTTTTTCATGTTGATGTAGTTCTCATTAAGTTCACTGTAATTATCACTAAGTTGTTTGAGCATCCTTATAACCATTATTTTGAACTCTGTGTCTAAAAAATTGCTTGCTTCCATTTTATTTAGTTCTTTTTCTAGTGAATTTTCCTGGTCTTTCATTTGGGAGTTCTCTCTTTGTCACCTCATTTTAGCTGTATCTTTGTGTTTGTTTCTATGTGTTAAATAGAACTACGATGACCGCTAGTCTTTGTGGGGTAGCCCTATGTAGTAATTGTCCTATAGAACATGGTGGTAAAGTTTCCTTAATCTCCTGAACTGAATTCTCTAGGAATATTCCTTTTGTGGGTTATTTGGACCTTCCTGTTATAATTTGGAACTGATTATTGTTGATCCATTTATGGGTGGGATCCACCTTCACCCCACAGAAATGACCTTAGTAGGGTGGGGCCAGATGGAAATAGGAGTGAAAATCCAACCTTCCTTTGATTGGAGTGACACAGGTTTCAGATCTCAAGAGTGGCTCTAACTGCTTGCCTTCTAGCTCAGCAGTACCCCCTCAGGGACTCTGAGAGGAGGCTCTGAGGGGGTCCCAACAGTGGCTCTGAGTTGTGACCACTTTCCCCTGTGAGGCTGCACCAGCAGGGAAGTGCCGGTGTGCCTTGAGGAAGAGAACAAGACTGACCCTGCACTTGGGGTGGGACTTGCCCTTGGGAGGGGAGAGAGAGTTGATCCCCTCCTTCCATCTTTGCAGCTCGCTGCCAGAGGCCCTAGTGGAGATCTCCAAGAGATGGGCTCCAGATGACCCAGTTCTGACTTACAATTCCTCTCCCCTTTGGTCTGCACCTGGCTGGTGTTGACAACAGGTTTTGGAATTGCAAATCCAGTCAGCTTTTTGTTAGATGTGGCACAGGCCCTTGGCCCTCAGGAAAGGAGCTAGTCCTTGCCTTCTAGCTCAGTGGTGCCTCACCAGAGCTCTGCAAGAGAGGCTCCAAGGGTGTCGCACTAGGGTTCATAGCTCTGAGTTGTGACTCCTTTACCCTGCAAGGCTTCACCTGCAGGAGAGAGGCTCCAAATGTCCCAGATCTGGATTTCACTTCTTTCCTGCTGTGATCTGAGCTTGACCGGTGGTGCCAGTAGGATTTTTGGAGTGGGCCTTTGTGGGTGGTGCAGGGTCTCAGCAGGATAGTTAGTCACCGACTTTCTAGCTTGGTGGCACCCTGCCAGACATCCTGAAGGGAGGTTTGCAAGTGCACGCCTCCCCCTAGCTCTGTAGCTACCTGCTGCCTAGGCTCCGAATGGGAGCCTTCCACTGGGGATGGCACCAGCCTAACCTGATGGGCAGGGAGATTGGCCTTGTTCCCAAGCCACTCTGTTCAATGTTTATCTAAGACTGTCAATAATAGTTTCTCCAGAAAAAAAAAAAAAAAGCCCAGCACAGGTCCCTTTTGGTACAGCTGCATCCTTTATGCTGGATTTGAGCTTGGCAGAGGGGTGTTGCCATTGTTTGAAGGGCAGGGTTAATGCAGGTTCTCTAGTTGTTTCTGTGAGAAAGAAGTGCTGGACCCTGGGAGATAGCATCTGAGGGAGTTGTGGGATGTTGGCTTGGGACTGGGACCTCAGAAGCCTACCTTCCTGATCTTCAGCACTATGCCTCCCAAATCTTCTCCTTACAGCTTCCAGGTGCCCTGAGTCTCCTTCCCTTTGCCAGAGCCCCGGGTAAGTGCCCAAGGGCTAGTCTCTGTTCATTAGCCTTTACAGAGAATGCCTGGGATTCAATCAGACTCCCTCCCCTTTCCAATGGACTAAGTCCCCGCTTATTTTTGCTGCCAAATACTATGCAAGCTCTTCTTCCAGGCCCTGGTGTTCTGGGTTGGGGGCCCTAGCACTGGATTGAGACCCCACTTTCCTTTGGGGGGGATGGTTTGCATCAGCAATATTTCTCCAGCTTCACAGCCACTGCCCCTGGGTGCAGGACCAGCCCTTTCTCACTTTTCTGCCCCTCTTACCAGTCTCTGTGTAGCTTCCTTTTTTCAATCTTGGATATAAAAGTCCAGGTCAGGTGTCCTTCTCCTGTTAATTCAGGCTAATAGCTCTAAATTTTACTTGTAAGTCTGGTTTGGCACCAGGAGGTGGTGTGTGTTGCTTTTACCTATTCTGTCACCATCTTTGAGCTCCTATTTTATATTTTTGAGCAAGTTTGTTGGATTTATAACCTGATCGTTGTGTGATGTTGGACAATTAAATTCTCTCAACCTCAGTTTACTCATTTGTAAAATGGGAAGATTGCCATGAGAATTTAACAAATTGGTAGATGTAAACCACATAATAAAGAGTCTGTCATGTTGGAAATGTTAATAACAGTTTGCTATTATTATTATTGTGATTATTATTATTTGTTTAATTTTTTTTTTTATCTTCACATCCTGACTTCCCAGTGTGAAATTGTGAGAATTAATGAGGTAACACATTTAAACACAGTCTCATTAGGTAAAAGGTGTTATGTAAATATTAAAATCCACAAGAGCATTGAACACATTTTGCTACATCTATAAACTCTTATAGAAAGACTATAGAACAATATTAATGAAAAAACAATATTTACTCAGAATTCTAAAAAATTAATTATTCATGTATGTTCTGATATGTAGGAACTTTGAGGGGAAATCTACAAATAAAAAATGTTTTCCCTATATTTATTTCCTCTTTATTCCTTTTGAACTTTACTTTAAAAATCACAAACCCAACAACACAAAGGCTTTTCTAAAAACACACACTTTTTTTTCTGACAGGGGAGACAACCACTAAATGTACAGTACCTGGCTGTTTGCTATATTGAGGAGAGGGAACTCTTCTACTATACAATGCCAACCAGACTCTTGCCCGGATACACTAGTCTCTCTTTTTGACTTTGTCTCACTCCGTTCTTCCTACTCACTACCTGGCATAGACCTTAGGGTTCCTGTGGAAATGGTCAGGCGTTGTAATCATTAAAGCAAAAGAGAACCCCCAAAAGAGACTGTGGTAGAGTGAAAAGAGCACAAACTATGTGAAAGGAATCTTAAAATTTTACTAGTTTTGAGCTTGGATAAAGGCCTCATCTCGAATGTTTAAAGAGGCTCTCTAAAGTCTCCTCTATAATCTGAAATTTTATATTTAGGCGTGATAGCAATAGATCTGAATCCTAACCTCCTGTGTCACAATGATTGTGTCAAGTTTATAACACTTTTAAATGAACATATTCTCATCTAATATAACAGACACTCAGTAAAATAGGTAATCTTCACACTAGAGACCCATAAATATAAATTCAGGCTCAGAAAGGTTAAATAACTTATTAATGGTATAGCAAGTTAGAGTTTGAAAGTGTTTCTTCAAAATTCAGAGTTTGTTCTGTCCTCCTATGTCACATTACTTTGTATATATGTTCTTTCATTAAATGTAAAATATATTATATTTCTTCGCTGATAACCAAAACAGTTTTGCATGTGGCATTTCTCTTTAGTAATTAGGGGAACTAAACAAACTCTATTAATTTAATAAATATTTACTGAACACATCTTACTGCATCTATAAACACTCTTATAGATAGACTATTGAACAATATTAATGATAAAACAATATATTCTCATAATCCTAAAAAATAATTATTCATGTATGTTCTGATATGATACTATGGCAGACACTGAATGATGTATCAGGGAAGCATAGTAAACATGATAAATATGATACCCAACCTTATAAAATTTATAGTCAAGATGGATACACAAAATTTATAAAAAATATAAAATGGTGTTCAATTATTATTTTTTGTGAGTTACCAGGATTTGTTTTACTATGTACTAATTATTGCTGGATACTTCTATATATTATTTTATTCAGTTTGTATCTGTGAATTAAGTTTTCCCCCTCTTTTATAAATGAGAAAACATGCATAAATAGTAACACCTTGTGCCAATTTATTCCTCTTCCAGCAATGGATAGCAGTGGCTAACTTCATCATATCTTCTCCTATATTGAGCAGTTTTATTTAAAAAAACACACATATAAAGTAAGGGAGGGCGGGGGTAAGGGGAAGAGATCAACCGAAGGACTTGTATACATGTATATAAGCCAAACCAATGGACATGGACAACAGGGGGATGGGAGCATGAGTTTGTGTGTGTGGGGGAGGTTGGGGGTTAATGGGGGGGATGAGGACACATTTGTAATACCTTAACTAATAATAAAAAAAAAGAAAAAAAAAGAAAAAAAGAGGCATATAAAGAAATATCATTTGATAGATGTGACATATTAGTTACTGGGAAATAAACATGAAAAAAATTCAGCATATCAAAAAAATAAAAAAAAAAATAAAAACACACACATACAACCAATAACAACCAAACTAATTAAATAGTTTAAATGATTGTATCTAATTATTTTCACTGTGTTTTGATTTCTAATGAGGTTGGAAATTTGTTGGTATATTAGAAAGGATTTATTATGCATCTATATTAATCAAGTATTATATGTGGCATAGAAGGCAAAAACACAAAAGTATTATTTTAGTTAGAAGATTAAAAGAAAAATAAACTTTATAAGCATCACAAGTAAAGAGAAACACATTTTATATTTTCATGGACTAAAGTCATCCATTTGGTCACAGAGTTATAGTTGGTGAATCTCAATAATAAGGAGGACAAAGGTGATTCTGAATTCTTGCTATTCTATGTTCACCAAGATTCTGGCCTAATAAAATTAACTATGCTTTTTACCCTTTGTATATGCATTTATCCTCAGCTTTTCCCTCTGTCATACTTGATGACTTAAAATTTTATGTAGATCCCAGTTTAAGAGCACAGAATGATTTTTACAGTGTTAATCTTCACTATATGTAGATTTAATATCCATAATTCATCTGAAACAAAGAATTGCTAATGTGAATATAAAGTTTCTTTTAATACACTTTCAGAATATGACTATTGTGTTTGCTAATGTATGCTTTTTTGTATTTGTAATGTTTCTTAAAAGCTATTAGTTATTCTTTAAAAATCAAATTGAAACTAATATCACATTTCTGGTGTCTTGGCTTTCATTCCATCTTTTCTTTTTTAGCCAAATTATACTGGCTAAAAACCACTCCCTGGACAGCAAGTGAAATTGCCGCAGGCTAGGATTATCACAGTAGGAAAGTCAGATGCAATGATAAAGGAACCTAATATTCATTAAACCCATATGGCATATTCATTTTTCATAGAGCTTCTTTTTTGGTTTGAAAAATCACCTATTTTATTCAATTCCACTGTTTTTTTTACCTGTTTGTTTTTAAACTATATGAGACTGTCAGAGTTGAAGCTACATCTATGATGATATCTAGCTACACCTAACCTACATCTCTGAAGTTATTTGTGAGAGTTGCTATTTATAACTAATCAAAGACTTATGTGACAGTGGCTTAAACCTTAGGATGCAAATTGTTCACTTATGAGGAAGTCTCAAGTTTGGTGGTTTCTGGGTTGGCACATAGACTCAATATGCTCAGGGCTCTGGTTTAGCATTTTGATGATTTCCATGGCCTACTCATCCTAAGAAGGCAGGAACATCCAATCAAGACATCTTCTCTTCTATTAAAGAAAAAATAAAAAGCAATCCCAGAGGTTCCCTGGAAATTTTCCCTTCTGTGTCATTGGCCAGAACTTTGCACCAGAGACTAGTCTCACCTGCAACCTGTTCTATTGCTGAATTAAATCAGGCCTATAGAAACAAAGAAAAGGTTAGGAAATAAGTTTGGTATAAAAATCCAAGAATAGCCGAGACCGGTTTGGCTCAGTGGATAGAGCGTCGGCCTGCGGACTGAGGGGTCCCGGGTTCGATTCCGGTCAGGGGCATGTACCTGGGTTGCGGGCATATCCCCAGTGGGGGATGTGCAGGAGGCAGCTGATCGATGTTTCTCTCTCATCGATGTTTCTAGCTCTCTATCTCTCTCCCTTCCTCTCTGTAAAAAATCAATAAAATATATTTAAAAAAAAAATAAATAAATAAATAAAAATCCAAGAATATATGAAGGAAAAAAGTTTTTTTCTTAGTTGTTTTTAATTTTATTAGAAATAATTTTTGATACATTTAATTGTTTTTTGTTTATTTTGACAGTAATTTTGTACTTTGGATAAAATAATCAAAGGTCATGTACATTTTATTATTTATTTATTTATTTATTTACTTATTTACTTATTTTAATTTTCTCCATCTTGGTTGAATGCTGTTTTTTAAAATTATTTATTTATTTATTTTATTGTCTAAACTTTTACATATGTCTCCTTTTTCTCCAATTGAACCCCCCACAGCCATTCCCACCCCGAGCAAGCCCCTACTGCCCCAGTGTCTGTGTTCATTGGTTATGCTAAGATGCATGCATACAAGTATTGATTTAATCTAATTAGTTCTTAAATCACTTTAAAAGCAGCAGAAGAAAACCTAAATTCATTATGATTAAATCTGGTTGAATATATATTTGAACATATAAGCTTATCACAAATACTATACATTAGACCCATATTCTATAACCAAAGGAAAGCCTTTCTTATTATACCATATTTTATATGTATTCTAATTTAATTCATATGTCATAGACTTGTGGCTTGATTCCACTGTGCAGCAAAATTTTCAAAATGTATTGACTTAGTTCAGCCTCAATAATAAAAAGAACCATATGTGCAGTCGATTCAACAAAAATACTATGAGAACATATTTTTGTAACAAGAGAGAAGTTTTTATACCTAAAATTGTCAAGAAGACACTTAGCTTGTTTGAACATATGACAATAAGACAAGTTTGTTGAGCGTTAGAAAGCCTATCTTTAGAAAATTGAATATATGACAACTCTGAAGTATATCACGTACAGAAAAACTAATAGCAAGTTTGGTCTAGATTTTGAAAATTTATAACTACCTGCTATTTTTAGCAACATTTTATGGCTAGAAGTAGCACTAAAATAAAAATAGACTCAAAATTGTCATCCCATTTTGTTGGTGTATCTATATTTAGTAAAATGTTTTAAAATGTCAATATTTAAATATCAGCGTATTTTACTCATGCAGGATGTATTAATTTTAATTAAATGAATATGATATATGAAATCCAAGATAACTATTATACAGCAGAATTATTCTCAAAGGCTTACATAGTTATACGATTAAGTAAGCAGTGGTGCTTTAATAACTTTGTATTACTGAAAAGTTTCTTTTAAATAAAATAATCTTGACTGGATTTTCTCCTATTCTTCTTAATTTGTTTCTAGATAGTTAAAGCTACAAAATGGTCAGTCATTATAAATGATATTTTCAATATTTCATATGCAATTGCACACAAAAGATAAAATTAAATTTTTAAAGGAGTTGATGTGTATATGTTTCTATAGATGGGAACGGCAATGAGCATTTAACTAATCAGAGATAAGATGTAGTATTAACTTTCCAAAGATAATAAATAGTACAAACTGAAGTTAGTAACTTTATTTTGCTAAACCAAAATAAATTCTCTAATTAAACAAATGGGAATTGTACTTGAACAAAAATGTGATTAGTTAATTAAAATTGTTAGGGAAAGATTTTCCACCCCAGCATGTATAAAATAGCAATAAGAGCAGTGTTCTAATAAATATTTATTACTAAAAGAGAAAAGCTAAGCCTGTGATATAAGTGGATAACTATGTCAAGTCAGGCTCCCAGGAACAGTTTTATAGATTTTCAAGCATCAGAGCTAATGCTTGGAACTTGTTCTCTTTTATGCGTTTCCATTAATTCCCTTCCACTACTGCAGCCCACCATTGCCCTTCTGCCCACCCGTCTCTACTTCTCATCATGACCCAGGGAGCGAGTCCTGAGAGGAGCCTTCGCTCTCCTCACTGGTGGAGCTGTCTTGACCATTCAGCCCCATCCTGACATTCCGAACTCCATGGCATTTCTAATTGTCAAGGAAAAGCAGGGTCGCCACAGCTGCCACTCTCAATGTACAAAATCCAACCAGTGAGGACTCACTGTAATTTTATATTGTTCTACAAAGTTGAGGTTTAAAAAAGGAGGGGGGAGGGAAGACCCATGTTATGATGAAAGTAAGTCAAAGCTTCCTCTTATTCTGTCAATAAATATTTTCTTTTTAATTTGAAAGAGCAGTGGGTTTTCAATCAAGACCGTTTTGACCCATGATGTGTCAATAAGCTTTGAAGCCAGAGACTGTGGCTGTGGAAAGACAGTAACGTGCGTTACCTCTTGTCTCTCAGTTAATTCTCCAAATGCAGCCACTCCCCAGACCAGAGACTGATTCTATATCATTCTTTAACAGCACCGTTAAAACCAATTTCTAGTATGTAATACAACTTTGCTAAAGTCTGATTGTGACATCAAGAACTAATGGAGGAAGAGACACTTTAAATATGGGTATCTGATAATACAGGGGTGGGAAAGGGTAGGTTTATAGTTGTAATACAAATAAATAATGCAATAATAAATAACAATACAAGAATAAACTCAGTTTCTAGGACTTAAAACTGTAAACTTCCTTTTATCCAACCCTGTATGGTCTTAGAATCTAGCAGCCTTTTCACTTCCAGGACCATCTGTTTTTATGAATCATGTTTGCCTAAGGTCAAATTCCCACTATCTTGTGTGTGTGTGTGTATGTGTGTGTGTGTGTGTGTGTGTGTGTGTGTGTGTGTGTGTGTTTGGGGGTTGAGGAGAGGATAAATAAACATTGTAGTAATCCTCTTCAGTTCTAACTGAGCCCTCATGACATCCTAACAACTCTATCTGATTGTCTTCATTTAGACTTCATGCTGGTTTAAGATTGCCTCACATGTGCTAGGGCCAATGTTGCTGACAAGAATAAAGAGAAAGAAATTCCCAAGCACACTTTCAATGTCCACCTCACTACAGAATGCTTACAAATCCTGTATTTGCCATTTTGTCAGCCTCAATAATTTAAAAATCTAGATTCCAGCCTGAGCAATAGAAGAAACTCTTGGAAATTTAAATAGCAGTTTATCTTCACTGTATAATATAACTGTTTCTATATATCAGAGCATTGATCAAATGTAAATTACTGTTCTTATGGAATATCTTTTAATATATTAAATAAAATGCACCATTAAATAATGACAGATAAGTTATAATTCAGTATTTAATGCAAAAACTTAGACAACTGTATTTGAGTATATATTTTTTCATATTCACATCCTATCATTTTATTTTATAGTGCTGTTTAGCAGTTGTAGTATAATTTTTGAATAGTTCATACAAAATTTGAAAATTTGAAATGTGTTTGAATTATTTATGCTATAACACAAAGTTGCAAAAGGAGAAATCAATAAAGAACTTTGAGCAAGAGTGTTTAAACTTCCAGTTAGAATAAACTAATCCAGGGGGGGGCAACCCCTGGCACGCGTGCCAAACATGGCTCTCCAGTAACTTTTGCTGGCACACAAAACCCTCTCTTATAATTTACAATTTTTCTCTTAATATCAAATTTTTTATTTTTCAGATAAATTCAGTGTAGATGCATCTTAGATAAATAAATAATTTTACATAACATGTATACATTAAAAAATAAATGTATTTTTCATCATCATATACTGTGTTTTTGTCGCTCAAATGAATTTTATTATTTCTTCAAGGTTCTTCACATACATACACCTTAAGAGATATCAAGTAGGCGTAACATGTTCTCAAAAAATTAGGATTGGCGCGCAGCAGAATTTTGAGCCAGAGATGTTGCTGGTTTTGGCCCGCACTCACAAAAAGGTTGCCCACCCCTGAACTAGTCTAAGACTAGCTCTAATATCAAAGTTAAAATAATTTCCAATGAAATAATTACACTTAGCTTTGGGCTTCAATTTTCTGCTTTGGTTTATACGTACTTATTCTACAACCCTACATTATTCTATATACCTCTTCATAAATGCATGCTGCACATCATTTTACAAAGTGTTATGTAACATCAAGTTGAAAGAAATGATGCTTAAAGACCATTTGGTGAAACCGCAGCTGATATATATGCTTTTAAAAGTTCTGACAAACAATTGCCATATTTATAGCAAGTATAGCTTGTTACTTTTAGAAACGGAAGAAATCCATTCATACTTCACGCTACACAGTCGTTAAATGCCCATCGTGTTATATGTCCTAGATGAGATGTTTATCCCACAGAGCTAAGGGTCAGTCTGCCTTCAAATAGTTCCCAACGGCCAACAAATAAATTGATAGTTACAATTTAATGTGATCATACTTTCGTGAGGCATTAAAGTAATGCAGAGGAGGGGTACCTGGACAAGGGAAAAACCAATCAGTTTCTCTACTAGTATAGCACCTCCCTGCTAAGGACTGGCCACTTTTATTTCTGCCTTTTTTGTGTGTTAGGTAAACCCTGGCAAAGGAAATAAAGTTTAAATCAGCTTCTGCCAAAGTTATGTTTCCTTTCCTCAGAAAGAAAAACACACACCTTACAACACATAGTATATTAGAAGAGAAAAAAGGACAGTCCTCCTAAGTTGGTTTGATACCTTTAATACTCGTATAATACCTTGTAATATCTCTATAACGAGCACTTGGAGTATCTTCCAACTTCTCTTAATAGCACCAATGTGCACTTGCAAGAACTCAGAACACCCCTCTTTGTACAGGGCCTTTCGATTAGACTGCAGCCATGCATTGATTTAGCAAACATTTGCTGATTCCACAAACATTCATAGAGCCCCTACTATGTCAAAGGCTCAGTGAATACAGGGGTGAATCACAGAGACAGGGTACTTGTTCCCCAGGAGTTTAGAGCCTAATGGGGGACACTGGAGAGTAAATAGACAAATACACTGTGAGTGCTGTGATAAGGCAGTGGTATCTGGCTCCTTAAGAGCAGTCAAAAAAAGACTTTCTAAAGGAAGTAATATTTTGATCTCTGATCTGAAGAGTGAGAAGTTACCTACGCTAAGGGAGAGAACAAAAAGAGAAGAATGAACCAGTAGAGCAAAGAACACTCACAGAGGCTGAGAAGCAAAAAGAGCAGGGTGTTTTCAAGAAATTGGGAGTTTGGTTTAGCTGGATGATGGAGTGATCCGTGTTTTGGGGTAGCTTGAGAAGAGGCTGCTCACGTAATCAGAGGGCTGTGCATGCTGGAGTGGGCAGCCTATTTTAAGATGGATGAACTTTTGGATGGAGTATGATATGGAAACACTGAACAGTTTTAACCAGAGTGATATGATCAGAGTTCATTTTGGACAAAAAACACTGGCTCCTTGTGGAGAATAGATTTTTCAAGACTTCAAGTCAATAAGCAGACAAGTATATGTTAAAGCTCGCTACCCCCACCATGTGCCTGTATCAGATCCAATTTAAGCAATGCCCCAGATTTGCTCAGCACCAATTAACTCCCAGGTCCTTGGTGGCATTAGTGGTTTAATGGCTTTAGTGGCTTTTCATGGTTGAATGCAAAGGGTTGTCACACTACAGATAATGGCCTAACATGATCCACTCTCCTGACTTCCCCCAGGAGGGTTGTCGTCGCACACCTCCGCCCTGCCAACTACAGCAGGACCCGGAGCAGCTCTGGTGCCCAGGCACACAGAGGCTCTGGTTCTTTCTCCATGGCCAGGTTCAGACACAGTCCGGAGTCATGAGCTCCAACTTCCCTCAAAGCTGCATGGAGATGCTGAGTGGTGCTGAGTTTGAGGCATTTCTGGGATATTTTATTGGCCAGTTGTTTGCATGGATCTGGTGTGTCGGAGAGAAAGCCAGAGTATATGGATAGATTTGGGGGACACTCAGAACTAAACCATTAACGTGATTATGATCGCCCGGGGTATGAAGGACAAGAGAAGCCAAAACCTTGGGGGAAAATAACATTGAAACATGGGGAAATAAAGGAGTTTTGCATAGGGTTTAAAATATACCCTAGGCGCACAGGAAAAACCCCAGCAGAGTTCATTATTTCAGAAATAAAGGAACAGAATGCTCTAAGAACATGTGAAATGCCGCTTAGAGACTGAGTGAAGTAAAACCTCAGAGGTGCCTCTAGATTTAGAAATAAACTTGGGCAAGAGAATTTAGAGAAATTTTGTTGGAGTGGTTAGAGGTGAAAGCAAAAAAAAGATTGTGTTGTGTTGATGGATTGGTGTACTTTCAAGAAGATCTTAAAGTGCACAAAACAGATGAGGTAGCAGAAAAATTAGTGGAAGCAAGGTTTTCTATTTATTTATTCTTTCTGGTTTGTTTTAAATTAGAGAGGCTTGGGCATTTTAAATGCGTATGAAGAGGTATAAGCCCACGAGCAAGGAAAAAGAGGTTACACTTACAGAAAATAGGAGAGAACTTCTGATAAGTGAATAGGCCATCTATTTGGCCCATAGTTTTATTTGTTGTAAGCCCATAACCTACTCTAGAGATAATTTTTCCCACAAATTATGACATTTAGGTTTATTTAGAAAATTTGGAAGATCTGCCAAATGTTGAGCTCAGTATTTTTTTGTGGAAGTAGCTATAGTGGCCAAATAGTTACCATAGGAAGTACATATGGTTCCTTGCTCCATTCATTTATCTATACTGAACTGGCTTCTGTGTTTCAACTTGTACAGGCTGAACTATAGAGTAACAATGGATGATTATAAAATTAGCCTGAAAAAAACTGAAATATATGGGCTCAAAAAAGTTAAATAATTTTAACAGAAGGGACAAAAGACAAGATATAAGGAGATACAGCTAAGTTTCTGCCTGTTTTGGTAAAAAGTTGAGAGAGTCAGGGGCAAGATCTTTGAAAGTAGAGGACAGTTTATTAGTGAAAATCTATACCAGCCTGTAGGAGTAGGACTAAAAAATGCATTTATGATATTCTATATTATTAACATAGTTAGTTGTTTTTGTGATTGGAAAATGTTTTAAATGAACTATTGCTACTATGAATAATAATGATTATAATAATAATAAACTTATTTATGGAGTACATATGGTATTCTAGGCACCATTCTAAGCTCTATAAATGAATCACTCCATTTAATCTTCATAGTAGGCCTATGAAGTGAATTTTATTCTCCCTATTTTACTTCATTAAAAGATGATTGTGTCAATTATATAAAATGCCAGGTTTTATAGTGCAAAATTAAATTTCTCAATTTGATGAGATTCAGGACCATTATCTCCTTTAATTTTTTTTTTTTTACTTAAGTAGGATTTATAAGCTAAATCTCCTAATCCTCACTTCATTATTAATTTTCATAAATGTTTAAATATTACAAGGAACTTCACTTCCACTAAATATTGCTGAAGATATCAACTATGAACTAAATAGTTAAGTATTTCACTTTGTACCGTCAAAGTTTAAATTAATTCATGAACCCCTAGAATGCAAAACCAAGGCAATCTCTTCTCTAGAGCTATTTGTTGGCCCTAGGTAGTTTAAATGACATCCCACAGGAAAATGGGTGTTTATAATAGGTTAACTTTTGGCTTAGAATTCTGGAATTGTATAAGCAATACCAAATTAACAAAAAAAATAACCATATGAGTTCTTAGTACTAAATAGTAAAAATAATATGCAGCCATCTATATAACTATGTATTCTTATATCTGTCTGTCTATCTATATCTATCTATAATAAAATTATGCCAAGATCCCCAGGTTGACATTTTTAAAGAAAATGCCTGTATGTATTTTCTTTCTCAAGAAGATTAACATTTCCAGTGTTTTCATACTGATTATTGTCTGCACATAAAGAGACAGCTATTTCCTGTGAACTCAATACTCAATCATTTACATGAGCTATTAAGTTACAGCAAATAATTAAATATCAAACTATAACAGAGAAAATAAACAATTCCCCTATAAGAATGGCTTAATAGAACAACAGCTTATTAAATGAGATCATGATATTATTAACCAAATATCTATATTGAATACTTTGTCACTTGTTATTGCACTGTAGAAAAAGTGCGCTGTATGATTGGGAACTATAGGAAGCTGACATTTAAATTCTCTGGTCAGCTATTCCTGGGTGAAGGGATAGACCAATGAATTACTACTACATGTTATAAACTTAGCTTTATAAGGACAGTAATTTATTTCATATCTGTAGTTTGGGATTCTTGTTTGTCAAATTAAGAAGTACTTCTCCATTAGAAACATAAGCCCAATTTCAGGCGTAAGGACAGTTGATTAAAATTAGTGATGCGGTAAGTGAGGGCATTTATGCTTTGAAGCTTAACGCGTAGCTTTCTCCATGATGTTCAGAGATTCCATTCTCCTCTCCACGTGAGCATGTAGCTCCCTGGATGTCAATGGGAGCCGCCTTTCCGTGACGGGAAGTAAATAGGCTAGCAGCTAGCTAAAGTTAATTATCAGGCTGTTTTCGGTCTCATTTTAATGCCCTCTTTATTGGCAATGGAAGCCTGATATGTAGCTCACTTTGTTCCTCACCTGATTTTCCAAGGTAGGAAACAGAAGGCAAGTGCAATGTAAAAAGGTGTAAGCTGTGAATAAATACACGCAGGGAACCTAAAAGGAATTCAGCAGTTTTATGTAGCCGCCGGGACCTTGGCTAGATTTCCCAGTGACGCAGTTTAGGCTGTATTCACTCTAAAACTGTGTGTCACTTAAGACTGTAGGTATTTTGTCACACGGCTAAATAGCACAATTGTTACACATTTAATAAATAAAATATTTAAACCAACATATAAATATGTCATCCATTAGGTAAAACAAACTCTAAGTGGAAAGGGGCATATTTATATCAGAACAAGTTAGTATATCATTTTATTGCTTTTGTGTGTGTATTTTAAAGGCAATTTATGATTCATTCTCAGAATCAAAAAGTGCTGGAATCTTTCATAAGGGGGTATTGTTGCACAGTGGTTAAAAGCCCAGATTCTACAGTCAGACCAACATATCGGCACTGCTGCCTGCTTGCTCTAGGACCTAGAGTAGATTTAATTAAGGTCCCTGCATCTCAGTTCCCTCATCTGTAATATGGTGATACAAACAGCATATACTAAGCAAAAAAAGTGTATGAGAAAAATTAATGTTCATGTATGTAAATCCTTAAACTATGTTGAGCAGAATAAGTGCCATATAAATCCAATATAATAAAAGCCTAAGATGCTAAGTGTCCAGTCAAGCAGTCGGCTGTTGAACCAATCAAAGCATAATATGCTAATGATATGCTAAGGCCGCTGAACTGCTTACTGTGATGTTCACTGACCACCAGGGGACAGACACTCAGACTGCTAAGTTAGCTTGCTGCTGAGGTACAGCCAATCGGGACTGGCTGAGACAGGCCAGACACTCATTGGAGCTCTCTCTTGGTCGCTTCCCAGCTGGCAAACCTCCCACATCTCTCCCTGCCCTGATCATGCACCAGTGAGGTCCCTCAGCCTGGCCTGTGCCCTTGTAGTCCTGGACCTCTTGGGGGAGGTTGGAGAGCCAGTTTTTGGCCCAATCCCAGAGACCAGGCCAAGGAACCCCACTGGTGCACGAATTAGTGCACCGGGCCTCTAGTACAATTACAATTATTAATGAACTAGAGGCCCAGTGCACAGATTTGTGCATGGGCAGGGTCCAGCAGGCCTGGTCCCAATCAGGGCGGATCAGGGCTGGGCCTGTCAAGAGGAGGGGATGGCGGGAGGTTGGCCGGTCAGCTCACTCAGATCAGGGCCCAATCAGGGCCAGGTGGCTGGTGAAAGGGTCCATGGTCCATTGGCTGGCGGGCCCTGTCCCCCATTGGGATTAGAGGGCCGATTGGGGCAAGGTCGGCCATGCTCCCCGGGAGCGGGGCTGGCCAGCTGTGAGAGGTGGGCCAGCCAGCCCCGCCCCCGAATGGGGTGGGTGGGGAGTGCTGATCAGGGGCCAGTGGCCTGGGGGAGGGGCCATGGGTGGTTGGCTGGCTGGTCCTGCCTCTGATTGGGGTGAGGGGGCTGATCTGGGGTGGGGCCTGAAAGGGGGAGGGGTTTTATGAGATTGGCCAGCCAGCCCCACCCTCTATTGGGTTGGGGGGCAATCAGAGGTGGGGCTGACTCAGGGGAGGGGCTGCAGACTGATCAGGATGGTTGGGGCCATTGGGGACATGGCTGGCCGGGGGAAAGGGCTGAAGGGGGTTGGCCACCCAGCTCTGCCCCCTATTGGGGTGGGGGAGTGCGATCAGGGATGGGCCGGCCAGGGGGAGGGGCTGTGGGCCTATCATGATGGGGCAGGATGACCCGGGGCATGGCTGGCCAGGGGGTGGGGCGGGAAGGGGGGAAGGAGAGGGGGGCGTTTGACCAGCAGGCCCTGCTCTTGATTGGGTAGGAGAGTCCGATCAGGGACAGGCCCGCAGGGCCACAAGGTTAGCGGTCAGCCCCACCTCCTGATCGGTTGGTTTGCTGGCCACAATGGGGGTCATAGAGACCAGTCGTTAGGTCCTTATGGCTGTTGTGGCAGCTGCCTTTTTATATATATAGGATAAATAAGACAAAGCCTCATAAAGGTTATTTATAGTCTGTAGAAAAACAAAGAACCACAAATAAATTCCCCACATATTTAAGTTTCAGTCTGACAATTGTGCAGCTGGATAGACTTTTCCAGGAAATTATATCCTGTTTCATACTGTGTCAGACCTCTCTCTCAGTTACTCCAAAGATTTCTGGGCCCTGATTAAAGCCACTACTACTACTGGTGTTTGAGACAATCCCAAACAAAGGTAAATATTTCTAAACTACTGTACATCCATTGTCATATTATGAAACTTAACTAAAGGCTATCTAACCCACATCCTCTGGGCAGTAAAGATTTTAACAATCTTTTGTAACCTCTGCTATATCCAGCGACACAGGTCTTTTAAATTCTGAATAGGGCTTTATTAGGGATGCTTTAACCAAGGAGATGAGGCTAGGGAATGAGAACATGTCACTGAGGTGAGATATGTTGTATAGGGATTATGGTGCCCTTGGCTATGGCAGCTGAGGAAATTATTTCCTCCTCTTAAAACTTTAGACTTTCATAAGAAAAACACTCTTTTCTATAGTGCAGAGAGGAGAAGTAGATTATTACAGGGATCTCGGTGATGAGTGGTATGAGGACCAGCCTAGATGCCATTATTATGATGTTTTCCAAAGAGTGGAACTTGTAAGCAAGGTTACTTAAGTGACGTATAATTTAACAATTAAAACTATTATAAGTCAAGAAAACATAATTTTATATTGAATTTTATATATTTTATATAGTGTGATTCATGATTTACACAAACTATTACTTAAAACAATGTTAAGTGTAGAAAAATCAGCATATGCAATCATATTGTTTCAAATAGTTCATTTGTTATCAGACTTGAGAGAAAATCATAATGATAGAATATGATCCACTGAAATATAAAAACCAATTTACTAAATTTACTGATAAATGAAGTGTTCTTCTTTGTTTTTGCTTATGTTCCCAGTAATCTCATAGACAATTATATGGCCTATTTCTGGAAAGAAAACAGGATTGGTGACATGAATTTATGGAAATATATAAAATATGGACGCACATTCCTTTTGTCTCGATGTTCTGTGTTTTTGTTGTTGTTGTTGTTGTTGTTCTTTTTTTGGTAATTTTTCTGTCCGTTTTAGTTTTCTGTGATATAAGATATTTTTTTGGGGGGAAGAAAAGCAATCTAAAACTAGTTTGTGGTAGAAATAGGATGAGGTTTAAAATGAGAGCTGCTATAACGTTAGCATTTCCCATAGGCTGTTGGCCACAGTAGTGTCTCTGGTGGGGGTACATAGAACTGGGGTGGCTGCAGCAGACTGTGAGGGGGGCTGTGTGCTAACCTCATCATGAGTGTCAAAGAAGAAACAATAGCCTATGAAAGCAGTGACCACATATCACAGTTTGTAATTTATACCTTGAATGAACTAGTGTGAATTAACATTATGACAGTCATGTTTAATAGTGCATACTTTATAAAGATATTTTAGTTCTAAGAGAATAATTTTATTTTTTTCAACAGTGAAAAGCCTGGTTGGTATCTACTAAAATCCAGATTTGTTGTTGTGAAAGAGGAAGGACAGTATATAGAGAATTCATTATGTGATCACTGTGCCTTTAAGGACACTGGGAGAATTTGAAAGTAATCTCTTTCAAAAGAACCAATGAAGGAGCATCCTTTAGGAAGAGAAGATCAGCTTTATTTAAAACAAAGCAGAACAATGAAGCATTTTCAGGCTGGCCACACCACTCCTCCTTTTCATAGTTTGGTTTGCTCTCTCACAAACTAACACCCTGGCATTCACATTAGGATTAAAACTGACAAGGCATCCCTTTCATCCCTAGCTGCCAAAACTCCTCACTACTAATAATTAGCCATTCCTGGCTTCCGGCCAAGAGAGTTTAATAAATACTTGAATGGCTTCTGGGCCTCAGCTGCATTTGTAGCTTTAGATAAAGAATGATGGGAGTTTGGGAACACTTCTCTATTCTGAATAGCATCAGTGCAGCAGCAAAATGACTATTCAGTCTATTAATGAATGACCATTATTTTAATGTATATTTTATATTAGCCTATATATAGAAATGCTCATTCAATGGTCATATTCAGCTTTATAAAGTTTATTTCTATTCTTGCCTTAGGAAATGTGTTAGTATATTGTAGTATTAGATAATCACTCTAAAAATCATTATTTTTATACACTTCATATAGGTGTGCTTTACCAGGAAATGTACATGGTTTTGATTTCCAGGAAAACGTTTCATAATATCCAATGTATGCACAATAAAACAATGTGGGTGATATTTAAGAAATAGTCACTATGAATGCCTTATTTTATGTACTTAATGAGTAAATTATTTAGTTTGTGCTGTTATCAATCTTAAAATTTCACAAAACATACAACTGAATGTCTTGATAAGACTAAATATTGTATTTATTAGAAGAAATGTGGTGGAGATTGGAGTTTCTTTTCTACAGTTCTGTGTGTTTTTGCTTGTTTCATAAAAAGGAGGGCATTGTTATTGCACTCTCTATGGGAAGGAAAATGTATGAGAGAAATTATTTTAGTTTCTTTCATCTTTTATTCTTCAAGGCAAAGAGGAGTAACTTCTCTCATTGGTAAAAAAAATGAAAGAACTGTGCAGGCATAGACTCTTTTTTTGTGTTTTCCCCCAGAGTGAGTTCTGTTTTCAGGATACATTCATTCTCTGTGTCCTGGGGTAGGCTCTGCCTCTGTGAAAGAAAGGAGGGTGTCGCCATAGGTGTGCCTCAGAATAATGAACAAGTCTGACTTAGAAGGGTTAGGGTTTCACTTATAGCCACTGGTCCAAATACATATCTTTACCTCTATGTCTCTTATTTCCCAACTCTCCTCCAAGCTCTAGAGGCCCAGCGGAGCTCAGTGGTTGAGCTTTGACCTATGAACCAGGCGGCCATGGTTCGATTCCCGATCAGGGTACATGCCCAGGTTGCAGGCTCGATATCCAGTATAGGGAGTGCAAGAGGCAGACGATCAGTGATTCTCTCTCATCATTGATGATTTTATCTCTCTCTCCCTCTCCCTTCCTCTATTAGCTAAATAAAAAAAATATATACTTTTAAAAAAAGCTCTAGAGGAAGAGTCAGGCCTGCCTATTTACCCTAAAGCTCTAACAGGAGTGAACACTGATCCAGTTGCGCTGTGGTCGATAGAAATGCATAGTATATGTGTTAGTGTGTCTTATTATTCTTGAAAGCTTTCTGTGCCTATTTTACTAACCTGAAAGAAATATAGATGAACTTTTGGCCTTTGTTTTAAGGCCTTAATCCCAGAGTGGTTCTCTTCTGCGATGGTCTACAATAAAATATGTGAGAGCCTGTTTCATAAAATCTTATTTAAAAGACTGAGTCAAGAAGATAAGCTCACTAACTAACCAATGCTCCCTTCCCAGTTTCTGACTTGAGATTTCATTTTGATGAAATTTGTATGAATCTTGACTAGAAAGTGAACCAGTTTTCTCCACGAATTTCCCTAGATAATGATTTCATAGATTATTAGGGGAATTTTACTATCACTTGGAACCATATTTTCAGAACAACGACATTAAACGTCTAACATATCTTTCTTGATTTCTAATTAAAAGCTAAGTTTTATCAACATCTCTTTATCCAACAATTAGTGTAGGAATCATCACTTTGGCTGTTGACCAAGAATTAACACACTCCAATCAGGAATTCAGAACGTTTATTGCAAGAGCTGAATAATTGTAAATAACGTAGAACTGGCAAAGCAGTAACAAGGATAATTGTTTAGATATTTATTCTGTCAAAGTCATCAAACACCCCTCACAAACCCACAAAAATGTACTGCAATAAGCAATGCACCCCTACCCATTATTTTCCATTATACTGTGGAAAAATGTGAATTGCTATTTACAAAGTAATTTTATTTTTGGTAACAAATTAACTATCAGATTAGCAAACCTTTTTTTATTTTATTTTTTCGCTTTTAAACTGATGTTGAACCGTGGCATTAAGATAACTTTCACTTCTTTCAATAAAGACAATTTGTTGCATGCTATTTATTTGTTTAAATCATCTGTCATGCCTTAACAAAAACCTCCTAAGAATGTTCAAATTTGGATTTGTTTGCACGTGCAACTGAGATCTTATTAACATTAGTTGTCACTCTGTTGATTTGACCTAAGTGACAAGATGCTGGTACCTGCCAGGCATTGACCAATTATGATAACAAACAGTTAAACAGCAATAATTAGAGATTTATCCCTTTATTTCCCCCAACTAGCCTACCTGGAGAATGTTCTGTTACATCATGAAGGCACAACACATTAAATATTTTGTGGCTATGGTCTAACACTTGTGTTACAACAACATTATTGTATATGAGGATCAACACAAACTCTGCCATTTCAACAAACTTGTAGACACACATTTGCCCAATTTAAACTATTTTCAAGTAGTAATTTTTCTTTAATATATGCTAATTTTGATACATTAGTTTTTCATGAGTGACAAGTACAGGATATTATATCACTTTCTGAACAAGAATTCTTTCACTTAATACTACTAATTAAGTGATTTGCTTTTGCCTACTTTGAAAATAAGAATGTAAAGAAAATAGGTTCTGAATTTCCAAGCTTTTACAGAAATCATTTTTTATATAAAGTTTTTTACTTTTGAGCTTTATGTTATACAGAATCTCGGCATTGTAAGCTATCATAAAAGAAGCAAGATTCCAGAACCTTTTTCGAAAAGCAAGTGTTTGACATCCTTGGAACAATGTGTGTCAAGACAGACTACTAATGCAGAAACACCTCACTAAAAGAAACAACAAAATAATGACAGAGGCAAATGAAAAAAAAAAAAAAAGGAAAGAAGCAACCATAAAACACAGAATTATGCTACACATTTTTTTAGGTGAACATTATAAGTACACAAAAGTTGTTAATAATAACTTGCTTCTATTTACAAATACTTTAACACTGACTTACAAGTGTCCACTAACTTTGTTAACAGCACAATAGGTTTAATGCTTATCTTTTTTAAGTTTTATTTGAAGTATAATGTCAAGTATAGCAGTCCCAGCACAAATCAATGACAAAAAGAGCACAATTCTCTACCTGGATATATTTGTCAGTCATTCTAATCCATGGAACTTTCTTACTCTCCAAATGCACATTCTATTGTTCATAGCAGCAGTCCAGGGTCAAAATAAAATGCAATGAAAGAAAAACAGAACATTTGCACAATGGAGAGATCTCTGGAGAGTTTAACCAATTCTAGTAAACAAGATCACATGGCTAATAGAACTATCCTCTCTTATGCTGTAAAACATTGTATCCTCCATGGTGCTAACACAAAGTTATGAATATCCCTGCTATAAGGGGCATAGTTGTAGAGATCTATTGAATACATAAAGCTCTGACACACACAGTATTAGCATGTCTATTTAGATTAAAGTTATTAGGTCCCATACAGCCATTTTTTAATTTTGTATTTTTAGAGTTGGTGTTCCTTCGGACTCTCCATAGCACCTCCTGGTTGCTTATAAGACTTCAGATTGGCCAGAGGAATGTCTGTCATGTGGCTGCCATTGTTGAAGTGGCCTTCATTGGAGCCATACTGCTTCCGGTCGTTGAACTGGTTCCTGTTGCTGTCTTCTTTCCAGGCTCTGGTGAGGGTGTGCCCATTCACAAGCTTGTCCTTCTTGACCCATTCTTTCTGAGGTGCAAAAGTTGAGAGAGGAGATTTGGGGTGTTGATATGGACCTAAGCCAGGAGGCATCCAGCAATTATCAGAGTGACCCAAAACCAAGCACTCTTGAGTGCACATCTCTGTAGCTTCAGCTAATCCTCGGGGGCCCAGAGGCCCATCTGCAGAGGACAAGAGACAGAGAAAATAAGAGAAGAAAAGGGTTAGAATTTTTCATTTAAAATAATCCACTAGAGAAAAAGTGCATTAGCGATCGCATTTCTCATGAAAAGTATATTAAGTTAAACAATTCAAAGATTTTTATGTCTCTATTGATTTAAGAATAACATAGAAGGAATCAAGTTTCTTGTTACTGAGGCAAAAATTGTCTTTTCTTCATTAAGCCTTTGTTTATATCCAGAGAAAAACAAAACAAAACACAAAAACAGAAACATAGGTAATAGACACATAGGTACGCAAACAGATATGGGCAAACAGATATACCCATGTGTACAGTAGATGGGAACATGGGCCCCTTATCATGCTCCAATTCTCCCTCCCACTCTGTAGGAATATAGGGTAGGCCATCTTAGGTGGACTGTGAGACCCTGGGAACCTGGTCAGCAACTTGGTCTAAGAAAGGCCACAGAGAAACTGTGAGGCTGGATTGTAAACAGCTAATGTTTTGAACTTACACGATTTGCACACCTGCACCTACTCCCCACCCCCTTTCCCTGTGTTTCTCTGTTTTCTGTAAAACTTTGGCTATAAAACTTTGTCTTGGGAAAGTCTGGGTCTGGGTGGCAGCAAAACAATAGCACCAGTGGGCTGCCCAGATGGGACTTAGCAGGACAACTTCATTGGTGGCAGCAGGTGCTGCGGTGACCTTCACAGGTCACCCGTCTATGGTGCACACCTAAGTCCTAATATCCCCATGTCTTTCACAGCCAGTCTCTGGGTTATTTCTTTGGAATCCACAAACAATACTCTGAGGTTTTCTGGAACCTCAGCACTTTGCATAACACCTTGATATATGATTTCTGATCAAGTCTTTATGTGGCATATGTATTATATACAGATTTATTTCCTAATTCTTAACATAAAGCTCATATTTATGATAGATTATGAAAAATAGAGATTTTATGTGCAATGTTGAAGAATATGTAAGTACAACTACAACTCTATGAAAACAAAATTAAAAAGCACTACTTAAAATGTATTATTAAAAATAAATACTAGAAATAAATAAATAGATAAATACTCTAAATGGCAATATATAGTGCTTTTCCATGTGAATATTTGTTTTTATAAATGAAATCACATGAAAATAGTTTTGCAACATTTAAAAAATTTAAATGATTATTTTAAAGAATACTTTCACTGTAGTTATTACTAAAGGCACCTGGTCAATGAAAGCATTCTGAAATTCAAATAAGAAGCCATTTGATTCTGAAGCCAGCATTTGCTTCCTTCTGAGTTTAACCTATTTTCAAGATTTGTAATGTACAAAACTATGGCTAAGTTGCAAATTGTATCACATGGAGTCTAATATTCAGGGACAAAAGTTATCATAGATATTTCTCTTTTATTTTTTTTTTCTAGCAGGCAATCTAGAACAAACATTTTGACCGTGATTTCAAAAGTAAACTCTTTTGTGATTGTGCAAAAAGATATCAGCCTATTTACTGAATAACAACAGCCAAATAGTTAAGGAAAACACTGGGTTTTTTTGTTATTTTTTTTTCTCCCTTGATTAAACAGTCAAGTGATAAGTGATAGCTTGGAAATTAGGAATTGATTTTACGAATGAGGTTAAGTGGATAGGTAAGAAGGCCTGAGGCATGAAGCAATTTGAAAAGCAGAGTCATCAGAATAAAAGTGTAGAAGAAAACGTAGACTACATACTAGCAAGGTTGCCTAATGAACAATTATAATAACTGAAGAATTGAAATGTAGATCTTTGCAAAAACCCATGTTAACACTACTACCATTTTTAAGTGCACTATAATTGTAGGGGCTTTATTATATTATCATCTACTTGTTTTAATAATATTTAGTTATTTCTTGCATGTTAAACGACACTTACTGTGTTAGGCAATAGTTCATAGCAAATACCTGAGATCACAAAACACAGGGGACATCAGAATGGATATTGGATGTGAAAAAAAAGTGGCTAAAATGTACTTGCTACACACTCAAATTTTAGTCATTTTTGAAATCTAAAATATGCTCTGTAGAACTATCATAAAATTCCTTCCCATCTGACTGGTATTCCCATTCCCTCAAAAGCAAACAGTTTTATTTTGTTTAAATACATGTTTATTACTTAAAACTATTTCTCTCATAAATCTCCAATGATTACTTACTTCCTGGGATATTTAATTGAAAACTTCTCTATGAGCCTTTCTTTGACCTCTGAATTCTGCCCACATTTTAAAAGTTTGATCCAATTTCTCCCTTTTAGGTTTGCTTTTGTGTGTTCAGTGACTCTATCCAACAGAGCTAACAGAGGTGCCCCAACCGATCCACCCTCCTCACATTAGGATCACAGGCTTAGAAGATGCTTTTCACCTGGCCTGTTTTCGTTTCATTACTTACTCGTCCAAGGGTCAGCTTGTTTCCCACATACCACACAAGCTTCCAAACTCTACCAATTCGTGTCTCATCTGTACCTGGAGGATTTCCACAGACCTTCCCTCATTGATGAATAACAAATTTCCTATTTGAGCTTCCTCAGCTCTTAGCTTAATGACATTTCCTCTTTTGGGGATGAGAGGTTCTGTACATTTATGAATACCTGTTTTTATGTTTTTTCTCTCCTGACTGGATTTAAAATCCATTAATGGAAAAAGATGACTTAGTCTTCTGAGTCCTCATAGTCCTAAGCAATAATGATGGTCTATGAATAATGTTGTCAATTAAAATCTTATGAGATTGAGAATGCACTGAAAAATTATTACAGACATCGTCCCTATAAAAGCAGACCTTATATAATTATAATAGAAGATGCTGACTTCACAACATCAAACCAAAAGCTTCCTAACAACAAATCTCTGCCTACCAATACTTTGTGACAATTAATAAAACAATTATTTAATTTCTCTTAAATATATTCGCTCCCTTCTAGACATCAATGGAGATAACATAGTTAATTGCCCATTTGATATGCAATATATATTGAGGCCAAATCTTAATCTTTACTTTTCTAGGACCCTATTAAGTATTTATTTTCTTGTTAATTTTGCCAAAGGGAGGAAAAAATAACTTTTCAGCTGATAGAATCAGGTTTTAACTGAGTTCATAAAAAAAAGACAGTATAGAGAATATGCAAAGTTGTTTTTAATATAGCCTTATCCAACATGCGTTTCCCTCTTATTAAATTAAGAAATAAGACCCAAGGATTGAGAATAATGTTTGTACCCTTATAAGTATATGTGGACCCTAAGTCTTCAGCACTGAGTACACAATTTAACAAAGTGTATATGCTTTTATTTTTAGAACTGGTAACTTTTATTTATTCTATGAATATTTACTGAGCATGTACTATATCTGACACTGTGACAAGCATCAAATATATAGCAGTGAACAAAACAGATGTCAACACTATCCTCATGGAGCTTTCGGGCTATCCTGAGAAACAAATAATTGCTTTAAAAGTAGTGAACTGAAAGGGGAGAAAAGGGTGTCATTGGGAAGGAATGGGAAGCAATTAACAGATTTAGGGAGGCATGTCCCTATGCCAGGTAACAGATGGTCTTTGTTTGTTCCAAGCTATTTCATGCCTACTGTTTTCTAAAAGTTCTTATAGATAATTGACAATTTAAAACATGTATGGTTAAAATTTCTGTGTACTATTCAAAATCAACTTGCAAAAGTTGAGCTTCTGTCCATTAAATAATATTAATTGCTCTGTGAAAATTGAACTTACTATGATTCATTTATGTAAATAAATTTAGGTACTTTTGATAAAGTCTATCAATAAGTTTCTAAAAGTTCGGTAGATTCTTAGGTAAGTCTTTTAGGTACCCGTACCCGATTGTTGCATAAGATTTAAAGGTCCATCAAAAGGTGGGAAACAACACAATGACACTCAGATGACAGCCAGAAGTCTTTAGAGTTTCAGAAGGGGAAAGGCCTCCACGCCGTGCTACACAGGGGGTTGTACCAGGAAGAGCATAACAGCAAGGTGGAATTGTAGGGGCAGCTTCTGTGTGACAAGTAGAGTTGGGTTAGCTAGGTTCCTAGGGCTCTCTGTGAATTGACTAATTTTAGTAATTTCTCAGACTACAGGGCATAAGGGCTGTCCCAAGTCATCTGGTACCTGGCCTCTGGACAATCATGGTGGGTGCAAAGCGACTTAGGAGTTTGAGAGCTATGGACAGAAGTTGGTGAGGTATGGACTTATTCAAGTAGTGAAACTGACCAACCTCTTGCCAGGGCCTCAGACCTGGGACAACAGTGTAACTTATAAAAATTAAAAAAAAAAAATCAATAAGCTAATTGGTTATGTCCTTGAAAATGCGAGTTGTATTGTTGAAAAATATATTCTGCATTATGCTTTGGTAAATTTTTATTTTGGGGCATAACATTAAACAGAGAAAAGTTTCATTTTTAAAAAAAAATTTAATTTGGGCCTACATATCACTCCTAGTAGTTGCCTGATATTAAAATTTAAAATAGTGAGTTTTATTTAGGGAAATAATAATACTTGTAAGTTGCCTTCTATAACATCTGTTTGTGAATTGGTAAAAAGAAAAAAAATATTTTTTGGTGATGAATTGTTAAAAAAAGCATAGTCATTCCACTGGTTCCCTAAAATAGTCCCTGTCCTTTAAAAGTTTATAATCTAAAACACGCTAGACACTGAATAGTTTCCAATTTGTTTCTCTCATTATTAGAAACAATAAATGAAATTTCTAGGCCTTTTTTAAAGAAGAAAAATATTCTTTAAAAAGCATTGATATTGAGGTCTGGCTGGTTGAGCTGAGTGGTTAGAGCATCAGCCCGCTGGCCAAAGGGTTGCAGGTTCAATCCCCAGCCCCAGTGGTGGCATGTGTGGAGGCAACCAATCCATGTGTTTCTCTCACATCAATGTTTCTCTCTCTCTCTTTCCTTCTCCTTCCTCCCTTTGCTCTATCTGAAAATAAATGGAAAAATATCCTTGGGTGAGAATTAAAAAAGAAAAGCATTGATATTGAATATTGTCAATTTCCAAAATATGATTAAAATAATCTATGATTTCCCATAAAATACATAGCATTTAAAATATCTGGAAATTTTGACTAATACTGCAAAATGTATATGCAATACACTATTTTTATCTTTAGTATATAATTAATTTTAATGTGCTGACTATAAGTAATGATATTGATAAATAACTATATTTATTTTCCATTTGTACATTTTCTCAAAAACATTTATTGAATATATAACAAGCATCACATGTATCAAAGACTGTGCTAGATTCTTAATAATTATCTTGAGACCTTAAGCATGTGAGAATGTGTGTGTTTTCCTATTTCTCCAATTTTTTTTCATATATTTTGCAGTGTCCAATTTGTTCTACATCATACAATATCTATTTAGAATCCAGATCAGGATTCCAAACTGCTTTTCAATAATTTTAGCATTACACCAATTTGTTTTCTTTCTCTTAAAAGTAATTAATACCCCATCATGTTTTCTTTTTAACACTAAAACATTTAATGATTTTTTTTTCTAAACCTAAATTATTTGTTCCCTTTCACAATCTGCAGTCCGTGAGTTTGGTTATCATTGCTGATTTCTGAATGTATAAAGACACAAGTACTGATAAAATTGTACAAGCCATCTGTCTCTGCATTAAAATGTTGACAGCAAAAACAAAAGCGCATTATAAAAAGCTTCTTGAGAGTTGTCTCAGTTAATATTTATATCAAGTTTCAATGTAGTTCCCTCTCCATCTTTGCACAACTCACCTTCTCACTCGAAACCTAAGAGAATACTTTTCCTATAGTTTAGGCAACAGCTGTCAGAGAGCTGCTTGAACTGCTAACTTTTAAAGATGCGGTTTAAAATGTGAAACAATCCAAGTTAATGGATTTCCAGCTATACTTAAATGGTAGGACACTTGAGTGAGCCTTGATCTCATTTTATTACACCCGCAAGCAGATCTGTTACTTCATTGATTAACTCACTACCATAATTACAAGTAGCTTCTGGCCTGTTGTCCACCTACTTTTCAATCTGATGACTTGAAACCCTTTAATTCCAAAGCTAGAAACTGATACTTTAAAAGAAAAAATTATGAGACCTTCCGATGCATGGTTAGGTTTCATACTATATAAACGGTTGGCCTTTCATGTGAATGAATTTTCCTTAGAATTTTTATTTTTGGGTAAAATAAGACTAAACAGGCTGCCAAAATTGAATTATGATATATGTCATTTTTATATCATGTCAGATCAAACTTATCACATCTCAATTTTTCATTTTGTTAAATTTTTATTATAAAAATATTCCTCTTGCATGTGAAACATAACTGATTGTCATATTATAATGACCTTTTTGTGATAACCTATAGCACTATTTTTATGCAAAATTTGTTCTTAAGTTCCAATTTTGCTGTATTTTCCCAAGATATTACCTTAGCATAAGTACAGTGTGCAAAGAAGTTGTGCATCACTAAACACTTTAAATTGAAAGATACATTCACTGATTTAGATTCACTGAAGCAGTTTCCCTGCTATTTAGGCACAGTGATAAAATGTCTTTTAAAATGTAGGCCTTATTCTATAATGTTGCTTTGCAATTGCTGTTCTTAATATACAAAAAAATTCATATTTGTTCAATGCTTTAATCAACCTTCCTATAATAAGATTTCAGGGAAACAAATATTCCAGGCACTACATTTTAAGCTTATTTTAGTGTCTCTAGGAGATAAATATAAAATATATATTTAGTATTTTTACTAGCTCGTTTTCATTCTTAGTTTATTTTTATTTTTTTTAAAAGACAAGGTGTAACTGCATAACAATTTCTTATAATTTCTGTGGATTATCTTGAATGGGAAGCTAATGCTAAATATTTATGTAAACCTAGAAGGGCCTGAAAAAAATGTCAAGAAAATTCACTTGGTAGGCACCCATACTTTCCACTATTCCATCATCATTTTCTATATTTATTGAACAGTTGTTATTACATTTCAAATCAATTCATTTGTTTCCAGTCTAAATATGTAAAATTTAATTTCAAATATGAGTTGGCATGATAAACAGAGGATATTGGTAAGCATTGCCCACATTTGCTTTTGATATTTCATTTCTATTCAGATCACATTATACTATGCCCAATTCACACTTTTAAATCAATGTTACATGGGCATAAATATTAGTTATCATTCTGCTCTTATTATATATACTGAAAAGTATGTAAATTATAGTGCCATTGTCACTCAGATTTTTATATAAAATAATAAAGTGTAATTACGTGAACAGTCTAAATTTAAAAATAGATCTGGAAAATTTAGTATCCTTACAAAAAATGTTTTCTATTTATCATTCCATAATTTTAATTTGATCATATGTTAGGTTCAAGAGATTTTTGCATAAAATATTTAAAATCAGAACCAACCCAGAAATCTCAAGTCATATAATCATCATAGCTACCTCAAATAGGAAAGTAGATTCAAACCAATTAGCATGGACTTTGTGAAAATAATTTTAGATTCCCTGGCTCTTAGACTCTCATCTAGAAATTAAGAATAAAAGACTAGATTTTGATGCATGACCCCTACCATCCTCTAATTTTTTAACTAAACATCACTGTGGTTTGTCAGAGATAATAAAACTTTTCAATGTTATATTTGTTTTATTAAGACAGGAAAAAGAAATTATAAAGCAATTGTTCCTGTAGATTATACTATTACTTAGGTCATGATTAGGTTTGGAATGAGAAACTATATTTAGACCAAGATTTATATTTCTAAATCTAAGTAAACACCTACCAGTTTAATCAGGACTTTACATTCCAGCTCGTATCTAAATACAACATTGTGAATGCAGCTGCAGTCACCTTGAGAAATGAATGCAAAAAAACAACACCAGCAGGATTTGACAAAACCTTGGTTAACAAGTAAACAAGGATTAAATGTTTTGCACGTTCCTCATACAGATTTCTGTCCTTGGTCACGGATGAAAAGTCAACATTTGCAGATGGACACAGTCCAAACACAATAACACGTGGCCAGGCCAAGCAGCAGATCCTCTGCTGGGCAGGATACTGCTGTTTGGACAGACGTGATAGCTCACAAGAAATGAAGAACACTCCCATATAAATCTCTCCCTTTATTCTGCATGACATGAACATCAGCTGCGTTTTTCTCATCTGCTAAAGTTAACTGCCGAAAAGAAAATGATTTTTTATAACTGTATTTATTCAGCATTAGTATTTGACCTTGCAATCAATTGAATGGCAGTGGTCTAAGGAGATAGGCTTTCATTGATTATTTAAATTGACTTCCAGATTTGGACCAAATTGCTTGATGTGAACTCCTTATTTGCATTTTTGTACATCATATGTACTTTCTTTTATGGATTACCATTTCTTTTAATCATATTTGAGATCTTCCATTTAAAACTGTTTTATAGACTGTCATTTCCTGAATTATTCTCCATTTCTTGAAATTTGTATTATTTCTCAAAAAAATTAAAAAAATGATGCACAAGTTTTAAGGAGCAAATCTAAGGTGTGAAGGAATGCAAATTATTTTCAGGCTTAAATTCAAGTTAAAAATGAAGTCCTCTTTAACTCTGTTTCTCATCTAAGACCAGGCCAATAGTACACAGTATTGTGAAGTAGTTTGCTTTTACACAATATTTACTGTTTCCCATATTCCAGGTATATTTAATTAGAATAAGAGAAGAAATAAACTGGTGAAGTTAATTTTCATTTTCCCAGTGTTCTCTGATAATTTTCACCTGGGACACTTATAACCACAGCCTTACTCCTCTCCTAGTCTCTGGGCTAGAGATTCTATTTCTCAAGGTCTTCAGAGGGCCATAGAGATTGTTCCTAGGTGATCAAAACATTGGAAAAGTTGGGGAAAATATTTCACTTATCCCCCAAATTAATTATTTAAAGATTTAATAATTTATATATTCTAAAAATTGTCTGAAAGATTGTGTTTTAAAAGGAATAAAATATTGCCCTGGACAGGTGGCTCAGTTATTTGGAGTGTCATCCCATGCACCAAAAAGTTACAGGTTTGATTTCTGCTTTGGGCAAGTATAGGAGGTAATGGATAGATGTTTCTCTCTCACATCCATGTTTCTCTCTCACACAAAACTCAATGAAACATATTCTTTGGTGAGGATTAAAAAAAAAAGATTATTGTGTGGGACTAGCATAATCAACATAATCATATGCATCCTTGAAAAGCAAGGAGTTTCCACAGCTGGTAGCAGAAGGGAGTTCAGATTCCAAGCACAAAAAGATTCTGTGAGTTGTTGCTGACTTTGAAGATGGAAAGGATCTGAGAGCAACCTTTAATTAGGTACTAAGAGCAACTGCTGCTGGGCAGCCAGCATGACAACTGGGATCTCAGTCCCACAACCACAAGGAACTGAATTTTACCAAAAGCCTGACAAACTGGAAAATGGGTTCTTCCTCAGTCTTCAGAGAAGATACTTAGCTGATACTTTGAGAATCTCTAAGTATCGGGAGCCCACTTGGATTTCTGAGGTAATAGATGTGTACAGAAACTCAGAGATGCAATATGGTTCCAACAGCAAAGGCACATGTTAGACTGGGCAATGTTAGACTACATATTTAACCCTCTGCGACTATTTAACTCTGTCACTTCAGGCTTAGCTGACTACCCAGGAGACTGAAATGCCACCCAAGATAAACATCATGTCCCCAGGAAGGAGGTTAAAGAATGTATAGAGTGTGATTACTGCCTAATATTATCTGTGAACTTAGGAAAGCATTGTTCTTTCTGGTGGTCTGTGTGACTACCCACCATATGCTTTTACTGTTAGCCCTCTATGAAAAGGGCTACTGAGCTTGGAGGAGTGTGGATTCTTCCCAGCCGGCCAGTACTGGAAGCAGCCGCTTTGGCCATGTAAGTTTCTCCTATTAAAGCTCTTAGGTCCCTGACTGGTTTGGCTCAGTGGATATAGTGTCGGCCTATGGACTAAGGGGTCCCCGGTTCGATTCCGGTCAAGGGCATGTACCTTGGTTGCGCACATCCCCAGTAGGGAATGTTCGGGAGGCAGCTGAATCGATGTTTCTCTCTCATCGATGTTTCTAACTCTCTATCTCTCTTCCTTCCTCTCTGTAAAAAATCAATAAAATATATTTTAAAAAAATAAAAAGCTCTTAGGGATTTGAATAAGGTTGCATGTCAGTTTTTTGGAATTGATCTTGAATTTAGACTTTGGGACTTTCCCCCAACAGATGAGAAACGAGATAACACATATTTGTTGCTAAAAGCTGCTGATTTTACTCCAGTTACACAATCAATCAGCATGTTTTTTAGTCTATTTACTTCCCTGCAAGCCCATCAGCCCAAGTCACTACTATTTCCTAACAGATTTCCCTTCTTCTGCTCTTCTGATATATTCTGTTCTCCAGTTGATAACTAGAGGCATATATTCATTATTTATTTTTAAATTTACCTTTATTATTGAAAGTATTACAGATGTCTCCTTTCCCCCCCCACCCCCCATTGACCTCCTCCATCCTGTACCCACTGGCCCCCCAGGTTTCATCACACTAATATATTTATTAATTTTAAGTATATAGCAAATACACTGATAGTTTTCTATTGCTGCTGTAAAAAATGACCACAAACTTAGTGCCTTAAAACACCACAAATGTATATTCTCTTATAGTTCCCGGGCTCAAGTCTGATATAAATTGTAGTGGGTTAAAGTGAAGGTATCAACAGAGATGGTTCATTTTGGAAATTGTGAGGAATCAATTCTCTTCTTTTTTTCAGTTTCTAGAAGCTATCCATGTTCCTGGGCTTCTGTGTCCTTCCTCCATATTCCAAACACAATAATCTGCACTTTTCTTATCACATCACCTCCTCTAACTTTTCCTGAATTCTTCTCAAAGAACCATTATGATTACATTGTAGCCATGTGGATAATCCAGGGTAATCTCCTGATAGCAAAATCCTTAATTTAATCACATCTGCAAAGTTCCTTTTGCCAAGTAAGGGAACATAGTCACATGTTCTGAAGACTGGGATGTGCATATATTTGGGAACTATGCAACCTAAGGCAACTTTTAAAGCGGACCTCCTCACTCCTCTGCTCACAACTACATCAGAGTAAAAGCCACACTTCTCCATGGCTCAGAGAGTGTCACATGATCTGGCTCCTGCCCAACTTTCTGATGGTACACCCTCCAGCTTCTCTTCCCTATCCCACTTTATTGCCCCTGTTCTGCTACAGTGACTTTCTTCCTGTGTCTCAAACTCACTTCAGATTAAGGAAGTCTCAGGGCCTGTACATTTGCTATTATTTGTACCTGGACTATCACTTCTCATTGCCTTAGAGCAGCGGTTCTCACCCTGTGGGTTGAGACCCCCTTTGGGGGTCGAACGACCCTTTCTCAGGGGTTGCCTAAGACCATCGGAAAACACATATATAATTACATATTGTTTTTGTGATTAATCACTATGCTTTAATTATGTTCAATTTGTAACAATGAAATTGGGGGAACTGTATTAAAGGGTCGAGGCATTAGGAAGGTTGAGAACCACTGCCTTAGAGTAACCTAGTCTCTAACTTCAGTTAACTGTATCCTCAAATTCAATTCCTCATATACACATTTCCTGACCACCTTATAAAGACAAATAATATATTCTTTCTACTCACTCTCCATTCCCTTATCTAGCTGTATTTTTCTTGATAGCTCTTATTACTACCTGACACACTATATTTATTTGTTAACCATTTAGCTCTTACCCTAGAATGTAAGCACCACAAAGCCATGTAATCTGTTTTTGTTTTGTTTTGCTTTTAATAACTGTATCCTCAATCCCTGTTACCATGACCTGGAACCTCATAAATAATTACTAGATATATTTTGAAGGAAAAAAATAAAGTTTGTGCTGAGCCCCAAGTTAGTGGGCTAACATTAAAAAAAAATAACCCACAAAAACAAAAACAAAAGACTATGTAAAACATTATGTGACACTTTATATTAAAAACAGGTAATTATCAGTCCTTATCTGTACCTAAAAAACACTGCTAAGAGCTCGTAGCATAAACTTTCACTAAGATAATATGTTTTAACTTTGGAGTTGAGGCAAGTAGGCATTTCCCAAAGTGATGCATAACTAGATTATGTTCGGAGAGCAAAATTTGGTGAGCAAAATTCTTGGTGAACAACATTTGACCTGGTCTTCTGAGGGATTGCCTTTTTCCTTCCTCTGGGTTATTTTAATAATTTCTTTGGAGGAGTTACTTCCTATATCCCACCAAACTACTTAACTTCCATTCCAGGAAGTTAATAATTCAGAAAGTTCATAATTCCTTTAACCAATAGAGTTCTTTTTATTTTTTTATTGTTTATTCTTTATCAGTTAAGGCATTACTCATGTGTCCTTACCCTCCCATTCCTCCCTCCACCCCCGCAGCTTGTGCCCTCACCCACCTAGTGTCTGTATCCATTGGTTATGCTTATATGAATGCATGCAAGTCCTTCGGTTGATCTCTCCCCTTTTCCCCCACCCTCCCCTGCCTTCCCTCTGAGGTTTGATGGTCTGACTGATGCTTTTCTGTCTCTGGATCTATTTTTGTTCAGCAATTTATGTTATTCATTATATTTCACAAATGAGTGAGATCATGTGATATTTATCTTTCTCTGACTGACTTATTTAGCTTAGTATAATGCTCTCCAGGTCTATCCATGCTGTTGCGAATGGTAGGAGTTCCTTTCTTTTTACAGCAGTATAGTATTCCATTGTGTAGATCAGTGGTTCTCAACCTTCCTACTGCCATGACCCTTTAATATAATTCCTCATGTTGTGGTGACCCCAACCATAAAATTATTTTTGTTGCTACTTCATAACTGTAATTTTGCTACTGTTATGAATCATAATGTAAATATCTGATATGCAGGATGTATTTTCATTGTTACAAATTGAACATAATTAAAGCATAGTGATTAATCACAAAAACAATACGTAATTATATATGTGTTTTCCGATGGTCTTAGGCAACCCTTGTGAAAGAGTCGTTCGACCCCCAAAGGGGTCGGGACCCACGGGTTGAGAACCGCTGGTGTAGATGTACCACAGTTTTTTAATCCACTCATTTGCTGATGGGCACATAGGCTGTTTCCAAATCTTAGCTATTATAAATTGTGCTGCTATGAACATAGGGGTGGATATGTCCTTTCTGATTGGTATTTCTAATTCTTGGGATATATTCCTAGAAGTGGGATCACTGGATCAAATGGGAGTTCACTTTTTAGTTTTTGAGTTCTTAGTTTATTTTTAAAAATATTTTTATTGATTTTAGAGAGAGAGAGAGAGGAACTGAGAGGAAGAGAGAAACATCAATGAGAGAGAAGCATCCATCGGCTGCCTCCTACATGCCCCATACTGGAGATTGAGCCCACAACTCAGGCATGTGGCCTGACTGGGAATCTAACTAGAAACCTTTTGATGCTACTGAGCTCACCAGCCAGGGTAACCAACAGAGCCCTTTAGATGTCTTCAGAAGTTGAGATTCATAGGGTATATAACAAAATATTTAAATCCTGAAGACATCAAAGTAATTTTTAGCAATTATTCTGAAGCAGAGTTCTAATGAGATACAGATAACTGTGCAGGACTTAGCCTTTTCTGGTACAGGTATGCTCAGGTAATGGGAAAATATTTAGAAAAAATATCAAGTTGATTAGGAAATATATTTTAAAAAGTCATTTAGACTCTCTTTAGATATAGTGGCTTGCAACTATAAGAGATAAAGTACTTTTCACAAATTTAAGGGGAAAGGCGATTTTAAAGTGGCTAATATGCCACATTAGATTACATATAGAATGCCACAGTGAAATTAATTCCTTTAACTCAGTTGTATATAAAGAAAAACTACTCTAAAAAAGCAAGGTTATAATGTTATATTTTGAAAAATCTCCTAAGGGAACTGTTGAAAATGCCAGTACTTTATTATTGAAAATAGCCTGTGTAATAGAGCATTGCGCAGAGAAATCTTGCCCTCTCAGGGTGATGCACAGGATTACCCATTCCAGCCTAAAATGTATGTTTATCTCAGAACACACCTTGTAAATCCACAGGAATTAATTAATATAAGTATTTGAAGATAAATTTGTCTCTTAAAATAATAAATATTACATGTGAATTTTATATCTATATAAATTTTGTTGCGATTTTCTGCAGTATGTCCTGTGCTATCCATTGCCAGAGAATATAGTTTATCACTGTAGTATTTCGCTATTTTATTGGTAGTTGACCATAAGTCCCAACTATTCAATAAATATTGTCACATTTGCCATTAAAAATTATTAATCATCATTATAAATTTGTATTATGAAACATGACTAATTTATTATTTTTCTAAGATAGAAATATTATATTGCATCATCAATATACCCTTAACATTTAACCAAAGACTTACATTTTCTCAAGATTAAGTTTTGTTTACATTCAAAGTCTTAGGCAAACCAGTATTACTCTCAGAATAAAATTGCTTAGTGAATGTAATAATATAAAACAGGGAAGATGCAGTGCCATTTTTTCTATACCTAAAAAAAATAAATAAATTCTTGGTAAGCAAAAGCTGACCTTATCTTCAGAGGGGTTATCATTTTTCTTCCTCTGGGTTATTTTAATAATTTCTTTGGAGGAGTTACTGCTAATGACGTTTGCTTCCCATCTAGTCTGCTGTCCTTTTGCAATTAATATATTTTTATTATCTTCCAATCTGTCTCATCAAAATGACCTATCTCTTGGGTATAATTGGTGGTAGTCTACTGTGATAAGCTCATTAATCTTACATGTTAGTGACCAAAATGCTAAGTGTTATCCTTTGGAAGGATGTCTACACTCAGGAAGAGCTTTATAGAGCTGCTTCAATACAAATACATGAATGCCTAAGGCATGATGGCAGCTGAATGTGACTTTGAAGTAGTGAAAGCTTTGAGGCATCCATCAGATCACAATGTGAAAATATGCCTCCCCATGAGTTGGCATAGCTTGGGTATCTTTCAATGTCCTGGCATGTAAGAGATGACACTCAAAAGGATTAATTGAAAAGAGTTTAATGAGGGGATTCTTTAAGGAACATCAACTGAGGAAACTGAACAAGTAAGGAGTGGAGAGGGAGGAAATGAACTAAAAATGTAGAAAAAAATATGTCCACTCCTAGGCCTAAAGGATAAGGAAAGGGGAGGGATTATGCGCCTGGAATCTAGAAAGAACTATGAAGAATCAAAAGATTATATGGAAGGAACCAAAGAATGAGTAGGGAAGATAACTTGTAATATGAAAAATAAGAGCAAATGTGAAAAAAAATTGTTTTTGTTTTTCTAGAAATCAACATATATAAAACCAATCAATATCCTCTGCGGTAACCTTGCAATTGGAATCTAAATTTTCAAGGTCACCTCCTGCTAACCTAGAGAGTGTGATTGGTTTGGAAACAATACTCTTAACATAAGCCATATGTAAGCCAATTATTTGAATATTGACTCAGAATAAATATAATAAAAATTCAGAACAGCCTTATGAGTTGATGTTAAGAGAACTAGTGAGAATGAGTGAAATTATTTCAGTGTCTTTTTTAATATTTTAGTAAAAAAATTTGAAATGCTGAATTTTATAAACTCACCAAACACCATGCTCTTTGTATACATAGATTATTATGGATTAACTAACATAATTTATCTTCACTGGAAGTAAATATTATTAGTAAATTTATAAATTTCCATTTCTGTGTTGTTGTGGTTGTTGTTTTTTACTTCATATGGGACAGTATGGTTAAAACACCAAATTCCTGTTACAGATCTTGTGTTGAACTCTGTGCCTCAGTCTACCAGATCAATAAAAGTACAAGACAGCTGGCCCTTGCTAAATCTTATCAATACTGCTAAGGATGCCAGTTTATTTCTCTCTAATAGATGTGAACTTCACAGTGAACTTTTGCTTTTTAATCTAGATGGCAGTCAAAGGTTCCAAGATCTGTGAACCCTTGGCAAGATTTATAAGTTAAGTTGTCATCTAGAACAATTGATATGGCTTTTATCCAAAATCTATCACTAAGAGTATTTTTTTAAATATATTTTATTGATTTTTTACAGAGAGGAAGGGAGAGGGATAGAGAGTTAGAAACATCAATGAGAAAGAAACAATGATCAGCTGCCTCCTGCACACTCACCACTGGGGATGTGCCCACAACCAAGGTATATGCCCTTGACCGGAATCGAACCTGGGACCCTTGAGTCCGCAGGCTGACACTCTATCCACTGAGCCAAACTGGTTAGGGCAAGAGTATTTTTTATCTGCCTGAAATTTCCCAAATGTTCTTCCCTGTCAGAATGAACTGTAATAGAACTCTGACAAATAGCATATTTTACTATCAAGTGTAACTAATAAATTAGTTGGTGTTAGTACTTGGGAGATATGTATGTATATTAGTCCTTCTACCCATAATTTCTTTGTCTTAGAGTTACCAAGTTGACAGTAGTATTATTTTAGTCAATATAACTATATTATGTTGGTATTAATTACATTCTTCAAGCCTCATTTTACAAAAATATGACATAGATGAGAGAAGATGAAATGGTGTTATAGGATTAAATAGATGATTTAAGATCACATATTGCTTGAGCATTCTCCCTTGAAGCAATGTGACCGAAACAAATTTCTTCCTCCTTCAGAATGTTTTTCATTAAGTCAAAAGCATTGCTTTCTGGTAATTATTCTTACAACCACTAAATGTATTTTCTTTTTAGTTCAGTGGTTCTCAACCTTCCTAATGCCGCGGCCCTTTAATACAGTTCCTCACGTTGTGGTGACCCCCAACCATAAAATTATTTTCGTTACTACTTCATAACTGTAATTTTGCTACTGTAAACAATATGTAATTATATATGTGTTTTCTGATGGTCTTAGGTGACCCCTGTGAAAGGGTTGTTCAACACCCAAAGGGGTCGCGACCCACAGGTTGAGAACCGCTGGTTTAGTTGAATTCTAGGTGCCCAGTGCATGAATTCGTGCACAGGTGGGGTCTGGCCAGCAGGGCCCCACTCAGGGCAGATCGAGGCTGGGCCTGTTGGGAGGAGGAGATGGCGGGAGGTTGGCTGGCTGTCTTGCATGTATTGGGGCCCAATCAGGGCCCCTGATCAGGGCCCAGCTGGCTGGTGGAAGGGGCCATGGGCAATTGGCCTGTGGGCCCCACCCCTGATTGGGGTTGGAGGGCTGATAAGGGTCGGGGCTGACCATGGGGAGGGGCTGTGGGCTGATCAGGGTGGTGGGGGCCCATCAGAGGCATGGCCAGATGGGGGGAGGGGCTGCAAGTTGGCTAACAAGCCCTGCCACCTATTGGGTGGGGGGTGTGATCAGTGGTAGGGCAGCCAGAGGGAGGGACTGCAGGAGGTTGGCCAGCCAGCCCTGCCCCCTATTGGGGTGGGGGTTGCGATCAGGGGCGGGCTGGCCAAGGGAAGGGGCTGCTGGCCTATTGTGGTCAGGCGGGCTTATCCGGGGCCAGCTGGGGAGGGGGGGAAAGGGCGGCATTTGGTCAGCAGGCCTTGCTCTTGATCAGGGTGGGAGAGTCCGATCAGAGGCAGGCTGGCAGGGGGAGGGGCCACAAGGTTGGCCGCCGGCCCCACCCCCTGATTGGGCCAGTTCACTGGCCACAGTGGGCATCATAGCGACTGGTTGTTATGGCCATTGCAGTAGCTGCCTTTTTATATGTATAGATGCTACAACCACCTTATGCAGACCTAAAGACACATACCTGATGTTGCTATGCTTGCTACATGGTCATGTCTGATTGGGCTCCTGAAATTAACTATAATAAATATATACTAGTGATTACAAACGGCTCTTCAAATTCTATGGTATAAAGTTGAAGAAAGTCAAAGTCATGAACCAGGAGACCTACCGAAGGTTTTCCTCAGATACAGGGTATTAATTTGCCATTAGCTTTTCCTGCTTGTGATAAAATATTCAAAGATTTTTTTAAAAAATCTGCTTTTTGTAGGAGGTGAAGGACTTATATTCCAATTAATTTTTAAACATGAACTGGAAAGTACAACTGTGAAATATAGTTTTTTAATATAAAAATCAGTTTTTTGAAGTTGGTATCTAGGTGACTGAGCATAGATGAAGGTTGACGGGGTACTGACAATATTTTTGTATTTCTATAAAATATTTGTGGTTAGTGGTCAGCACTGCTATTTCAAGAGCTAATGCTGTTTGAAAGTGTGCTGTTTGGCTGGCTGCCTATCCAAGAACCCTTTGAATCCCTAAGATGGTCTGGTCAATGCATGAAATTCAAAGCACTTTTAATTTGTCTGTTTAATTAAAATGGTTATTACAGATGAGCATATTGTGTTTGTAAATATATAGAACATTAATTTTAAAAAAAACTTGTTATCTCTAATTGCTACACGACAAGGTAAGCAATCTCTATGTGTGTTGTCTGAACCCTTATAAGATTAAAAATAACTATTTAGTGTTTTCTCCTTCCAGGCTGCTCAAAGTATCTTCACTGTAGCTCACTATGGGGTGTTTTCTTTCTTGCTATCTTTTATGCATTTCTGCTCTAATTTAACATCTCAGTGTCTTTTGTACCTAGCTATATTCCAGGACTGTAAAGTAATGGCCTCACCAACTACTAATGTATCCGAATCATAAGTGAGACTGATATAATGATCCAAATTGCATTAACAGATCCATATATTATAGTTTGGGGAGCATCAATTGTGTGATTATCGTTGTTATTTGGAATGGATTTTAAATTAGTGTCACATTATTTTTGCTGTTTTTCTGAAGGATATGCTAGATTTATAAAAACAAAAATTCTTTCCAGGAGAATACATTCCTGGATCATAATCGAGTACCAATCAAAATGCACCAACGGAATGGAGGAGGCCAAGCCAATTCCATTACTTCTGCTTATCTCAATGGCAGGTGTAAATTAACCTGTGCTCATTCTGGCTGAGGTGATCAGTATTGATTGTGAAAATGGCCCCAACTCAGTTTGTCATAGATGGACACTGTCTCAGGATTTAAAGGCATGAATAAAAAACCTGACACTTTTGAGTTCAACTTGAGTGGCAGCACTTAGTGAGTTTTAGAGACTGGATTTGAGGTAAGCGGCAATCTGTCCCTGTTTATGATTTACCACCTTGTTCTGACACATCTTTTTTCGAGCCATCTGCTTCCTTCATATCATTAGAGAACAAGGCACAGGGCACATTTCCTCTGTTCATTTAACAGCATACTTGTTACTGACTACATGCAGACAGTCCTTATTAATTCAAGAACTTGTATTTTCAGATAGAAAAGTGTGCTATGTGGATATTGAATATTCTATGCTCTAGCAACGAATAACATGAGTTTCCTGAAGGCCGTCCAATGATTTCATAATTAGTATTTAGTGGACATTTTAGTTTCATTTGCATATGCACATATGTTCATTATAAGCACTGATAACAAAACTAGAGGAATAAAAAAGCCCTATGTACTTTATGTCCCGAAGGATTCCAAAAATGATGGGCCGGTAGAGCTCTCAGCTTCTCTTGCACTTTTCTCTTTTTAATTCTTCCAGTGACACTTAATAGAAACGTTCCACTACTGTGAACTATGAAACATTATGAGTTTCCTTGAAAAGCAAATATATAATTTTCACAAAACTATTAAGAGAGAAAGAATTATTAATGGGTTTCCAAATGTTAAATATTTAGTGTTTCCCTTTCTTGACTGGAATCGCAGTACAGGTGATATTATGGTATACTAGAGGCCCGATGCATGAAATTCATGCAAGAGTAAGCCTTCCTTCCCACAGCTGCTGGCACCAACTTCCCTCCAGCACCCAGGACTGGGCTTTCCCTTGCAGCCACAGTTTCATCAGGAAGGTCATCCGGAAGGACATCTGGTCTAATTAGCATATTATGCTTTTATTATTATAGATAGAATGATTGTCAAGACATCCAAAACCCCAATCCCTGCCCGCCGGTCCTCCAGGGTTTCATGCCTGGCTTAGGTAGGAGAATAAAGAAAGTGAACTCTAATAAACATTTTAAATGAGAGTCTTCACACACACCAATACCTTTGTAGAACATTTAGCTTTACTTCAAAAATTAACTTTGCCAAAAGAACTATAATAAAATATTCTCTGAGAGGGAGTCCACAGTTGCACTTTAACTAGCTGCATACACTTGTACTTGTTACGAAATTATTATAAGAAACAATTCCAGAATAGTGAGTGAATTACGGGCAATAGCAGACAATTGAAATGTTTGTGTGTGTGTGTGTGTGTGTAAACAGAGTGATTATAAATAGTAATAATAATAATATAACACAAATATATACTAATAATCTATACTAAAAAAGGGTAAAATGCTAATTAGACTGTACGTAGATCTCTGGAAGTATGTCTCAGCGCTGCAGCTGATGCAATGGTGTGAGCACACTCCACCATGACATGCTTCCTCGGAACACCAGGAAGTAGCAACGCCCGCCTGAATGAACTCCTAGAGCCATGTGCACAGTATCCCAGCCTTTCAGCCATTGGTCGCCTGTAGCAACGTGTCTCCCTCTGATTGGTCGCTTCATGCTATATATACCCCTGTAGTTCCACAATAAAACGAATCTGTGTCACTGAACCTGGTCTCCGGAGTCGTGCATGCAGATGCCCTAGCATGTTGGGGCTCCATCGTCCTCACCCCCGAGGGACCCCCTGCTTCATTAGACCAGATGTCTTCTGGACAACCTTCTGGATGTCCTTCCTGACAAAACCAGGCCTGGGTGGAGCCACCCTTGCTTCCGGGTGCTTGTAGCTGGCCAGAGGGAGGGAAGCCTGGGTCCTGGGTGTGGGGGCTGGGGCAGAGGTGGTTAGGGGTGATCAGGCCAGCAGGGGAGCAGTTAGGGGAGATCAGGCAGGCAGGCAGAGATGGTTAGGGGCGATCAGGCAGGCAGAGGTGTTTAGGTGCAATCAGGCAGGCAGGCAGAGGGGCTAGGAGTGGTCAGGCAGGCAGGCAGGCCACTGGTTAGGAGCCAGCAGTCCCAGATTGTGAGAGAGATGTCCGACTGCCGGTTTAGGCCTGATCTCTGTGGATTGGAGAGGGTGCAGGCCAGGCTGAGGGACCCCCCTCCCCCGCCCGTGCATGAATTTCGTGCACCAGGCCTCTAGTAATAAAATAAAAATCATTGAGTCACTGAAGAAGCAAAGAGTTGCTTGGTTTCATTTTAAGAAATTACAGAGTTTTATTTCTTTGGTTTCACTCTTATAACTTGAATTATTGCTTCTAAAGTACAGATTTTATGGGAAGTGTGGAGATTCTAATTTTCATTTTGCCTTTCTTTAATTGTTTTTGTTTTGATTTGGAACTTATATTTTTGAAACCCATGGTGGCATCACGTCTTAACTACATGTAAGTGAATGTTTAAGGCAACATTCAGGTATAGTCAGAACAACCCTTGAGTGCACTCAGCATGTCAAGTTGCTCATATTATAGGAAGCATGAGGGAGTGGAGAGAACAGGCATTCACGTCACCCGCAGCACTTTACTCAGGGGCATCAGCTCACACTCTCGGGAGGAATGACTGGCAGAATCGCTGTTTGACCTGGGTCTCTCCCCTCTGGGTTTCACTATATTGGTCCAGCAAGTGCAGTGGAAGTTGTATCGCTGAATGGCACATGCATACATATGATGGCATTTTGCTCTTAAATTGTGGTTATGATTACTTTTAGGACACAACTATGACTGAGCTCCTCTCTGCTTTCTTTGTATTTTTTCCTTAAGAAGGATAATAAAGTTGAAGAAAAGAGATATTTGAGCAGAGGACTAACACAACAGGACAGCAAACCGTGAAAGGCCACATACAACATGCGCGGCTGGGTTTTTCTTTTGGCATCTGAGAGAATCCCACCAGGCTGTGGTATATACCATCTCCCTCCACTACCCTACCGTGCCCTCCCCTTCACGAGATGGAGAACGTATCTGTGAACACTGTAGCTAGAATGCGATGTTTTAGAATTGTCCAAGAGAGACAGGAGAGAGCTTTCCCCCAGTCCCATCATTTTCATTAGGTGAGATGGGTTCAGAGAGGTAAAGTGACTTGGCAATGGTCACACAGCACCTTAGGTCTAGGCCATGATTTAAAGCTTCTAAATTCTAAAAACAGTGCTGCATGCTGCTGCTTCTCTGTTGCTGACAGAGGACATTAATTTTAGATTAATAATGGTAATTTAAACAAGCATGACGGGCATAACAGTGCAAGGATGGCACAGAAAAACTGATTACAAGGTGAAATATTACAGAGAGTTAAATTTCCTAAGGAAACAGAACAAAGTAGCTTTAAGTGCAGAAATATGCTGTCTGTAAATTGGGATTATTCAGAACATCTAATTGGATGTAATTCACCAAGACCGGAGGTGACAGGTTTACCACTGTAGTGCTCTACCAGCCACCAATATCTCTGGGTTGGTCATTAGGTTCTGGAAAATTTCCTCATGCTGAAAATGAGAAAATCTGAACAGATATAAAAACTTAGAGCATCTATTATATCTCAGTACCACTCTGAGAAACTAGACATCGATATCTCCACTTTGACTAAGTTACAAATATTGTGCCTTTAGTATAGCTCCTAAACATGTCATTTATTGGTATGATAGAAATAATAACTTTCACTAGAAATCTACTACAGTTGTCAAATTTTGAACAACAACAACAACAACAAAAAACCAGGGAGGGTATCTGTAGTGCAAACTTCATGTGTATTTTTGCAATGTGTTCCCTACTGCCTTCTAGTTCTATGTAAGAAATGTTCGCTGTTCCATTCTGTGTTTGTATTTCGTGGTCTTTTCTAAGGGATAATTGTTATTCAGAAAACTGATATATAAGTACTCAAAGGATAAGCCCTGATCTCAGGTTAATGAAGATTTCTTTCTTTTTCCATATGGTAAAGTGGAAATGTAATTATGGTGTCTCAGGACATGTGACGAGGAGTGGCTTTTATCCAATAATACAGGGGAAGAAAAAGTTACCAGAAGCCAAAAATTGTTAAGGACAGACATAACATTCATGTTGACTTAAACTCTGTGATGTTATTCCACAAGTGAAGTTGACAAGGTTAAATTTATGATTACCCTTTATTGCATTTAGAGAAATACAAGGATGTTTCTTTTTCTTATTTGAAAATTTACTTAAAAAAATGGTACTTAAAAATGGTCATTGTGCACCTGTATGTATTTTCTACGGAGTCACTATTCTGTTCCATATATTGATCCAAGAATATATTAGTGAGAAGTCACCCATTTACAAACGTTAAGCTAAATAAGGCTTTTGGTTGCTATTAATGTATACAAGTGTTTTTGCTAGTCACTGATGAAAAAAAAGTTAGAGAATTAGATTAACTATGTGATCTTGTGTCCATGGAGTTGGACTGCATTAGAATGAAATAGCTTTGAATCAGAGGTTCATTACAGCTGTAATGAGGCAAAATTGGAAGATCATTCCCACCTCTTATTCAGAAATATGACAGGAACTGAGCCTTATTTTTTCCTTGTAATATGTCTCAGGTACATTATTCCTCTCATTACTCTATCAAACCTCTGTCCAGTTTCCGGTTGTTTCATATCCAGAAAACTCTAATAGCCTTGTTTTTCACCAGCCCCATGCTTCTCACATTTTCAGCTAGTCTGCTCTAAATACCATGACAAGAAAATTATATTCCTCCTATATTACCTTGATTACATCTTCATACAGTTTAAGCCAGGGCATGGATGGATAAAACTTAAACACATAATTATCAATCCTTTCCCACTCACAGGTATGTAACCACCTGACGGTGCATTCTCCAGTCTTTCATTTTTCCCAATTATAAAACCTTTGTGGTTAACAGCCATGTCATCTACATTATCTTATTAACACCCATTGATACCAGGGCAATTCCATAGATGCATAATACATCTTTAATTCTTGATAATTATACTGCTGTGGGTAAAATTAATAAGAAAGGCATCTTGAAATTATATTTAGTTTTTAAACTTTGTAGATAAAATAAATGTAATGATTTTAAATTAAAATACTTCATTAAAATCATTTTAAAAATGCCTCCCCTTGTCCACCCCACCTCATCATACCGCCTCAGTCGAAAACCTGCCATTTTTTACTCGACAAGTGCAGGACCATTAGACTAAGCTCCACCTCTCTGTAAAAATTCTTTCCTTTAGTTTTTATCTCCATAACAATAAAAATAATCTTTCTTGATATAATTGCTGTTCAAACAATTGAGAGGCTCTTCTGTATGCAAAGCCCTAGGAATAGCCTGAAGAATTGCCTTACCGAACTCTGAAACAGTCAAATCGAGTCGAGTCACAGTTCTCAGAATGGAGTGTGTATCCTCTGCTTTGGCTGCTAAGGAAAAACCTCCAGGCAACCCCATAACCTGACCAATATGAATTCTGACATCAGGGGTGCTGCTGGTGTTTTGGCTACCCTAAATGCCTTGTCCTCTACGAGAAAGCCACAAGGTCTTATTGTATATTTTGCGGAGAGGAGAGTAACAGACTACTATTCTTTATACATTTGCTTTTACTTTAGTTTGGGGGAGCTTGCTTCTATGAACAGGAGAATGTTAGACCACATGGTACAGAACATTGAAAAACAAGTAATATTATTTTGTCCTAAAGTATGTCCTTCACAAGTAATTCTATTTTTTTATAAATGTACCATGTTAGTCATTCCTTTAAATATATTGACCCAAGAGTAATACAATAAACAAACAAACAAACAATGTATATATGCAAAATATATTCTTACTAGAGGCCTGGTGCACAAAATTTGTGCACTCGGAGGAGGAGGGAGGGTCCTTCAGCCCGGCCTGTGCCCTCTCACAGTCTGGGACCCCTCAGGAGATAACGACCTGCTGGCTTAGGCCTGCTCCCTGGTGGCAGAGGGCAGGCCTAATCCCTAGGTGCAGCCCCTGGTCGGGCTCAGAGCAGGGCCGATTGGGGAATTGGGGCGCCGCCCCCTGTCATACACAGAGCAGAGAAGATTGGGAGGTTGTGATGCCACCCTCAGTCACGCTCAGGGTAGGGCCGAATGGGGGCTTGGGGCACCGCCCCCTGTCACACTCAAGGCAGGGTCAATGGGGAGGTTGCGGTGCCACCCCCTGTCACGCACAGAGCAGGGCTGATCAGGGGGTTGGGGTGCAGCCACTCTCACACTCAGGGTAGGGCCGATGGGGAGGTTATGGCTCTACCCTGTCACACACAGAGCAGGGCCCGTGGGGTGGGGAGGTTGGGGCACCGCACGCTGTCACACAGAGCTGCAGGGCGATCAGGAGGTTGGGGAGCTCCCCCCTATCAGGCACAGAGCAGGGCCGATCAGGGGGTTGGGGCGCCTTCCGCTGTCACAAACAGAGCAGGGCGGATAGGGAGGTTGTGGCCCTGCCCCCTGTCACACACAGAGCTACAGGGCGATCAGGGGGTTTGGGCGTTGCCCTCTGTCATGCTGATCCTGGTGCCAGGAGACCTCGCAGCTCCGCTGATCCCGGTGCTGGGAGGCATATTACCCTTTTACTATATAGAATAGAGGCCTGGTGCATGGGTGGGGGCTGGCTGGTTTGCCCTGAAGGGTTTCCTGGATCAGGGTGGGGGTCCCCACTGGGGTACCTGGACAGCCTGGGTGAGGGGATGATGGCTGTTTGCAGCTGGTCACACACCCTTCAGGGTGGGGCTCCCCAAGGGGACTCCTGGCCAGTCTGGGTGAGGGGCTGAGGTCTGTTTTCAGGCTGGGACTGAAGCTCCCAACTGCTCCTTTTTTTCTTTTTTATTCTGAGCCAGCTTTAGCTCTGAGGCTCCAGCTCTTAGGCCTCCGCTCCTGAAAGCAGGTATCTGGTTTGTTTCCATTCTACAATCGAAACTCTGTATCAACTCCAGGTCTGAGATCCCGGCTAGCTGAAAGCTGGTTTCTGGTTTTTGTTTAGCTTCTATTTTTGTAACTATGTTTCAAACTGCCAGCTCAGAGGCCTGCAGCGTCAGGCGGGGAATGTTGGAGTCCTCCGTCACTGAAGCAAGCAAGCCTCATGTTAATTTCAAGCTGCCTGGCTGCCGGCTGCCATCTTGGCTGGCAGTTAATTTGCATATCACCCTGATTAGCCAATGGGAAGGGTAGTGGTTGTACACCAATTACAATGTTTCTCTTTTATTATATAGGCTAAGAGGCAGGTTAATGCAAGAGCTCTAGACTTGCTCCTAAGCACCTTATGGAGTGGACATTGGTGTCTTATCTAATTTCTCTGTACCTTACGTGCATTTCTAAAGTTATGAACTATAGAACCTGATTCACTATCAAGTTATCATGAGGGTCATAGTTGGTTGGTAGTGTTATTAGGTAACAGTGGTGCATAATTACTATAAACATAAAATGAAAGATATAATGCCCATAGATCCAAATTCTTGTATCCTGTCATCCCCAACTGAGAACCCTAAAATGAACTAAATTTTGTTTATTCCTGCTTGTGTCTTTCATCTCTCTAAAACTATCTGTATTTTTCCACAATACTTGGAACTAATTTGGCATCATCTGACATATAGTTAATAAGCCTTTAGTTACTTATTAAAGATCAATGTTGAAAATATTAATAAAACATGTCTGACCCTTCAAAGAGCTCATCAGGTATCAAAAATGCATGTAGGATACTTTATAATTAGTTGTTGCATGAAATTCATCAGTCAGTTTTTAATCTTCTTAGATTTACTCACATCAAAGCCAGAAATATATTATCCCTCCAAAATATTTTTGAAGCATTGAACAAAATGCTTTACCAAGTTACTATCATTTTTTATTACTTTTATCCTCTGGTTGTGTAATTACAGAAACCACACTACAGACATTTTTCAGACATAAATAATGTTGACTCAGATCAGTTCCTATAAGTGGGCTCACACCATTTAAACTCATGAGCACTTTGATAGCCTCAGAAGAAAATAATTATGAAAGTATGAAGTGATTCAGGCCCTAGCAGTTTTGCTCAGTGGATAGAGCATCAGCCTGTGGTCTGAAGGGTCCCAGGTTTTGTTTTTGTTTTTTTAAATTTTGTTTTATTGCTTCAAGTATTGCAAAGAGTATTACATATGTCTCCCTTTTTTTTCTCCCTTGACCTTCCCCCTGCCTCCCCTACTCCCCAGTGCCTTGTGTCCATTGGTTATGCTCATATGCATGCATACAAGTCCTTCGGTTGATCTCTTACCCACTCACTCCCCTCAGCCCTCCCCGGCCTTCCTGCTGTAGTTTGACAGTCTGTTCGATGCTGCTCTGCCTCTGTATCTATTTTTGTTCATCAGTTTATAATGGTCTTTATTATCCATAAATGAGTGAGATCATGTGGTATTTTTCTTTCATTGACTGGCTTATTTCACTTAGCATAATGCTCTCCAGTTCCATCTATGCTGTTGCAAATGAGTTCCAGGTTTGATTCCAGTCAAGGGCACGTGCCCAGAGTGTGGGATGCAGCCAATCAGTGATTCTCTCTCATCATTGATGTTTCTATCTCCCTTTCTTTCTCCCTTCCTCTCTGAAATCAATAAAAAATAAATTTTAAAAAAAGAAGTGACTTAGAAGTAGGATGTTGTCATTTATAGTAAATAAGGCAATGGTTAAGGTAAGGCATGGATATGTCACTTTTAATTACATATTTTATTTATTTTTCACACAAAATACAGAACATTTACAATCAAACCTCCTCTGTATCAAGAACTCTCCCGGGCTGTTCTCCATTCCTATTGAGCACTCAGATAACCTGTGTGAGAGGTGACGTCTGTGTCTTCAGGGCAGTGGAGTGGTTTATATTTCTTCCAATTGATCCGTGTTAACTGAGAATGGGGTTTTGCCTGGATTGAGGACAGTCACCGAGTGTGACGAGGATGACTGACAGCAGCAGCACAAGTAAGCACTTTAGTTTTTTAATATGATTTCTACAGTCAAGATGTGATTTTTTCCCCCTTAGACAAAGGCACTGAATTGAACTTCAAAGAAATATCAAAGTGTATTTTCTCAGAGACTGGGCCTAACAGTTGAATGTTCATTTTTAAACTGGAACATGCCTTGAAGGAAATCGTAAACCTCACTTTAAAAGATTAATTAATATTGTAATTTGTCAGCTTTGTTAATCATTCACATGCCATTTTCTAGCAACAACCCCTCTTACTAATTTCTTTTCTCATTTTCAAGAGTGTAAGTTTAACAATAGTTCATTTTCAGAGAAAATTCTATATTTTTTTCTTTATGTTAACTGCAGGCACTTAGGAATGTGTAAAGTAATAATGGAAGAAGATAGACAATAGTTCATAAAGCATAAAACATAGATCATTTACTCAAGATCAGTTTTCCACAAACTAATCCTGTGTAATTCTAGTAATTTCCTAACTGTGACTTTGAGTCAAAGCTCACAGCCATGGCCGCCATGTGACTAACTGTGATTGGTAGGTTCTGAATGCTTAACCACTATTCTGATTTGTACAGGAATGCAGAAAAGCTAGATAAAATGGTGTGTGGGGGGAAGAAAGGTTATTATCTACTGGTTCTGGAAGCTTCCCATACAGATTCAAGTATAAGATTTCAACTTATTATCCCCCTTCCACTCGCCACTCCCATCTCTCAGCACTGCTGCCCAGAGGAATCTACGTTCAATGATTTTCCCGCTCCCTTTCCCTGGAGAGAGTGCAGCACGCTAAGGAGAATGTCTCCAGCTGAGGAAGAACACCATGATTCATGATGCTCTCTCACGTCTTTCCCTGTGGCTAAGACATGGAATGGGCTTTTAATAAAATGCTCAGGGATCCCCTTTTATCCCTTGTCCGCCAAAGGAAGCCTTGCTACTGCTTAGCTCTTAATAGACTAGTGCGTGCCTGTGTGTGTGCATGTGTGCTGTGGAGGATGTGTGGATATAAGGATACACAGGTAGGTGGGCTGAGAGTATAAAAATGAAGATCTTTCGTAAATGATAGAGACTGAGCCATAAATATGAATTTTCTTTTCTCATCTTAGCCACCATCTACTGATGCGAAACAGGTATTGCTTATTATAGGAAAGGACTGAATTTCTAGAGGAAAGAAAAGGTGTAACTTCACAACATCTACGATGAAAAACATCTGGTAGCTGTTCTGAACGTAAACATTTTATTAAACACTTGAACTGCATCTTTTCGGTGTTAATTAAATAAACATAACCCAATTAGAGGAGTAAAAACACTTTGTAAGTGCTCCATAGCAGGACTGCCGGAGAAACATTGCACTCCGTCACTTCTTCCCCCAGCACGCCACTTGCACATGGCATGGATCACAGAAGTGTGTTCTCTGCATATGTGGATAGTTTCTTCCTGTTTTTCTTTGCTCTTTAAAATCCTCTCGTTCAATAGCTTGGCACTGGCTGCTTATTCGGGATGTCTGCTAATTTACCGCATAATTGCTCGCAGGGACCCATTTTCAGGCTTGAAAAATAGAAGTGGGGAGACCTTGCTTCCTGCTGATATGGTGACATATTTAGAAACAGTTGTCTGTACAAGTGTCTGCCTCAGCATGTCCTGCAGCAAATTCAGCAGCAGAAGCACTTGCCCATGCTGCATATTTACCATGTTTCAGACACCCGTCCTTTCTGCCAACACCTACTGTGATGCGACTACGGCCCACTGGGTGGACTTGTTGCCAGTGCTCCATTTGTTTCCCCCCCCTCCTCCCCGCGAAGGGGAAAGAAGGGAAATGTGATCAACAAAACTGTCCCTTTAAAGATCAAGGACAAAATAACTTCCAGAAAAAGTTCTTTTGGACTGTCCTGGTATAGTCCAGTTAGAGAGTATAGATCTCAAAGGCTTTCAAACCTTATTTTTTCATGTGAGGGGAAAAAATGTACATACTCATACAATTCTCTAAACACCAAATCCCTGCTGTATGTTATATGTCCAAGTACAAATGGCCTCTATTCATCACATGCAGCCTCGGCATAAGAGAGTTCCTGAACTGACTACCGTATTTTACGCACAGAGGATACCATTCTAGAACAAAAACTAGGCTCACCTCTGAAGGCTAGGTAGTCTGTTGGGAATAAATGTGTGTTGTGTTATATATGGACATAGTGGCTGTCCAACTGACCTCTGCTTTGTCAAAAGAGAATGTTGCCATGCCCTTTCATTAACACAGCCTGCAGAGTACTTTCATAATTCTTGAATCAGTAGAACTCACCAGCTGTTTATTGATTTATGCTAACATAGTCACTGACTGTTGCAGGCCCCAGAGCTGGATGCGAAGGGAAGCAAAGAACTTCAAGGGACTCATAGTCTCATAGGTAAAGTTACTAGTCAATAGGTAAGAAGGCAAATGTGATGAGAGATATATACCCACATGGCATAAAATCACTGAGGTCTGGGCCCTCAGGGCAGGAGTAGTCAGGGAAAGCTTCCTGGCAGAGGTGGCTCCTAGGATCAGTTTTGTGGGAAATGCATTTTTGGGAAGACGATTCAGAGGAGAAGGGTAGCATGCATTGCAAAATCACATGTTGTTTAGGACAACTCTAAGGAAAGGTTTACATATATATTACTATCTGTGAGAATACATGTACTTATTAAGTCTGCTCTTTCACAGAATTAAACAGGGATATTTGTCACTGCTCAATGTGATGACAAGCTCATTTCAATGCAGTTCGAGTGATACTCTCCTAGCATCTATGGCATTATTTGCTCTCTTACATTGATTCTGACAGATGCTTGGTTTATATTTAACCTAAAGGTTTGGCATTTACAACTGCAAAGATTCTTAATTATGATGAAATTAAAATGTACAGGATTCCCATTACAAGGAAGACTTTCTTACCAGTACATCTTTCCACTTGAAACACCAACTACAGGGGAAAGGAACAAAGAGAAGACCCATGAACTATTATCTTAGGCAAGAGAAATAAGCATGTAGTGTGTGTAGATTTTTTAGGCACCAGAACAGTGTAATAGCCTCAGAATGTTTGTCCAAGGATAAGATGAAGATTTTATTTTTAACTGGGTCCCAGACATTAACTGCAGGAGATATCAGAAATCTGCAAAGCCCTTTGTACACCGATATAGCACAGAGGTAAAAATGATGGGTAAGGCCGGGCCAGCAGGGGTGCCATATTCTTCACAACACAGCCACAGCGGCTTGTCCCTTTGCAATGCTCTTTCTCCTCCTTCTTAAGTAAACAGTGGGGTCCCTGAGGACCAGATACTTCTGTGAACCAGAAAAATTACTTTGGAAGGAAATTTTAAAATGGAATGACCTAAGAACAAAGATCTTTATTTCTGATTTTGTTTCTTTTTTGTTGTTGTTATAAAAATTGCAGGTTTAAAAATGGGAGGAAAGAACTTCAAAAGTATTTCCTTCAGAAATACATTTTGGAGGGTTATTTTGTTGCATGGTTGCCTCTGGTGCTTGGTGTATTTATTAGTAATAGAGTGATTAGTTAACAAAATGATTTAAGTTCAATTCTGAAAAATAATGGGTACAGCCCTGTGGTGGTGAATTTTATGTGATGATTTAGTTAGGTGAAGGTATTCAGATATTTAGTCAGACATCAGTCCACATATCACAATGTAAATATTTTAATGATAAGGTTAAATACTAACTTTGAGTAAGAAGATTATCACCACAATATGAGTGGGCCTCATACAAACAGTTGAAGGTCTTAAGACAAAAAAGACAGAAGTCTCCCAAGAAGGAAGGAATTCTACCTCCAACTGCAGCACCAACTCACCTTCACACTGAGTCTCTCTAGCTTGCCATTTGCCCTTTGATTTTGGAACTACCAGCCTCCATAATCATGTGAGTTAATTCCTTAAAATCTATCTATCTACCTATCTATCATCTATCTATCTATCTATCTATCTATCTATCTATCTATCTATCTATTATCTATCTATCTATCAATCATCTATCTACCTATCATCTATCTATCAATATTCTATTTCTCTGAAGAACACTGACTAATATACATCCTCAGAGTAAGTCTTTTTTATTAAACAAAAGGAAAAATAAAAATGAAACAGTTCTTTGATTATACTATACAGCTAATTCTTCATGCCTTACTTTTGATATTTACTTGGTGGAATGAATGTGATTAGGGAACAAACTCCCATTCTTATTACAAACATTTATCTTTTGATCAATATTTTATAAAGAATAGACACTGACACGACCCTGCATACTTGAACCTGTATTTATAAACTCTAAGGATATCCCTGTAATCCTAGAAACTTCTTTGAATAACATCTTAATGTTTTATAGTACATTTCTATTTACTGATTTCATATTATCAAGCTTCACACACACACACACACACAAACACACACACACACACACATCCTTAAGATGTAGGTATTTTTACCCATAATCCTATCTAATAAAGATGGAATATGCTAATTGACTGCCAAAGATGGTGGCACTCACAGCCAAAGATGGCGGCACCCAGTCCCCTCAGCCCCCCAGCCACCCAGCGCTGTCCTGAGGCTCAGGTAACCAGGGCCAGCCGAGGCTTGTGTTGCCGGCAGTGGCAGCAGCAGAGGTATGATGGAGGCGTCACCTTCCCCTAATCACTGGGTCGCCTCCTGCCCCTGAGGGCTCCTGGACTGTGAGCGGGGGCAGGCCGTGCTGAGGGACCCCCCTCTAGTGCATGAATTTTCATGCACCATGCCTCCAGTAGATGATAAATGAGAATTAGAGTCTTGACCAAACCTTCACACTGTAAATGAAGAAAGGAAAGAGGAAAAATATTCCCTGAGCATGTGTCCTGAACCCAACCTAAGAATTGGAGCTTGGATTCAAACCAGGCAGTATATCCAAACTTATTTCAGAGCATAAAACTTGTGTCAGGGTTACATGGTAGCCCAGCAGGAAATAAAAAAGAATGAATTAGGTGGACATTCCACTTCTGCTTACTTTAAAGTATTAAATTTCTGGATCTTAATCTTTCCTCCTCACTAGATAATTTGAACATTTTCTTATCTCTTTTCAATACAGAACCTGTTTGGACCCTTGATATTTATGCTTGATCCACTTAATATTTATGTACTTCCTAGCTTGCTAGGTAATAACATTAACAAGAATGATAATTAACACCAATATACACTAAAAAAGCATTAACATTTTGAGTACATACTTATGTACCAGGCACTATGCCAAGTATCTGATATGCCTTATCTGTTTAGATTTTTAATAACCTTGCAAGGTGGGCCTTTTTTTTTTTCTTATTTTAGCAAAGAAACAGAAAGTCAGAGATGTTAATTTTCACAAAATAGCTGAGCTACTAAGGGTTGAACCCAGGATTTAAACCCTGTGCTATCTGATTAAAAATGTATTTTGTCCACAGTGGTAAGCAGGATAGAATATTCCCTTACTGTGAAATGTGGTTTGACCCTACAACCTCTTTTCTTGGTAGTTTTTAATCTTTAACAATAAACAAGAGAAAATTCACTCTTCTCTTCGTAAGCTAGTAAAATATTAGTAAAAATTTCAAGGGTCTTCTGCTTAATTGGAAAGCATGGCTTCTGGATGCCTATATTGTCACAGTCAAGTAAGATTTGCTGCAAATGAACAATGAAGCAATGACCTGGGTTTAGCAAAGCACACACTGAAAATCCTATAAGAATCGACTGTTCAACTATATCCCTCAGCATCCTTTGAGACTGTGGCCCCTCCTTTGAAAGATAAAGGATCCTGTGTGGTAATGGACACACGACAGAAAGAGAACCCTTGCAAACACACAGAGATGTGAGAGGCCCCAGCTAAGCAGTCTGTAGGAATCCGCTCTACTCACAGGAGTAGGAGTACTTGAGCTCTCATTAACATCATCAAATCTAAAGTTCCATTTAAAAAGGTGTATACTTGAATCAACGTCTCCTATATTCTAGCACCATCTAAGGGCTTTAAGTTGCAGGATGTTTATTTTTACAAAATCCAAAAAAACTGTACTAACTGAGAACATGTTTGGATTACCAGTAGTATGGTAGGATTTGATGTGCAAAAGAAAAAAAAATCACAATCTAGTCCTGATAGGGCCTGTTATTTGCTCTCAGGGCTGGTCAGACTGATATAACACTCTGGAAAAAGCAAAGTTTTTTCTTAATTATTTTAATGAAAGAGATCATAAATACAAATAGCTTAATATCCTATCTAATAAAAGAGGAACATGGTAATTAGCCATACATCTGCTACCCTGCCCATTGGCTAATCAGGGTGATATACAAATTAACTGCCAGCCAAGATGGCGGCCAGCAGCCAGGCAGCTTGAAGCGAATATGAGGCTTGCTTGCTTCAGTGACGGAGGACTCCAACGTTCCCTGCCTGCCACTGCCGGTCTCTGAGCTTGCAGTTTGAAACATTGTTACAAATATAGAACCTAAACAAAACCCCAGAAACCTGCTTTCAGCCAGCCAGGATCTCAGAGCTGGAGTTGAAACAGTGTTTCGATTATAGAACCCAAACAAACCAGATACCTGCTTTCAGCAGCCTTGGAGCCAAGCCTCAGAGCTAAAGCTGGCCCAGAATAAAAAAAAAAAAGATAAAAGGAGCGGTTGGGACCTTCAGTCACCCGCCAGCCTGAAAACAGCCCTCAGCCCCTCACCCAGACTGGCCAGGCACCCCAGTGGGGACCCCCACCCTGAAGGGGGTATGACCAGCTGCAAACAGCCATCATCCCTCACCCAGGCTGGCCAGGCACTCAAGCGGGACCCCCACCCTGATCCAGGACACCCTTCAGGGCAAACCAGCGGCCCCCACCCATGCACCAGGCCTCTATCCTATATAGTAAAAGGGTAATATGCCTCCCAGCATCGGGATCAGCGGAGCTGTGAGGCCTCCCAGCACCAGGATCAGCGTGACAGAGGGCAGCGCCCAAACCCCCTGATCTCCCTGCAGCTCTGTGTGTGACAGGGGGCGGGGCCACAACCTCCCTATCCGCCCTGCTCTGTTTGTGACAGCGGAAGGCGCCTCTGCCCCCTGATCGGCCCTGCTCTGTGTGTGACAGGGTAGAGCCATAACCTTCCCATCAGCTCTGTCCTGAGTGTGACAGTGGCGGCGCCCCAACCTCCTGATCAGCCCTGCTCTGTGGGTGATAGAGGGCGGCACCCCAATCCCCCCCCCCACCGTCCCTGCTCTGTGTGTGATGGGGTAGAGCCATAACCTCCCCATCGGCCCTACCCTGAGTGTGACAGGATGCGGCGCCCCAACCCCCTGATCCGCCCTGCTCTGTGTGTGAAAGGGGGCGGTGCCCCAACTCCCCTATCAGCCCTACTCTGTGCATGACAGGGGGGAGCTCCTCAACCCCCTGATGGGCCCTGCTCTGTGCGTGACAGTGGGTGGTGCCGCAACCTCCCCATCGACCCTGCCTTGAGTGTGACAGGGGGCGTTGCCCCAACCCCCCAATCGGCCCTACCCTGAGCATGACTGAGGGTGGCATCACAACCTCCCGATCTGCCCTGCTCTGTGCATGACAAGGGGCGGCGCCCCAACTCCCCAATCAGCCCTGACCAGGGGCTGCACCTAGAGATTGGGCCTGCCCTCTGCCACCCAGGAGCAGGCCTAAGCCAGCAGGTCGTTATCTCCCGAGGGGTCCCAGACTGTGAGAGGGCACAGGCCGGGTTGAGGAACCCCCCCTTTCGCCCCGAATGCACAAATTTTTGTGCACCGGGCCTCTAGTCTACACTAATAAAAGAGAAACATGCAAATTGGTGTCACTCTGCTATGCCCACCAGCCAATCAGATGAGCATGCAAATTAACCCAACAAAGATGGCGGTTAATTTGCATACGTAGGCATGAAGGGAAAACTGAAGACAATGTAAGAGCAAAGCTTCGGAGAAGCAAGCGGGGCCGCGGAGGCAGGAGCAAAGCCCACCTCTGCGGATTTCGCTCCCTTCTCTGCTTTGCTCCAGCCGCAGGAAGCCCTATTGTTGCAGGAATCTTCCTGCAACGGGCCTCTAGTACATTAATAAAATATGACAAATATATCCATATAGAATTGTCTAACAGATACTTTCTAAAATGCCCAATAATCTTTGATGGACATCAAGTAGAAAAAAGAAAAAAAAAGAAAACGCAAAACAAAACAAAAAAAACATGGTTTAATGATTTTGTAGCTTAATATCAGAAGAAAATAAATGAACTTTGTTATTTGGATGCAAGTAGGCTAAAGTTAAATTTGAATGTGTATGTATTTTGTAAGTTGTAAATGTTAAAATGCATATTGGTTTTTGTGGCTTTTCAGTTTAACATCATCTTTTAAATCTAAATAAAGCAAGTTGGTAAAGATTCTATTTTTAAATTGTTTTGTCAACCTCAACCCAGATATTGCCTCTTGTATCTAGTAAGATTCAGTTTTCTCCTATTTTCAAATTCATTCAGATCTCTTAGAAAATATATACAAATGTTTTTTATTAAATAAATTACATTATATGCAAACTATATAAAATTAGAAATAAAAAATAAAATAAAATGAACAGAAATAATAAAATTCTCATTTATAGCTATAAATGATACTAAGGCATTATTAACAATTTTCTTATTATAAGTTTTTTTTTCCTCCTAGGAAACATTCTTTTCCCTAAAATAAAGCTTGAAGATTATTTGAATATAAATCAACATTAAACTCTAAATTGAGGGATTAATGACTATGTACACTAAATCATTATAGGAATGTAATGACAATTAGGTAAAATTTGGTTGCTTTCTAATATCAAATATAAAAGTACTTTATAAAAAATGCTGTTAATGACATGAGGTCAAAATTAGGCTCAGTAATAAGTATGACTTTTCATCCAATTTACATGTATTTAGAAACAAGATTGCTCTGAAAATTAGTTGGTATTTGATTTGACCTGTTACTATTCTTGAAAAACCTAGAGGATGTCACTAAATGGCTTAGCATCGATTGGTTTACAGTAATGGGCTTTCATCTTGGAAGGCCCTTGGTGATGGAAGTATGAAGCAGCCTAACTGGTTTTTAGAAAAGTCACATTGCTCCTAACACTTTGGTTCAGCTGAAGACCTATGCTATTGGATTGGAATTCTGCCACTCAGTATTTCTAACTATCCTCATTGGATATTAACTCACCTGGGGGGCTTGTAAAAAAAGAAAACTAACAAACATAGAGATTATTGACCATAAATGTCTGCTAATAATATTAATTTCTGAATCTAAGTCAAAGACTACTCAAATCACGTAAGGACATTTTAAATATTTACAAGGAGCTTTTGAGGTTGTTTCCAATCTCAAAGTCTTTCTTTAACCTTCCTTAAGGTTAATAAAATCCTTAACTATGGGCCAAGACATTATAGGCATATTAATATAATATGATATGACATGATATAATAGTAGGCATTACATTATGTATAATTGCACAAAATAAATAAGAGGGCAGTGAATTTTTCGATTTATTTGAGAAACATTTATTCAATAGAAAAGGAATTTAGTTAAATAAATCTTTAGAATGACCTTGGGGAGGGAAATCTATGCTTCTGATTTTATAAAATCAATGTACAATTAAGAATATGGCAAAAGAGTTGATAACATATATAATGAGGGTGGATAAAGGGAACACCCACAATCGATGAACAATTTTCTCTTCTGCATTGGATTCGGATGGACCTGGCTCCAGACTTACTCTCTATTCTACCAGTAAGCCTTGGGACTTTGGGAAAATTAATTAGGTAGCCAGTCTTCTGTTTTCAGTTATGTGTTGCTTGGGATACTAATGCTTACCTGTGAAAATTATCGTGAAGATTATTAAAGCACATAAACAAAATCATGTAGCATAGTACACAAAACACAGTAGGTATCCAATTAATGTTGTTACCCTTTCTTTCTACTTTATTTTCTGCCTCCATGAAATCTATCTTCCTGTGTCACTAGGTTGAAGGGCAAAATAATAACTGTCCTTCCTGAATCATCTACATGTGAATACATGCCTGACATATTAAAAACATATAGTATCACTAGGTGGTATTAATTTAGCATTTTTGATAACTAATAATCAAACTGAGGGGTTTTACTAACTTTAATATGTAAAGAAATGGATACACAAGCATCCGGATAATTATATTCCGGGTATGACAGAATTGGTAATATTGGGTTTCATACTTATTTAGAATATTTTGTAAATATAATTAATGAAGACATTATACTTGCTGGCAGGTGACTGTTTTCTCTTCTCAGCATAATTTGCTGCAAAAGATGTGGTGGTGGGGTCTCTGTTTAGGAATTCTCTCAGCCCTCTGGCTAAGTTTGCTTCAGTGGAAATGAGATCCTGACCACTGGACTGATGGATGTACACATAACTGACTTGTTCAATTCTAATTTAATTCTGGAAATCTATCTCCTTTATAACTTTAATTTTTCTGACATGAAAACATTATATCTTTTTAGGCTTCCATTGTTTCTGCAGAACAGAAATATTCTCTTGGTAGAGGGGAAAAAAGTAGTAAAGAAGCAGCAATAAACAATCCCGCAAAACCAATTTTCACATTGGCAGAAAAACATGAGAACTCCAAATAGCCATAACTTGAAACAGTGGCAGATCTTTGGCAGCGTATGATTTGAAATTATTAATGAAAACTTTCACCGCAAACATGCACATCCTTTAGCTTGGAGACTTGAGCTTTCCACATAGGCAGTTATCTGAAAGTGTACTGGAACCGAAGAGAGCAAACCACTTACCCTCCTACTGTGCCTATGGTCACAGCCTGTGTGATCACAGGTGAGCTGAAACAGACTCTGGATTCATTTCAGTTTCCTACAGTGTAGCGTAATGACAACCAAGGGAAGCATGGTGATCTGAAGAGACCTTTTCTACACCTCTGCTTATCCTAAGTCTCAGAGATGACCTCAGTCCTCTGGCTCCCAAGCTCATTAGTACTTGATTGTGAGTGTGTGTGTGTGTGTGTGTGTGTGCGGGCATGCGTGCATGTGTGTGTGTGTGTGTGTGTGTTAATACAAGATCTATTTTTTTTTTAATATTTTATTGGTTTTTTACAGAGAGGAAGGGAGAGGGATAGAGAGTTAGAAACATTGATGAGAGAGAAACATCAATCAGCTGCCTCCTGCACACCCCCTACTGGGGATGTGCCTGCAACCAAGGTACATGCCCTTGACTGGAATCGAACCTGGGACCCTTCAGTCCGCAGGCCGATGCTCCATCCACTGAGCCAAACCAGCTAGGGCTATTTTTACCTGCCTCTTTACATCACAAATATCTTGTTAAAAATTATTGACATAATACGTCAACAGTCCAATGAGATCTTCAGAATAAAGAAGCTAAGTGAATATAACACACTATCACTGTATTTTTTGCTGTTAAGTGCATGCATTGCTTCATGTTCAAACATTTGAGAGCAAAGAAAATTCATTTTTCCTCTAATTTTAATCTTTTTGAACATGCGATTGTGCTGAAATCACAAAGCAAATGGAAAAGAGAATCTTACCCATACTTTGTAGGCACTTTTTGAAAAGAAAAATAGAACCTGTGGCTTTTTCTAGTTCACTTTAACCTGTAGCGGTTCAGACAAACAAACAAACAAACAAAAGACAAGATGTGCCTCTGTGCTATGCACATTGATTTGAGCTAAAGGCAACTGAGAGCCTGTGGGCTCAAGAGAAACTTCTGCCTCTCCCTCCCCCTTAACTTCTTGGAATTTAAATTAGGAGCCTTGCCCATAATAAAAGACTATCAGAGATAAGCTCTTTGACCTATCCATATGGCAGGGCCAACTGCTAATTGCTGAACATCTGCCCTTCTTATAGTCCAGCAATGACCTTCCAACCCTCTGAAGCCTCACTGTGCCTTACCTCATCTTTAGCTTAGAATGCCATAGAGACCTCATTTTAGGGTTCTGCCCCAGAACCTCTCATGTATGTAGTAATCTCTGACTCTCTCATGTATGTGGGGGTTCTCATACTTAGGCATATAATTAAATTTGGTTAATTTCTCTTGTTCATCTGGCTCATGTAGATTTAATTAGAGCAACCGAAAGAACCTTAAAGGGTAAAGTCTCTACTGTCCCCACAAACCTTTCCATCATATCAGTTATTCATTTTTTGTTTTTGTCAGCACATACTTTTCATTCTCTTTAAAGCTGACACCCTCACCATCTCTTAAAAATCTACTGTCCTTTAGGTTTAGTAACCTATTGACATAAGCTTTCTCCTTCACAGTCCCTATGTAACTCCACTTGAGGGGAAAGATGAGTAGACAGAAACTTATTTTAACCAAAGTGTACCCATTATTTTCCTTAATTCAAAACCCCAGGGAAATCTATAATAATAAAAAGGTAATATGCTAATTAGACCAACGTCTTCCGGACATCATTCCTGACGTTCTTCCTGATGAAGCCAGGGCTGGAGGGAAGCCAGCCTGGGTCCCGGGTGCCAGAGGGAAGCCAGTGCCAGCAGCTGGGGGGGGGGGGGAGGAAAGCCTACTCTTTCATGAATTTTCATGCATCGGGCCTCTAGTTACAAATACATAGTCAGCCACGTAAAAAAATAATGTGATGATGCCGTATTTCTTTCAAATATTTCAAATTAAACAAAAATTCATCTGGTAACAGTCACTTAATGTTTTAAAAGTCCTGAGGACCTTTTCTATTTTGTTCTCAACGAGTTTGATTCTAGCAAATTATCTCAGCTAGGAGAAAGTAAGAATTGGGAGACAGGAAACAGCATGCATTTTTTCTTGAGGGAATAGTCTTCTTGATGACTTTTCCATTATGCGGCTTGTTTTTCCTGCTCCAAACCAGTGGACTTAGAGTAAATCTAAATGACATGGAACACTGGCAAGGCTAGATCTGGAGTTTTAATGACAAATAACAGCTTCTTTTAAAGTTCCCCTGCCCTCAGACTCCCAACTCCACTGTGACTGCCAAGCTTTCTCTTAAGCACATGGTTCAAGGATATGCCAGACATAGACCGTTTAATACCTGCTGAATTTTTTGAAAAGATTTGTTTATATAAGCTTTTTCCTAAGTTATTCACATAGTTAATTCCTTAACTCTTTCATTCAAACTCTAGTGGCAGGTACAACTGTATGCCTGGTTATATAATGAGGTTAGGAGACCTGCTCAAGACCACTTGTATAATTAGCAACATGCTACAAGGAGCTCATCGGTAGACTGACATTTATATTTTTCCCAAATTTAAATTACTAGAGATTGTTTTATTTTTAGATTTTCTGCACGCATGGATACTAAAATCCCAATACCAAATTCTTATGGGAGTTACACTTTCATTTTAAGGCAACTGATTTATTTTACCTTGATTATAGTTGTCCTTACCTTTCTCCTTGATTGAGTTACAGAACTGAGTTACAGACGATGCCATATCTATATTCTCATAGTAAAAATGTAACTATTTTGAAAAGATTAAGAATTAGAGTGCGTATTCAAACACACTGCTGCTTATTCATAGGTGACAAAGAGCTGTAGTTGTGGCGCCACTGGGGGAGGCTGTCAGCAATGTTGACACTCAGCCGCACCTCGGATCTCCTGAATCTTAATCTGCATTTTAACTAAACTAAACCAGCCATAATTCTATGCACACTGGAGCCTGAGAAGCACCAATCTAATTAATGGCTGTTGATTTTTGGTTGCACAAGTGACCCAAAGAGAAAACAAACATCTTACATCTATGTGTGTTCTGGGGTACAAGGTGTACCCTGGCACTGAGCTGGTTTACTAGGGCTCTGGCACTAACAGGCATGGAACCTTTGTGTAGCAATGTCATAAATCTCCAGAATGAGGGCATGGTCAGAGCAGAACAGAGGCAGGATGGAGCAGAGCTGGTGTCCCCACAGCGCCCCAGGGAGGCATAAACATGCACACCCGAGGTGTGGGTTTACACACGCTGTGCCAGCAGCTACACGGGCTGTACGTGTCCACCTTGGATAGATCAAAGTATCAGTAAAAATGAAACAGATAAAAAGGTGGCTCTGGGCTGGCGGGGACAGCAGGCTCATTACTAATGTCTTCATAAGTTCAAAGGGAGAAACTTGGCATCATTACTTCTGAAAAAAGAAATATCTTTATTAAAACCCTCTAATTTATAGCTCAGTGGAATTAAAATTAATCTGAACATACAGATTTTTAGATATCCATACTATGGAGCAGTTCTCACTTCAAAGTTGAAGCTATACCACTTAACGGCATGTTTCAATTCTAAGAGAAATATCAATACTGCTTCAAAATTTTAAGCTCAAGGACTGTTACTATTATATTTTTAAACAAACTAGAAAATTAATAAAACATTTAAATTCTCCAGGGGGTTCTTATTGAAATAGCTAAATTAACTTTTTGCAACTATAAAGATGGATAAGTGTAATAATCATTGAAATAATTTATACTTAATTTATGCTGGATGTTACAAGTATTAACTTATTTATTTACTCTGCATAACAAGATGGATGCTAGCCTTTCCTCATCAGATAAAGAAACTGAGGAACAGAGAGGTTAAGTAACGTGCATGAGGACACAGAGCTAGTAAGTGATTGAGTCAAGATTCAAATCCTTCCAGTCTCCAGAGTCCATTTATTCAAGTATCACATGCTCTACCTTCTGACTTGTCATGTTTTCGGTGATTAGAAACCACTCTTAATTCTCATTCCCCCAACAGGCAAGTGAACAAAGAACAAACAAGCAAACAACCCCTGACAACTTCACCCGTATCTGTAATTGCTACTGCTGGCCAATAAGCATTTAATTCTATGAATAAAAATAATGGTTACAGTGCAGATATTCCTCAGAAGAGCAAACATCTGAAATGCCAGAGGACGGTGTATTACTTTCATATTGCGAAAATAAAAAATACCCCACATTAATGGGTTGAAAATCCACTTATTATCTCACAATTGCCCGGGTACAGAGTGCCTGACCTGGGTCCTCGCTCAGAGCCTCGCAAAGCCAACATTGAGTTACAGGCAGCATTGTGCTCCTCTTTGGACATTCTGGGGATGAATCCGCTTCCAAGCTCATTCAAGTTGTTGGCCAACTTTGGTTTCTTGCGAAGGTTGGGTAGGGGGTCCCTGTTTCCTTGATGCCTGTGAGCTGGAAGCCACGGTCAGCATCTTAAAGTTGCCTGCATTCCTCGCCCCATTGCTCCCTCTCTCATTAAACCAGGGACTAAACCTGAGTCCTTCTCCCACTTTAAAACTCTCTATGGTATTTTCTGGCTTCAGCCAGGGAAGGTTATCGGCTTTTAAGGGTTTGGGTGATTAGACTGGGCCCACCGACATCATCACAATTACATCTGCAAAGGGGGACCAAAATAAACTTTGTGATCACTCAATTTTGTCTAATGTAGTGCTCACCTCTCACACATAATCTGTATTTGCTTCATGCAAGAGAATGTCGTAAATCATTTACCAAATATTCATTGAAAAGGAAATTTAAGAGATTAATTTGGCCAGGTAAATTAAGTTTAAAAGATGACACAAAGTGTCAGTATCCTCATTACCTTTTTGTTCAAAAAATTATAACATGGGTGAGAAAATTCAATATTTTAACTCTTAAACTGATGGTGGATCAAACTGATGGTGCCCCCATATTACTAACACAACCAAATGCCTGCAAATATATGTATTGCTAGTATAGTACAATGAAGAGAAATGTGGATCTCATCACAACAAGATAAACAAACTCTGCTCGTGAAATTCTGAGCTCACTAGTCTAACATGTTCCACTTTTGCAAATGTAAAATCCATTACAGGGGACAAAATGAATTTTAGAGTCCTACCCTTAACCTCTATAATGGCTTTATTTTTATGATGTCTTTATTCTTTGAGATAAGAAAACATTGTCATTGCAATTCTCTAAATACGCCAGGCCTGCCACTGCCGTTATCCCTGTCTTTTAACGGTCCCCATCTGTAAATACCGTGGGGCTCAAACCAAAACACACGTGCATGTCTCCCGAGCAGAAGACTGACACAGGACTGCTGACACATGAATGGGATGCTGTCTACCTAACACAAAAAAAATGAAAATAAATTGCTGAGAAAGAAAACCAAGGGATGCAAAGGCTCTCTTGATTGCCTTCTGTAAAATGCCAAGGACTTAAGCTGGCCTTTCTTATCTCCCACTACATGCGTGTGACACTTTAGTCGGTCTTTCTTATTGTACTATAATTCAGGGATTGTTCCAGCTCTGTGCTCCGTGCCTTTTTCCAAAGGGCAGCCTGAGATGTATAATTCGGGTAATGAACAGCTGCATAATTTAAGGGTCGCGCTAGTAGGGCAGTGTTCCTTATTTGTGTTGCTTTAGCAGTTGCCAAGATGTTCCAAACCTATTTAGGAATACAGTTTTTTGACTGCTTTATTCCTCTCAGATGATATATGCTCGGATTTGGTTGTGTTCCAGAAAGCGAATTTTATCAGCAGAAGTACCAGAGCAAGCTTTTCTCTCATTTTACTCCAAAGGGCAACAGCACCCAGCTATAATGAGGTGATTTTTTTTCCAGCCGTGCACACTCTGTTCGATCAGGCGGGGTTGCCCAAACCTCGTCCTGTCCCTTCCCAAAGCCCAGTAGACTCAATCACTGAGCTATCAAAGGCATTTCCACACACATCACACATCCCTCTCACACAAGGCCAATCTCCTGAGCGCTGAAAAGGGCCGGGCAGGGAGGCCCTTCACGATGAAGGCTGCATGCTGATTAATCAGCCGCTTTTCTATTCCGTCTTGGCAAGGATCCCCTGTTTGTAAATAAAAGGTTTATCCCGAATTTCCTGTAAACGCGGGAGCATGAGGCTGCTTTGGACTCCAGTCACAGAGCCAGAGAGCCGCCTGCGCTCCGAGGCACAGGGATGGGCTGTGTGCGCGGTCCGACAAACCCTTCAGGTGTCTTGAAGCATATCCGGAGTATGAGCTCATCTGAAAACGTTTCCTAGGACAGAGCGGGCCAAACAGACTTTAAGAAGTATTTCCCACGTCTTTTAGTACAATACTCCCTCTTTGGAGAAAGGTGCTGGTGAGCATCGGGAAAGGTACTGGAGTGTGCATCACAGGACAATAAGCTTCTCAGGGAAACATCAACACAACAGAAGATCTTTTCTCAAGAAATGAATGAGAGCATCCTTTCACTCGTCAGATGGTAAATAGCTAATGGCAACGGAATGTGACAGGCCACGGAGACTGGGAGCGGCCTGCAGACTGGCAGGCGAGGCGATTTGCTGATGACCCACATTATGTGCAGGCAGTTTGGCACATCTCAGTTTGTCACGCTTCCACCATCACGCCAAATGCATTTAATTAATGCGGAGTATTTTCCTTTTTTACATTAAGAAAAAACAGCCAGCATTTTTTGATTGTTCCTCAAACTCCGAAACAGCAACAATTATGAGCCTCTTGTCTTCATTCCCTTAGGTGATCTTCTATGATGAGCACATGAGCTCTACAGGGTCATTCTTGAGTGGGGACGTGTCCACGTAGAAGCATATCTACTATAGGCACTGTGTGTATACGTTCCAAAAACCTAGGGGCCGCGGTTGTAGAAATAACTTTTTACGATGCATTTTGGCATCCCCCCCCGACTTTGTGTTGAAGGCAAGGTAAAGAGGCTTATCTTGTGAGGTGAAACCTTCTGATCAATACCAGGGGTTGGCACTCCTATATAAACCCATCCATCACGAAGCACCAATTACAGCGATGCCTCACAGGATGGCCCATGGGGGTGGGGGGCAGCCTGAGCTTCTGGAAGGGTGTGAATGGGAATGCAAGAAAGGGAGTTTTATTTCTAAAATCCCTTCTCCCTAAGATGGAATGCATGAGCTATAGAGTCCAGAAAATACTGCCTGGGGGCCTTCGCTTCCATCCGAGCCCTGCCCCTAGCTGGCTGTGTCGGGAACCTGTGTTGGCACAGCTTCACGTGTACTTAAAATGAGGAATTAGCCCGGAGGAATGCAAATGGCACCTCCCAGCTCTAGGCATATATGAATCACAATCACCATAAAAATGTTCTATTAATTCTAAAATAATGCATAGGAGTCGGAAGTTTATAACAAATGCAAACAATAGTGAAAAGAAAAAATGCTAAATTCCCCCAAATAAAGTCATTTCCTTGCGTCAAATTTAGGATTATGGGGGGACATTAACTCTTTGAGGCCTTGAGGGGTTTTGTGTCAAAACAAACATATCTTTACAACTAAAAATATAGTATGCGTTAAAATTATAAGTTACAGCTAGCTATATAAATTTTACACAAGGATATAAAACGTACCTAGCACAGAAAATTTAAGAATGTCTCCCAAGAAAAATATATTAAAGCTCCCGCTCAATTGCATACCAAGTGCATTTTAATGTATTCCTGTTTCTGAACATATGTAATACACAAATAGAATGCAATCGTATTTTGCATTTACGTCTTGAATTTTAATAGTTTTAGTGTGTCGCTCTGTTTAGATGGGGAAAAAAAAATATATCTTTAACAGTTACAATTCCCTTGCCATTCAGTGTACTTAAAATGTCTAAATGTTTCAGGCCTTAGGCTATGATTGAGACTGCAGATTAGAAACCAAAGCAAATGTCAAAATCAGCAAAACAATGGTGCCACTCAGTATTGTGCCATTCCCCAAAACTTGACGTCTGAAATTATTTACAAACAAAATTTACCTTGTCTACTTTCTTTACCCTAATTGAGACCTATGGTACTTTAGGCATTTCCTGCTCCCTGGTTTATTAACTCCCATCCGGCCCCACCCGCCCTCCAGGCCCAGCCTTTAGCCCTTGGCCAGCCATTTCAGAGGCTACTGCAAGGACTTTATAAAGCCTGGCTCCGATGACCTTCAGCTGTGCCCACTTGGCTAAGTCTTTGCCCCGCAAAAGCCCCCCCGCCTGCTTTCTTTGCTTCTCTCCCAAGCTGCCAGCTATTGCTGAAGCGACTCCGGAACTCGTGTTGACAGGCTTTTCTACAAATCTGTGCTGTTCAACCTCAACTTGACCCTCACTGGTGTTCAACAATTCCTTTAATCATCACTTATTGACTCACAGGAGAATTCAACATGGTAGGTTTTCCTCAGGCCTCAGTTCAGGCTTAAGCATCTCATTCTTGGCAAATGACACCATCTGTTATTTAACCGAGACGACTGAAGCTCTAATTTTCTTTATCTCTTCTCCTTTACATTCATTCTGAGAATTCCTCAGTCTCTCAGAGAAAGAACCTGTCTCCTGCCTTGACCCTAATCTCTGGCTGGTTTTCTTTTACTTCTTTTCCTGTCCAATTTCTGGGGCCTGGGCGGCTCACTAGCTTACCCCTGCATTGTGATCGGTAAATGATCAGCACCCGCCAGGACCATACAGACACAGTTCTGTGCATTTTCCCCGCCTGCGGCCTCCTTCCACTTTCAAAATGTGCAGTAACTGGCCCCCTGTCAAAACCCAAGAAACAAAATCCAACAACAAAAACCACTTTCCTCGAGCCGTACTGCTGTATCTCCCAAAGTGCCTCTATGGCTGCAGTTCACCTTTCTTTTTGTTACCAAGTTTCTCTAATGATTAATAAGAGCCTGGTGCCTAATAGATTCCACTTCCACATCATCCATTAACTCCTGGCAACCAGTGCCCTCCCCCTGAAGCAAATTATATGTTCAAGGTCACGTTTGACTTTCATGTCAACCAATTACATTTTGTGTCCAGACAACCTTAGTCTTTTTCCTCCTCACAGCATGCACACAGCTCACCACACTCTTAGCCCACTCTTTCCTGTGCATTAGGTGTTCCAGGCTGGGATTTAAGCCTCGTGTACATGTATGATCCAGATATAAATGGGATGCAAAAGCAGTTGTGGCCAAACGTATCCACACATCAGACGTATCATTGGGAAAATGAATTCCAGACCTAGGAAATCAGAACTGCGGTGGTATGATGCTGAAGTACTGAGAGTTCATCAGGTATAGATCCAGGGACCTACTGGAATGAGTGGAGCCAAATGAGGAAAACAGCTCATCCTACCATAACCAGCAGGCAGCTCTGCTGGAGGAAGAATGCTGGCACATACTAGCTTCTCAATACATCTTTGCGGCAGCAATGAACTGATGAATGTGTGCCTTTGTTGTTGGAGAGAAGGGATGCTTAGTACAACCCTGTGTTTCTCCCTTTCTCTGTCTTCTGCTCAGTTTCCGGGATCTCAAGAATAACAAGGTATTGTCTTAGATATTTGAGACCTAAAACGAAAATGATTGTGATCAACATAGAGAAGGTGGGAAGAGGTTGTTTCCTCCTTCCAGGTGTCCGAGTGTGGCACTGTACTGCCGAGGCGACAGAGTTCGTGGCCTAGCTTTGGCGCATCTAGAACGCCTTGCACAGCAGCAGTGCCCGCAGCCCTGGCGGGGCTCCCGGCATCCGATGTGCTAGGGATACCCCTGCCAGCACCTTCAACAGCAGCTGACGGGAACAGCAATGGCTTTAGAGCAACAGGAGATAGCATTACTAAGAGTTGTCCCCAACAGCAACTGTGCTACTGTTACCTGACTTAGTGGGTGGCTGATGCTTTGCCAAGTGCATAAACAGAAAAGGCCTGAAGAAGGAAGATATTAGACACCAGTTACAATCTGAGAGAATGGAGATTATGGAAGCTGCATATTTTCTATGGTTGAAATAGTGCTGGGGAACTACTGGTTCTTACTATTAACCTGATTACCTTTTTAGCTACTGGTTCATATAGTCAAAGGAAATCCTTGACTTTAAAAATAGTATACAGCCCTGGTTCTATTAATGTTTCTTTCACGGCCCCCATCACTTTTAAATCATTTTTTATCCTACCTTTAAATGTAAGGCATTCCCAAGACATGTCCATTGGTCACTTCACACTCTACCTGCTCACTGATGTTATCCCACAACCTCAACAGAATCTCCAGTCATATGATACTAAATCTATAACTCAGTCCTGACCTGGCTCTGACCTCCAGAATCATATTTCAAGTCAAGTACATATATCTAACTTGATGTTTCACTCATACCATGTATTTAACATGTGCTATAGCAAATTCATTAGCTCCTGCCTCAAACCTCTTCTTTCTGACTCCCATAATATTAAAAAATAACATTATTTGGCCCTGGCTAGTTTTAATAAGTGGTTAGAGCATCAGCCTGCAGATGAAGGGTTGTGGGTTATATTGTGGTCAAGGGAACATACCTAGGTTGTAGACTGGATCCCTGGCCTCGTAGAGACACATACAAGAGGCAGCCAATCAATATGTCTCTTTTACATTGATGTTTCTCTCTCTGTCTTTCCCCATTCCTTCCACTCTCTCTAAAAATCAATGGAACAATATCATTGGGTGAGGATTAAAAACAATAACAACAAACAAATGAGGAAAAACACACACACATTATTTGCCCAATCACATAAACATGAAGTCTTCAACTAACTCTAAACCTCTACCTCATAGCATTGTACACAATTGATTGCTGATTCTTTTTTGAAGTACTGTGTTTTCTTCATTTGGCTTTGAAAAAATTCTCTCTTGGAATTCTTACATCACTGCTCACTCCTGCTCCAACATCTTTGCTATGACTACTCAGTGTTGGAGCATTACAGGGCTCAGTCCTTAGTCCTCTGACCTCTTCTATTCTCTAACCCAGTCATTGCAGATGGAATCTTATCTAGTCTGTTTTCTCTTGTCTAGCTTTCAGTCAATGAAAAATCACTTCTAGTTTCTCAGGACAAAAATATTGTAGCTATTTGATATGAATATCTTTATTTTACCTGATTCAGTGCACAAACATATTCTGTGGATCTTCAAAAGAAAACAAAATCTAACACTTCTCACCACTCCCAGCATCCTTATCAAAATTGCCATCATTGCCTGCTTAGATTATTGCACTAACCTTTTAACTGGTCCCCCTACTTTCTGTATTCCACATCTACTTTTCAAACAGTATCAGAGTGAATTTCCTAATTTTTATGTCAGATCATGTCATTCCTTTCTTACAGCTTTCCTATAACTTCCATCTCACTTTAATCACTAAATCATTGAGAATGTCTATGTTCCTTAATAGACTTAGAAATAATATTCTAGACCAAAACCTATTTGCATTTTTATCACATGTCATGACTAATCTTTTCTCATTGTTTCAAAGAATATAGGACCGATTGTACATAACCAAGAAGGAGGACTGTTTACACATTAGGATAAATATTATCCTATATAATAAAGGCCTAGCAACTGAAATAGTGAAGCGACCAGAACGACCAGAGACCAGAACTACCACAACCCCTTGCCCCGGATGGCCCTACCCCCTAGCAGGGACACCCCCACCTCAATCAAGAGCGTGGCTGGCTGTCAAACTCCCCACGGCCTCTCATCCCAGCCCCATCCCCCAGCAGGGACCCCCACCCTGATCCAGGGCCCCCACCAGGGAAGGCCATCCAGCCCTGACTCATGCACCAGTCCTCTATCCTATATAATAAAAGGGTAATATGCAAATTGACCCTAATGGCCGAACGACCAGAACGACCGCTCAACCAGTCACTATGAGGCACATTGACCACCTCCTGGTCTCTTTTCCGGGCCAGCAGGCCCCAATCACCCGATGGTGAACAGGGTACTGGGGTGGGTGGTGGGGGATGTAGGTGGCACCAGGCCAAGGCTTCCACCCTGCCAGTCGCCCCACACACATGCAGGAGACAGCCGATCAATGATTCTCTTTCATCATTGATGTTTCTATCTCTCTCTTCCTTTCCCTTCCTCTCTGAAATTAATAAAAATATTTATTTAAAAAGATTTTTAAAAAGGCAGTTTATTCATGTGTAAAATCTAGAAAATACCCTATGTGGTTATTATGAGGATTAAATAAGGTAATATGAACTAACTTAGTATGGTGCTTGGTACCTAATAGCACTCATAAACATTTGAGGATTTAGGATGCTGTTCCTATTTTTTATTATTTTAAATATTGACATGATTAAATAAAATACTCTTTTCCTTTAAGATTACTAAAAATCAAACATTCAATTTTCTTCTTTTACCCATTCCCTACTGTAGATATATAATAAACAACCAATTTGTTAGAAAAGACAGAAGCAATTTCATGACTGATAGCTTTCAATGTTGTTAGAGGTGGGAGACTCCTGGCATGAAGATATAACTCCTATCATAATCCCATTAACTTCTAGAACTCTTTAAATACACTTGTTGAAGATGTACCTAGCCAAGTTGGACTCGCCTGCCAAAAATTGGTTACCCTTCCAAAAAAGTATAATTTTAATAAGTAATTATGAGGTTGCAGAGAAGATTAAATGAAAGAATGTATGAAAGAAATGAATGAAAGAAGTGTTTAGTATTGTGGCTGGCCTGGAGTAAGTTCTTCATGAATATTATTGCTGATACAGTTAGTGCTATTCATTTATATCATTATTACCATTATTAGAGGCCTGGTGCACAAAATTTGTGCTCAGATACAGTCCCTAGGCCTGGCCTGGCATCAGGGCCATCTTCCCTGGCTGCTTGCAGCTGGTCCCACCCCCTGCCACCAACCATCCCTGGTTCCCCATTCGCTATTAGGCAATCAGAGCCTGATGGCCGGGGGGAGGGACCTAGAGGTTGTCTGTCCCCCGCCCCCCCGCTTGCCAGCCCCTCCCCCACTGCAGGTCCTGGCATTGAGCCCACAACCCGGGCATGTGCCCTTGCCCTTGACCAGAATCAAACCCGAGACCCTTCAGTCCATAGGCCAATGCTCTATCCACTAAGCCAAACCAGCTAGATCAGAAGAAACTGCTTTTTAAAGAGATGAATTGACATGTTCAGAATCACAAAACACAAAGTTGACTGAACCAATATTCCAAGCTATATCTTCTCAATTTTGGTCCAGTGTAATTTCTCACTAAAACGAAATAAAAAACAAACGACCTTCACCTTTTACGTGTCTTATGTTGCATCCTTTTCCTCAAAGTTGCAATTGATGATATACAAGGAAAGCCTCAAGAGAGCTTCTTACCTTGAATCACAAATAGACAGAAACCAAAGGTATCTCCTTTATCCCTTTGTTTGTAAATCATCTAATTCAGAGATTTCTTTGACATTGTCCATGCCCATCCATGCACCTATTCTTTTTTATAGCCTGTATAAGAGTATTGGTTTGCTCCACTGCTTTTTAAAGATACCACAGGCCAGGTGGTCTCAACAACAGAAAATTCTTTCTCCGTTATGGAGGCTGGGAATTCCAAGATCAAGGTGCCAACAGGGCAGGGTTCATTCTGAGGATTCTTCTCATGGCTTAAGGGCGGCCACCTGCTCTCCCTGTGCTCACGACACCTCTTCTTTGTGCTCTCGTGGAAAGAAGAGCCAGAGAGCAAGCTCTTCTCCCCACAAGTGTGTTTCTTCCTCTAAGAACACGAATCCCACCCATCAATGCTTCATGCTGATACCCTCATTTAACCTTTGTTATTTCTTTTTATTTAGTTATTTTAATATATTTGTATTGATTTCAGAGAGGAAGGGAGAGGGAGAGAGAGATAGAAACATCAATGATGAGAAAGAATCATTGACTGACTGCCCTCTGCATGTCCCCTACTAGGGATTAAGCCCACAACCTGAGTATGTGCCCTTCACTGGAATCAAACCAGGGACCATTCAAACTGCAGGCTGACACTCTATCCACTGAGTCAAACCAGCTTGGGCTGTTACTTCTTTTTAAATTTATTATTATTGTTTTGAAAGTTTTATAGATGTCCCATTTCCCCCCATTGACCCCTTCTAGCCCAGATGACCTATCGCCAAGTACAGCCACACTAGTGGCTTAGGACTTCACATATGAATTATTTTGGGGGGGAGATGGAGCACATTCACTTGGCACTTGTCCTATGCACGGGTTTTAAAATAATAGCTGAAAGTGTTTCCAGGAGGTTATAATCTCAAAATAAAAAGTGCCAGTTGACACCGATTGTCACAAATAGAACACAACGCTGTGAAACACTTAAATGGATTCTTCCATTGTGATCTATCCATTAAATGATAAGCATGGCCTAATGCAGGCTTGATCAATACAAATGTACATAGTGGCTATAAAACAGCCTCTCTAACCAGAGAGGGTAATCCTCCATTTTACAGATTTGAAGAACTAATCAATTAAATGCTGGATAAGGTCAAATACTATTGACTCAAGATTCAATGAAATCCCTTCCTTTACCTTCCCCTCTTTTGATTTCTCCTGTGATCTAAGTAGGGTTTTTAAAATACATTTTTACAGCAGCTGAACTTACATACTGGTAGAAAAGTGAGTGGTCCTCAAAAAAAATAATGATTCACTGGCACTGAAATCAATAGTGTTATAAAACCTTGAAGGCATGAAAAGGTTGAAAAATAAAAATATTAATGCCTAAACTTCAAGAGCATACTTAAAAAGAAATATTTAAGAAATGCCCATTGCTAGCAGGAGATAGTTCATACATCAATTTAGATAAACACCTTCCTACAATGTATCTGTCTTGAAAATAAAATAAGAATACTGTTAATGATGTCTTTAAATGCCACTCTTAATTCAACTCTGATTTTGACACAATTTAAGATTATTTTCTGAAAGTGTTCTCAGGGCTCATAAGACATATATATTGATTCTGAACTACTTTTGGGGTTTTTTGACACCTTTTAATCTATACAGCTGGTAACCTTTTCAGATTTTTATCTCAATGTAAAGTCAAGTTTTGTATGCTTATTTAATATAGTGATTTTTTCATCTTTGTAAAAGCATTTTATATATATATATATATATATATATATATATATATATATATATATAGTATATGAAACAATGCATGTCAGGTGTCTCTCTGTGTTTGATTCTCAGATACTTAAGTACATTCCTCTGTCTGGAAAAAACTCTTTGCTGCTGTGTTTTTATTTAACTGTCTCCAGAAACCAATAAACAGAGAACTGTAAACATCTCATGCTTGGAAAAAGTCCACCTGGCACATGTCAGTCAGTAGGTGACTAGATATTGTGAATAGAAACAAATGCTAAAAAGGAAAAGCCTCTTGTTAGAAGACAGCAGCACATTAAGCAATCCTCTTTAACACAGACACAAAAAAAGTGCTTTTGAGCAGCTTTGATAAAATTTTAATAAAAACAAACCTCCTTTTCCTTTTGACTCTTCTCTTTTGCTTTCTTCATAACCACATGCATCCTGAACTTGGTTTGAAAGGGTTATTGGTTTGGTTATTTCTTGTTTGTTTTCTTTATGTTTTTAAACTTTACCCAAGAAAACCATAAGATTAAGTATTAGATTCTCTCTGATGTTCCAGACTTATTCTGTAGTTGGAAGTCTCTTTGAGATGTTTTAAAATAGACAGGCATTCTTTTAATCATCTCAAAAAAGCAGAAATAAAATATGAAGGTATTTAACACCACAGCAAACAATGAAAGAAACTAATGTGGCTATCTCTTGCTTTTAAGATAAATGTGAGTTATTTTCTGTTTGTTGTACTTTGTTTTTAATGAGAAAAATTATATGCCCAAAAGATCTTTAGAGTGTTATTTTTTAAAATATATATTTTATTGATTTCAGAGAGTAAAGGAGAGGGAGAGAGAGAGAGAAACATCAGTGATGAGAGAAAATCATTGATTGGCTGCCTCCTGGACGCCCCCTACTGGGGATCGAGCCTGCAACCCAAGCATGTGCCCTTGACGGGAATTGAACCTGGGATCCTTCAGTTTGCAGGCCGCTCTATCCACTGAGCCAAACCAGCTAGAGCTAGAGTGTTATTTTTTAAAAATGCAATTTCCTCTACCAGTTGCATTTTTTCCCTTAGGAACAAGAAGACCAACATATGGCTTTTTAAAAATGTAAATAATAGTAGAAAGCAACAAACACTTTAAAATAGACATCAAAGTAAGAAAATAATGGAAAATAGCTGGAGCTGCTGAAAAAAATGGATTAAAGGAAATTATACTTTTACAACTAGATCAAAAAGATGAATTAGCTATGTAAGAAAATTCCCGCCCCCCTCCCCCCCCATTCCAACCACTATTAGGACTCAATGCTTCCAACTCTACATTTTTACAGTATTGAAGAGCTTACCTAGAATTTTTATATAAACTTGCCTCACTCAATATTTGCTTGGACAGACAAGGCAAATGCTTTATCACCATTTTACTAATCAGAAATTAATTCACAACATGCCACAAGTAATACTATTCAAACTGTAACATGCATACAAGTTACTATAATGTATATTCTGATACAGTAAGTCTGGAGTGGGGCCTGAGAGCCTGCATTTTGAATAAGCTCTCAGGTGATGTCAGTGATGCTGGTCCATGGGCCACCCTGGGGTGACAAGGCTACAGTACAAGCTGGAGGCGAATCTACACAGGTCAGCGCCGTTGCTTAACTGTGCATAGTGCCTTCTCACATTATGTATAACCTGAACTCAACGAACACTGCTTTTTAACCCCCCAGTTTGAATAGAAAGTGAATACAGTCAGTTTTCCTCATTCACAGATTCTATATTTGCAAATTCTCCAGCTGGCTGAAATGTCTTTGTAGTCATAAAAAATCAATGGCTGCGCTTGTCCAGTCAGTCGTTGTACATGCTTATGCACAGAGCAGAGGACAGTGTGAGTCGCCGGATGTCCGTGTTCACAGCTAAGGTGCAGCAAGGTGGCTTTCTGCCTCCTTGTTTCAGCTCGTAAATTGTAAACAAGTGTCCTTTTTGAGGTCAATTTACCCCACCCGCATGCTTTGTATTTTTGTGCTTTCTGTTGGTGATTTCAGTTTAAAATGACTGCAAGCATGAGACTGAAGTGCAGTCTCGTGTTCCTAAGAGCAGAAGCTGTGATGTACTTTAAGGAAAAAGTGAATGTGTTAGATACGCTTTGTTCTGGAATGAGTGATGGTGCTGTTGACCATGAGTTTATTGTTAATGAACCCTCTGTGTAGTAAATATGGTATCTTTAAACAGGAACACACAAAAAACAAGGTTACATATTAATTGTTTGATGAAAACATTGTGAGCAGATGCTCATGGGAACCTAACCCAAGGAGCAGTGATTCAGTGTTGGCTAATTCAGTGTTCGTGGTGAGTTTACAGAAAACAACAATAATAACAAAACACCTGCAAATAACACAAAGAACCTTCTGGGCTCTTTTCAGCAAAAAATTTCTATGGAAACCTGGACTCCAAATTGATGTCCCCACTGACTAATAATATTTCCTCATGGCTGTCCACCCCAATTGATTCCCAAACCCGATATTTTCAAACTATTTTTAAGCGTTAAATGAAAAATTGTTGAAATCTACATAACATAGGCATAATATAGAAGTATTTTTATAGTAAATGGATACTATTCATTAAAAATGACAACATTTACAAATAAAAAACATTTCATCATAATGAAAAAGTATTAGAGGGCTCCAATGTATTAATGATTTGAAAATACAATATGTCTAAATAGGTCCTTTTGAAATTAGAGTCTTAAAACCATATAAAGCATTTAAAACTGAAATGACAATTTCACTTTTACAGAATTCCTGAGTTACCTTCACAGAGGCCTTCTATTTTAAAGGTTAGCTCAAAAACCATTCTTTTAAATGAATTTTCCTCCTTAAGCATTTGACAAGGTCATTGATTTCTACAATATACTTCCTCTTCCACCTTTTGTACCTGATAAACCAAAATCTGTTCTATTCAAATCTCTTTTACAAAGCTCTCATAATATTTTTGTCAGTTCTTTTACTAAAAAAATAATGAAGTTTAAAAGTTATTGTATCAATGACAGTAATGTAACTTCACAAAAAGCAAGTGAGACAAACTGCAGAAGCAATGATGATGTACTGGTATTAGGACTATAATCGTGATTGTATCAGGCCCAATTAGAGAAAATTAAGGACTGTTTCTAAAGAGCAATGGTCCTATAGATTAGTAAGCCGAATCACTTACCATCAAATAAATATTTGCTAAATATATACTAAGTGAGATACAGCTTTTTGAATGAATTGTCTTATTTGATCATTACGATATTCTTATGATGTCAGGCTGGCACAGGAGGAAACGTACATAGTCCTTGGGTCATTTGCTTAAGTCACAGAGTTAGTTCGGGGCAGAGTTGGAAACCAAGCCTGGCAATGTACTCCTAGGCCCACCTTTCCACTCCTGTGCTCCAGTGTGCAGAAGAGAGAAATGGAGCACCCACTATGACAAGGCAAAACATGATCAAGATTGCAGATGATTTAAGAGAAATAAATTCAGACGATTCATCCAAACTGTCATAAAGAAGATTGTATCAAGATGTCTTTGGTGAGTGGGCAAGACTCTGATGGGTAAAGAGAAATGTGGATATGATTTCTATCAATGGCAGAGAGAATGTCAGCATATAAACAAGAAAAAAAATCTGAATGAGGATATTGGTGAAATCAGGCTTTCTGAATCACAGGATTTCTTCAGGGAAATGTTGGGGAGATAAGCCTTGAACAGTGAATTGCTAGGAAAACTGAATATGTTTTCAGAGTGAAGGTAGGGGTTAGATTGTCTACTCTAACAGAGATTAGTCATAGATGCCAAAATAAATGAAACAATTTATCAATTAATTATTTGAGTAATTTGAACCCCGAGGCTCTCAATTCCTACAGCCACCGTCAGACTCTGCATGGAAGAAGGTAGATTATAAACATAGGTGCATCTTTGATAGCACATGTTAAAACTCCCAGTTGTTAAATTGCATGCAGAGATTCAACCTCACATGATTATGTCTTCTAGATATTTATTCCTTATAATGTACAACCATGAAGAAGAGAAATGTGATCAATACTGATTAAATAACTGAGGTATAATTGAATGAGAACTCGTTTGTATGCTTTCACAATAATTTCTCTACAAACAAGAAAACAAAATTTTAGATAACTATAAATAACTTCTGCATTAACATACACCTTGGGATATTAGCACAATTGTCCTTCAAAGATAATCTAGATCATATATATTTAGGTTATGTCTATTTTTTAATATATTTTATCGACTTAGAGAGGAAGGGAGAAGGAGAGAGAAACAGAAACATCAATTATGAGAGAGAATCATAGACTGGCTGCCTCCTGCATGCCCCCTACTGGGGTTCAAGCCCACAAAACAGGAATGTGCCCTTGTCTAGAATCGAACCCGGGTCCCTTCAGTCCACAACTCAATGCTCTATCCAATAAGCCAAACTGGCTAGGGCTAGGTTATGTCTTGATATCATTCAATAAGTTTATCAACACAGAAAGCTCATAAAAATTTTAAATTTTATTCTTATGGAATAAATGTACTTCTTCTACAACTATCATAAAAATACTTAGTAAATATACTCTAAGCAATGCAACACATATTTTAATTATAGTTTTAAAATTGATACAATGTAAGCAATATAATTAAATTGTTCAACAAAATTGAGTTTAGGGTGATGATTATGTCATGATAATTCTTTGATATGATTTTATCAGTTCCATAATTCAGCATGTACTAAATTATTATTTAATTTAAACAAAACTACTAATTGAAAAATATATAAGCTTTATCAAATGTTAATAACATGGTCATTTTTATAACAGTATGGCACCTTTAGTAGCATGTTAATTATTTTCTGAATTTTTTTACCCTGTCTCCAGAAATATAGTATTTAAAATATTAGAACAGAATTTCTAGATTTCATATAGGCGAAAATCATATTATATTGTGTTGTCTACATAGGTGTATCCACACCATGTATAGTTTATATACACACACACACACAGTTTATATATGTATACTTATCACAGCTTACATGGTCCTTCATAAGTTCAAAAATTATTTTAAAAATAGTTAAATTCACTTTCTGTACTGGGAAATTACAAACTTTTATTTTAAAAATAGCAATTAATATACATGGATAACTTGTTTTTCAGGATTTACATTAAGGAACATTGAATTTATTTTTTATAAACTATTACAAAACAGTTACTTGGCACCTGAGTTTCAACATTAGCACAAAACTTGATAATGCTAGAAAATAAGAGAGCAAATGTCTCCTACACAAAATAAATGTGTTGGTGCCTTATGGACTACCTCCACCTTCAACCTAACCATTGGTTTCTTCGCCTGTCCTGCTTTTCACATGAGGACAAATGACCTTTCCCAAGGTGATTTCTATGTAGAAGTCCCTAAAATATTAACATGCAAAATGCCACATTCATTGTCAGTTTTATTTTAAATGCTGTGAGCTCTGTGTGTGTGTGTGTGTGTGTGTGTGTTCACAAAGCTCTCCTCCCCACTACTGCTCAGTAAATAATACTTTATTTTTTCTTAAGTTACATAAATTAGTCTTTGATTTCAGGTAACTTGTTAATGATGATTTAACGCTACATTGGCTTCCTGGCCTTCTTTTGGTTACTTTTCAGTGTAGTCAAGCCTGAAGAGATAGCTCAGGAGTAAAATAAAAAAAAATTCAAGGAACACAGTTGGCATTGAATGATATCATTTCAAAGTTTCATCCTAAAATTGAGTACATTTCAAATGCCTGAAGTTTTAATTCAATACCCAAAAGCCAACGAAAAACGTTGCATCCCTTTATATCATTTTTCCTCTGAAAGCCAACCTGCAGGTTTCTTAGTTTGAAGGAACGTCAGCGTTCCACAATGGCTGTTGATATTCCTCATTAGCTGTAACTTAGTTAAAATGGAGCACCTGCGATCAATCAAAGCATTGGGAAATCGCATTAAAACTTATGACAGTTACAGAGTTTGGTGGGTGCCGGTTGTTTTTCTTCCCCGGTATTCTAGGGTCATCACTCATAATAGTGAAAAGTACAGCATAAAGGGGGAGAAAATTCAGAATGTTCCTAAAAATAAAATAGAAAGCCCTCAGGAGTCCTTTCAGAACAACAATAAAAAGTATTGCTAGCTGTAAAATTTGTAAGCAGGTTCCATCCTGTCGGCACAGAAACAATGAAGATGAATTACATTCCAGGAGAAACACTGAGACTGTCTGGTAACATAGTGGCAAATCTCCTAGAGTGAGGACAAAGCACAACTATTTCTTCTGTCTTAAATTGAAGGTATCAGAACAGGAAGGTGTGAATTAAATGGAAACAGCGGACCATCTTTAGAAATTATCTCCGTAACCATTCAATTCACTCATTTGGCCATTGTTTGAACTATTCAGTTTTCAGAATCTCTGTATTACCTCTCAGCTCATAAAGACTGGTATGTAATTCAATGTGTGAAAGGTATACATATACATATAGTACTTTCAATACATAATATAAAGGGATATGAGTTAAGGTGATGTGATAGAAGTTATTTACATGACTTGTAAACATCTTTAGGTGAGGTGGACAAAAAAACAAGTCTGGCCCTAGCTGGCTTGGCTCAGTGCATAGAACATGGATGGGCCTGTGGACTGAAGAGTCCTGAGTTCCAGTCTGGTCAAGGGCACATGCCTGGGTTGTGAGCTCGATCCCCTGTAGGGGGTGTGCAAGAGGCAGCCGATCAATGATTTTCTCTCATCATTGATGTTTCTCTATCTCTGTTCCTCTTCCTTCCTCTCTGAAATACACACACACACACACGTATATATATGTGTATATATGTATATATATGTGTGTGTGTGTATATATATATATTAAAGTATGAGGTTTGTTTGACTAGCTCTAAGCAGAGATGCTTTTGTTTCAGGTGAAAGGACATTTTGTCTACTCAGGAGATGTTGGCAACGGGTAGGAAATGTTGGGGAGGATGCCAAAGGCCTTGCAGGCCACCTACTACATAGAGACTCATCAGCACAGGAAGGGAGAGTCCTGTCTTGTGTATGTCCTTGTTTGATGCCCTACATATTAGTGTGTAGCTGAAAAGACATGCTGCTAAAATGAGAAATATGTGGATAAAGGTTGTTTTGAAAAAGCTGATGCCCGCCCTGTTGGCAGGTTGGAATTTAATAACAAACCTTCCATATCCTAAACCAAGGTCAACATTTGCAAATGAAAGTCACATCCCAGCAGAAACGGGGAGAGTGTTTATTAAACCTTAACTGTGAGTCTCAAAGGATGTTTCGGTGTGCAGCATGCCTGCACTCTACTAAAACAGCTTGACTTTTAATTTAAATTGAAAACTCAGAGGTTTTCTTTTTTTATGTGTTTATGAATGTTAATTAAAAGAGACATCAGATCATTTGAGCAACTACTTAGAGTCTTTTTTTTTTTTGACAATATTTGAAAGATGCTTTCCTTTTATGCCGGTTTTGGATTTTGTACCTGTGAGTAATGAATGTGGCTTGAGTCAATTGTACATTAAAAATTGAAAGGAATATGAGGTTCTCTGAAAACCACAGAAAATTGCCATCATTCATGTTCCAGAATCTCAATGATTGATTGCATGAAGGCAGTAGTGGAATTCAAGGTGAACTGAAATAAATGTTAAATGAAGGTTCTTTCTAACCTCATCAATACCTTCCTGATATATCAAGTTTGGGGGTTTTGTTTCTTTTTCTTTGTTTTGTTTTGTCTTTTGAGTTGGAAGGACAACTAATAGTAACCAAATCTCAAGCAATTATGCTGCACGAGATAGGTATCTGCCTGAGTACCTAATAATCGCTTAAACCTTTGCTTTCACCAGCTGAGCTAATTTTTGATGGAACACCATTGAGAACAATAGGTCACTGAGAGCAAATGAAGTGGGGCTACCACTGTGCTACCTCAAGTGCTCTCAGCTACCCAGCCTTGGATGGCTGATGAGGAAAGCTGCATAATAACGCAGCCCTAGTGGGTTTCTATTAAGTCAATGAGGCATTAACTATACACAAAAGCGCCACTGGCACCTATTAAGCGGACGGGATCTATGGACCACAATGACTTTACTCAACCGACAGGAAGCCCTGTGCACTAATCTCATAATTATACCCCTTTCCTCCAACACTCAGTTCAACTTGTGTGTGTTGGCGGTAAAATAAGCATCATCTGAAGTATAATCCCAATTACATGAGTAAAACTGCACTGCTCCAATTATTTGTGTACGTAAACTATGTGGACGGAAGGTGTGTAAATAGTTATTAATTCAACTTAAAGAATTTTAAGCAAATGTATCTAAAACATTAGAGTAGTATTCAGATGCAGCTAGAAGTAAGTGCAAATGTTTAGTAATCAAGAGAGCAATCTATAAATGACCAAGTTCCATAAAAATGTGTAGCTTTTGTGTGCAGGGACCACCACTGCCTCCATCAGCACTTGAGCAGCTATCCAAAATTCCTTACTCGATTACCTGATATGATACTATCTCTTGGATGATGTTAACATTAACATTTTTAAACTTAGAAGAAAAGCATTTCTGAATTTAGCAATGTCAGATGTTTAAAACGACATGGTTTTCATTAGATTGGGCAGTTTTATTTTAAATCCATGGTCAAGATTTCATCTTTAACTTTTTACTCTGCCATCATTTTGGAAAACTTAAGTGATTTGTATTCGAAGTGCTGTCGAGTACTAAATGTCATTAAAATGCATTTTAAATGCGATCTTCATTTCCTCTGTTATATTTCAATAAAATCAATACCGTTTTCAAACACCTATGTGTTTTAACAGTAATTTGAAATATTTTCTGAGAAGTTTCAATTCAGTCTACCAAAGTAAAAGAAGTTGTTTTCCAATGACATGTAAATGTAATGAAAATCTGTCCTTTAGTCAAAACTGTTTCACATAGTATTCCGGTGTGAGAGATACATTTTGAGAATATCTCAGTTAAGTATTCATCAAAATTTGTGCCGTTCCTTCAGGGAGCTATTCCCAAAGTCATTATCATGGGATGACCCGAACATTGTATGGATGTGACTGGTAAAAGTCAGGGATGAGAATCCTATATAATAAAATGCTAATATGCAAATCACCCAAATGGCAGAATGACCAGTCACTATGACGCGCACTGATCATCAGCGGGCAGATGCTCAACACAGGAACTATCCCTTGGTGGTCATTGTGTGCTCACAGGGGGAGTGCTGCTCAGCCAGAATCCGGGCTCATGGCTGGTGAGCACAGAAGCAGTGGCAGGAGCCTCTCTTGCCTCTGGGGTAGCACTAAGGATGTCAAACTGCCAGCTTAGGCCCATTCTCCCAAGGGCGAGCGGGCCTAAGCCATCAGTTGGACATCCCCCAAGGGCACCTGAACTGCAAGAGGGCACAGGCTAGGCTGAGAGACCCCACTCCACAAATGCATGTATTTCGTGCACGGGGCATCTAGTCCTATATAATAAAGAGGAAATATGCAAATTGACCCTCATGCCCTTGCATCACAAGATGGCCGCCCCCATGTTGTCACAGACGGCCACCACCAGATGGCCTCCCCCAAGTCATCACAAGATGGCTGCCCCGACATTGTCACAAGATGGCCGGCAGGGGAGGGCAATTGGGGGGGGGACCAGGCCTGCAGGGGACGGCAGTTGGGGGTGATTGGGCCGGCAGGGGAGCAGTTAGGTGTCAATCAGGTTGGCAGGGGAACAGTTAAGGGGTGATCAGGCCGGCAGGCAGAAGCGGTTAGGGGCAAGCAGGCAGGCAGGCAGGCAGGCGAGCGGTTAGGAGCCAGCAGTCCCGGATTGTGAGAGGGATGTCCCACAGGGATCAGGCTTAAACCAGCAGTTGTACATCCTCTGAGGGGATCCCAGATTGGAGAGGGTACAGGCTGGGCTGAGGGACACCCCCCCACACCCAGTGCACAAATTTCATGCACCGGGCCTCTAGTATATAATAATGAACATCACTATCCTCAGTAAGAAGCCTCTACCATAGATGTGTTCTTCTGGAATTTTCATATATGAAATAAAATGATTACCATCTTAAAAGTTCCCAGAGCTGAAAAATGTATGTCTGTGTGCTTCTTTTTCTCTTGCTCTCTCCAGTTCCTCTCTCTGCTCTGCTCCCTCTGTTGTATGTCTCCTTCCTCCTCCTTCTCCATCCCTCTACCCCTCCTTGTCCTCTCTTCTTCTTTTTGCAGGTTTGGTCATGGATGTGGTTGAGGTGTGCGTGTGTGTGTGTGTGTGTGTGTGTGTGTGTGTGTGTGTGTTGTGTGATCTTGGAAACTGGTCAAGACTAACCAATTGAGGCACAAAGTGTAATTAAAGGACAATCATTTCACATCTAATTGTAGCTCTTGTGCTATGAACATTTATATGTCACATATTTTATCTAGCTTGTATCTACCTTCATCTATAAAGATAAATGATTAGGTAAAGGTCCTTGTTTTTTGCGATTCTCAGTGTGAATGAAAATTCAAACACCTTTTAGATTTATTTTTTTATCATCATTTTATCAGATCTTTTGATTTTTCTCCCATTGGCAAAGTTTAAAAAACACAATATATTTTTATGTTTCTTTTAAGCCCTTCTGCAGAAAGGAATTAAGATTAAACTTGTCCACTACATTATCCAGCCTAAACATTAGCCAGAAATCAGTTCAGAAATATACATGTCAAATGCACTAAAATTAAAAAGAAAAACCATGAAATTAGAATAAATAAAATTATAACATAGAAGTTTGGTATTGAAATATCACTTTGGTGTATGGGGGCGGGGAGGGTTTCACCACAAAATGTATCACCTTAAAATTTAAGAGAAAGTTGTGAAGATTTTTCCAAGTCTTCCTTGCATATGTGATAGATTTAAGACAGACTCCATACTAAATTCTATAACCAAAATGTGCAAAACCCAGATGGCAGGGTTCAACTTTTACTGAATTTTACGTGAGAAAATGTACTGAGACATGAGCGACTATATTTGTTCTCGTGAACATATTCCCTTCATGCATAATCACCCTTATCCCCATGTCAGTGTGTACACATCTCCACCAGCACAAGGCGAGGCTCTGAATAATGATGTTGAGCCTATTGCTTTTACAGTTTCTAAAGAAACAACATATATTTTCTTATTTCTTTTTTACTTTTGTGTTTATTTTACTTAAACACATTTTCGTACAGTGGAGCAGACTTGATAAACTATTCTTTTTTTTCTTTTTATACATTTGTATTGATTTCAGAGAAGAACTGAGAGGGAAAGAGAGATAGAAACATCAATGATGAGAGAGAATCATTGATCAGCTGCCTCCTGCATGCCCCCCATTGGGGATGGAGCCTGCAACCCAGACACATGCCCTTGACCAGAATGCAACCTAAGACCCTTCAGTCCACAGGCAGATGCTCTATTCACTGAGCCAAACTAGCTAGGGCTAAACTATTCTTTATTTCATTGTCTACAAATATGAAGATCCCTTGATGAGTCATGGAGCTGGAGAGGAGGAGGTCCTAAACATGCCATCATGGCTCATGATGTGGTCAGTCTAAATCTTCAGCAAGTCCTCCATCTTTGGAAATTTAATATTGATGGTAACTGGTAAACACTAAAGTGTCTATACTGAAAGGCAAAGGATTTATTCCAACTGCTATCTGAAGCATGATCTTACCCAGCAGTAAGTTTATTTTTAAAAAGTCCTCTTTGCAGAACTAATATACTTAGGATATATGGGGAAATGATTAGCAATAGCTCAGCTGTACCCACTGCATTAAATACCCTAATTTTCTGACAGCTAGAAATACATTACCAGTGTACATAGAAAATGGAACGAAAGAGAGAGTGAAACCCCACTGCAGATAAGAAAGAAAATGATCTTTATATAAGAAAGAAAACCTTGGAGAGAGGAAATAGCTAGATCCTCCGCATCCTTCAAATATGAATCAAACATTGATTTTCTTACATTCCACAAAGTAGATGCAAAGATTATGCTGAAAACAGGAGAAAACATAATTGTACAACTGTCAGTGTGAACTGAGGACGCGAGTCTAATAGAGGCTCTGATGTTAACAGGGAAAGGCTCGGGAGGTATTTCTTACAAACTCTTCTACCCCTTTCGTTCTGAGCTCTGCATTTCAGAAAGGACGGGTGCATGCTCACATGCGGCTTTTATCGTGACTGCCCTTTTCGAAGCACTGGCCCTTCCTTTGTCATAAAAGGGAGGAATACAAACGAACATGATTTTTTTTTTTAAATTTTATACTGCACATAGCTGGATTAAAAAGACACCTCTCTTCTATGCTTGTTCAGTAAATTCCTTCACCTATTTTCTGGCTTCTCACATTGCAAGAGAGCAGCCCCTACAACAGACACAACAGACAGGAAGCGGAACGACAAGGTTCCCTGTTGGAGAAGTGTCATCTAATGGCGCTTGTAGCCCAAGGGATGTGCCACCGCTGGAGAACACAGTCCTCTGACAGTTATCCCTGAGTCATCTCCATGTGTTTGAAACAGTTGGTTCTCTCCCTTAGACACTTGTCAACATGTGCAGATGATGTTTTAACTGGCACATTGTCACCAGCTACATTCAATCAGGAAAGCTGAGTAGTTGTGAAAACTGTGACGTCCAACTCAAGTAAGATTTAGAGTTCCAGAGGCAGAAACAGACTCCTTCATAGCAGGTGTTATTTTTATTCCTTTAATGTGTGGCAATTGTGCTAATTGATAATGTTATGTTTTTATTTCCTTTGTCTTTCTTGCACCCTGCTGCAGATTATTGAGAGAAATGGGCTTAAAAGTGGTCAATGTTATTTTTTTTTAAGTATTTGTGTGGCAAGTAAAAATCATTTGGATTCCATGTCAATTAGCCTATGACTTTTCTCTTTGCAGTGACAGATTCTGTTAATCTTTGAATCAACAGTGTCTAGTACACCCCATGATATATACCAAGGGGCCCAATAAATGTGTCTTTTTATAATACATGATTTAATTATTCATTATAAAACAAATTAATACAATCAATATATAGAACCCACACAACTATATAAGAATCATAGGAGGTTGCCATAAAATTATTCTAGCAAATTTTACAAGTATCACTTTGTGATTTATTATAAAGTTTTAAAACTTAAAATGTAGAAGTAGAAAATGTTTTTTAAAAATATATTTTATTGATTTTTTTACATAGAGGAAGGGAAAAGGGATAGAGAGTTAGAAACATGAATGAGAGAGAAACATCGATCAGCTGTCTCCTGCACACCTCCTATTGGGGATGTGCCCGCAACCAAGGTACATGCCCTTGACAGGAATCAGACCTGGGACCTTTCAGTCTGCAGGCCGACGCTCTATCTACTGAGCCAAACTGGTTGGGGCTGTAGTAAATATTTTATAAAGATGTATTACTGTTAGGATTCACCAATTCAAAATGAGGAGATAAAACAATAATAAAGAAAACCTATCATTTCTCTTTTGGATTTCAGATTAAAACTGGATGATACACAAGGTTCCTTTAATTCCATAATCTCATGTTAAAAAAAAAAAGTTTTTCCTACCAAAAATACAATTTTTATTATCACAAAATTGACATTTGCAGTAGAAAGTTTATTTACTGATTATAATCATTTTTTAATTATACTTATGTATCACCTATGCCAATGGATTATTTCAACGAAATAAGCATGTACCTAAACTTACTGACTTTCCTCAAGAATTTTTGGTATTTTTCTCTTCCAATACAATATCTTTCAATTCACCATAACTCTGACTCCATTTTTTGTTCAAAATCAAAATTGATTTGCTCTCTTCTAAAACCTCCTAATAGCATTTATTGTTTTTATAATTAGTCATAAACTATGCGATTCCTATTATTGTCTTCAGTATTTTTAAGCATAGTTTGTGCAGATATATTATTTACCTAATTAAATTTCATGTTCTTAAGAAGGAAGAGAGGTGTCATATTTTCAATAATTTCTCATAGAACATTTATAGTTTTTAGATTAAATGTGGATAAAGCTCCTAGACACATAGTAAGTATCCAAAAACATTAGCTGATAAATATAGCAGAAGCTCAAGAAATAATGATTTCATTATGATATAATGAACCTGGATAATGAACATAATTATAATTAAATAAGCCCAGTCAACCCTAAGTTATTTTTAAAGTATATGGTAAAAATATCATGGAGGGCAAACATCCATTTGGTTTGTTTCACCTTTACAATGTTTTACTTTTTTCTTGTACATTTACTTAAAAATGCAGAATTAACCAATAAATTGATTCATTTTATGAAAAACTATATGCAAAGAAGAACAAAAAACAACAACACATTTACTGTGGTAAATGAAACAGAGCCTCCATCTAAACAAGTATAGAATAGAGGCTACAATATGTAAAAGCCAAGAAATAATTATCTAAAATAAGCACACATTTAATATCTTTCCTTGTCAACAAAAATATGGCTTCAATTCTAAATACTATGCTGGAAATGCCAGTAAAGGCTGACTCTTAAAACTGTAATGTCACTTTCCAAGGAAGCATTTTTTTTTTTTAAATCCTTGACAGGTTAATTACAGTATAGCATCAAGACTGAAAATTCTGGGTTCAAAGGTGTCAAAGGTGACCGGTGAAAGAAAGAGGTTTCACACCTCCCAGTTATAAAAAAAGCAAGAATAGGGAATTGCACAGATGACAGAGTCCTGTATGTTTAAAGGCAGCTGATGGTAAAAACCTTGGGGAAGTGCAACAAAGGGTCATTGGTAAAGGGCTTTTATATATTGCTTAGGTGGTTGGACTTTATTATGATAATACAAAGAAGCCATTGAGACACTTCTGAAAAAATGTAATACTTTTTGTTTTAAATAAATCTGGAAACTCTATAAAGCCTATAAAGGGTGGAAAAGATATCTTCAGGATGTAACCAATGAAATGAAATATATGGTTTCATTCTTAGAAATTATATTAAAACTCTACATATCTCAAAGTGTATTCAAGATGTTAAGATGTAAATGTATTTTGAAACACATATTAAATGCCTAAACTGAGAAATTTAAATGGCAAATTAAATATTTGAAGCAAAAATAGAGTAAGCTTTTTTTTCAGTTTAAAAATAAAAAAAATAAAAACAACAACAAAAAAGAAAAAGTAAAAAACAATGGACTTTTAAAAAGAACAAATTTATAGAAGAGTGAAATTTTTCTGGATGTCTCTGTTAACACACTAGATGAGTTGAAATTTTAATGCAAAGACTAATTTAAAAGTATGTGGGTTTGTCTTTCCTTCAGAAAATGATATATCTAGAATTATTTCCCAGGATTTTTTAAGATAAAATAAATATGTATGCCCAATTATTGAATATGTCATTACAGTAAAATTTTAATATAATCTCCCTATATCCTTCAGTAGGTGGTTATTAATTTATTTTAGTGTTCAGTTATTGATTTACATGGAGTTTACTAAAATTAGTGACACCTCTAATGTTATATTACATAATAATGACATAAATTTCAGAAACAGTGTCTGGGGGAAAAAATTAACCCTTATGAATTTAAGTTCAACACTTCCTGTAAAATACTAGTATATATGGCTAGAGAACAAATTTTAGATTAATGAAATTGTTACATTTGTATGATTAGGGTTCTTATTTTGATTTTCTTGTTAAAATAAAACTAAAAAAGTTCAGAAAGGTTTTTCATTGGTTTGGGTTTACAAAAGCTTTCTTTACAAGAATACTTGATAGTCTTTAGAAATGGTTGCATCTGCAGAGATAAATGTGTCTTAATTACAGGTTTTTTTAGGGTGAACATCTGTGCCCTTTTCCGTAGCTATATAGATACTTTGACGGTTATCTCAGAAGACTATGTGGTTAAATTTGTACTCTTTCCTTACTTGCTAGTTCACTTTATTTAGTATAAATCATATATATTTTTATCTTTATCATTTTGACATACCATTGTACACTTAACAATTTTGTTTTCTATAATTAGTTTACAAGATAGGATTAGAATCAAATCAGTATTTTTTTAATTGCGATTTTGAGTTGGTTAGAAGTAAACTTACAATCTCCTCTATTTATATTTTCTTTAGTAAAATTATAATTTCTTGAGGTAGAGAGCAGAAGTCCCTACTTTCTCTAATAATCACTTTGGCTTTAAAATAACATGTTTCCTAAGAAAATATAATATCACTTACTCTCTGAAAAAGAAAGTTATTTTATTTTATATGTCTGATTGTATAAGTGATTCTAATATAGATGAAAGAGGCCTAGAGTCATGAAGAGGCCCAACTAAATTTTCCTAAAGCTGAGGAAATGTTAAGTCCTTTTTGACACATAGATGTTAGGTACTTAGTAAAAGTTTCAGATTTGTTCTTTGCTATACTTTTCACTGGAGTGACTCTGACCCAATATGTGACAGGGATTCTTTTCAAAGTTTATTTTCAATATGTTTGCAAATAAAATGTCATACCCAGAGGATTAAAAATAGAAAATTTTTAGGCCTTTCTGTCAACAATTTCCACATACCAGTCTTTCTATCAAAAGCACAACTTGCTGGATCCTTCCCAGCCCACCTTTCCATAGACCATGCTCATTTAGCTGCTAAATCAGAAAGAACCAGTGTTACTTCTAAGTGTTGAAATTCATATTCTATGACTAAACAATCTCCCTATATTCTTTCTGAATGCTTTGGGATCACACATTCTTGTGATGAAACACCTACAATTTTCTAGAATGCCTACTTGACTTGCTGTACACTCTGCCTTATAGGGGGGAAAAGGCGGTGTCTATATTTCAAAGGATATATTTTGTTTCTATTAATTAAAGATTTGCCCTTTATAGGAAGGATGGGTAACAAGATGTATTTTGTGATATCTTTAAGGCAAAACATAAGTGTGTTCAAAACGATGTACCCTTTATACTTACTTGCCCACAATTAAACTTGTAAAAATATTTTTCAACATTTTAATACTGCTGTAATAAAATGGATATACAATTTTAAGCAACTAATAGATTAAAGAAGCTCTGAAATTAATTTTAATTTAAGCTAATTTATAGTTTTCAGGCTAATATACTGAAAAGTAATCCTATATAATAAAAGCCTATTATGCTAAGTGTCCAGTCAACCACTTGCTATGACATGCACTGACCACCAGGGGGCAGCAAGTCTACCAGTCGATCAGTCACTATGACGTGCACTGACCATCTGGGGGCAGATGCTCCGACCAGTAGGTTAGCTTGCTGCTGAGGTCTGGCCAATTGGGACTGAGCAAGATGGGCCAGACATGCCCTAGAGCCCCCCGCAGTTTCTCCCAAGATGTCAAATCTTCTGCGTCCCTCCCTAGCCCTGATCGTGCACCAGTGGGGTCAGTCCTGACAGTCTGGCCTGTGCCCTCTTACAATCCGGGACCCCTCAGGGGATGTCAGAGAGCTGCCGGTTTTGGTCCGATCCCACAGGCCAGGCCAAGGGACCCCACTGGTGCACGAATTTGTGCACTGGGTCTCTAGTAATTAATACAATAGTAGGATCACACTAACCAACAAATGCACGTCATAGCGACTGGTTGACCAGTTGACTTGCTGCCCCCTATTTCTCATTAATAAGCAAAACCCTACTGCCATTACTTACAACTTTTCCTCAGAGATATATTTCAGAAGCCAACATGTTTATTTCCTCAAAGATTTCCTCAATGCACAAAAAAAGTTGTAAGTGGTTTTAGGCTTAAATGCCAGCCATACCTCTCTCCCTGTTTTCTCACTGCTCAGCAAATATAAAGCTTTCCTGCTGTTTAAGAATCTGAAGGAATTGTGTCTGTCCCACTTCACAATACTTATGTTAATTTACTTGTTGACTCATTCCCTCAAAACAAATGTATTGATTGCTAATTGTGTACAAAGTACTCTGCTATGTACTGGAGAAGATAAAAAGATGAAGACTCACACACACAAACACAATCTGCCCTCAAGCTGTAGTTTAGAAGCTAAATCTTGTATGAAATTCAAGGTACATAAATAACTACTGTTCACCATAGAAAGTGATAAATGCCATAAAGTACAATCAATGAAGTGCCATCAGCTAATTGGAGAGGTTGGACAAAATCATGAAATCAGGTGTGGTGTCAGAATTTTAGCTGGGGCTTCAAGGACATGAAAGATTAGGATGTGAGAGAAAGAAAGAAGTCTTTAAAACATTCCAGATGGTGAACAGCATATAAACAGGCAAGAAGATCAGAAAATGAAAAGTGTAGAAAACATGTCTATAAGTAATTCAAACTATCTAGAATCCAGATTTAGTAAAGAGAAATAGTGGAAACTAGATTTCAATAGAGGTTAAAATTGTAGCAAATCTTCATCACCAGAGTAAGCAGCTTTGATTTTATATAGCAGCCAATGATGGGGAGGCATTTAAATCAAGCAAAGAAACAAAAGCATCCGAGCTATGCCATAAAAATATTATCTGGCATATGGGAGTGAGGAAATGACCATTAACAAGACAAGTCCTTAAGCATGTAATTATAATGATCTGGGTAGTAAGTAATTTGGTCTATAAGCATGGCAGCATGGGGTCATGTTGAAGAGATAGACTATGTAAAACATGATCAATGATCAGATGTGAAGGATGAGGCAAAAAGCAGACAGACAGCCCTGGATGACTCTAATTTTGCCTGGTTCCTAGGATGCCTTGCTATGAAAGGCAATGTGGTGTTTCTTCAAAAAAATTTAAAACAGAAAAGCCATATACTCTAGCAATATCACTTCTGAGCAAAACAGTTACAAGTAGTGTCTCATAGAGATGTACATCCATGTTCATAGCCGTATTATTTCGATAGCCAATAGGTGGAAACAACTCAAATATCCATTGAAGGGTGAGTGAATAAACAAAATATAGTATTATTCAGACAAAAAAGGGAAAGAAATTTTGATACCTGGTACAGCATGGATGACCTCTGATGACATTATGCTTAGTGAAATAAGCCAGTTAAAAAAAGACAAACGTACATCACTTTATGAGATATTAAGAGCAGTCAAACTTATAGAAGCAGAGAGTACAATGGTGGTTGCCAGGTGCTTGGGGGAGGAAATGGGGAGCTGTTGTTAAGTGGGGATAGAATTTCAGTTTTGCAAGATGAACAGGGTCTGGAAACTGGTTGTGCAATAGTGTGATCATACTTAATATTACTAAAATGTACACGGCCAATGTTTATAGTGGTAAATTTTATGTACATTCATTTTTTTTAAGTTTAAAAAATTAAAGAAAAATGGAAAGTAAAAGAAAAATAATAAGAGAAAAGACAAAGACAGAAAAGAAATACAAGCCCATATAAACATATACTTAACCAGAATTATTTCTTCACTACTGTGCATACTGGGAAGAGAATATCAAACAGAAATAGCTTTTAAAAATTAGCAGTATATAGCCCTAACCGGTTTGGCTCAGTGGATAGAGCGTCAGCCTGCGGACTGAAAGGCCCCAGGTTCAATTCTGGTCAAGGGCATATACCTTGGTTGAGGGCACATCCCCAGTAGGGAGTGTGCAGGAGGCAGCTGATCGATGTTTCTAACTCTCTATCCTTCTCCCTTCCTCTCTGTAAAAAGTCAATTAAATATGTTTTTTTAAAAAATTAGCAGTATTTACTTAAGAGCAATATGAATAAAGCAGAAACAGCTTGGTCTATATAAGGGTAGGTGATACCATTGTAAAAGATGAATGAAATTAATTATTAGAACCTGTCTAAGAAAGGTGTTCAGAGTCGTCCCCCCACCCCCCCCCCACCCCCCCACCACACACACACATACTTTGTGAGTATGAGAATAACTTCCAGTCCTGGTTTCTGACACTTTCTATTTATGAGATTTATAAGATCTTGCAGAAGTCACTTAATGATGCTATTAAAACAATTCATAAATAATAATACCTGCTTATCTCATGGGACTTCTATGTGATTTAAATAATGCATTTATTAGTGCTTGGTATACAAGAAAGGCAAATGCTATTATCATCTGCTGACCTCCTTGATGGCTTTTGTGTAAACAATGACTGCAGTTTCTAGGTTAATTGCTGCAGAGAGGATCACCGGGACTGTCAAAGGCAGGCAGAGGCCATTAGTCACCAACACCACACAGGGCACTGTGATCAGTGCTGAGAACAAACTAGACAATATAGACGCAAAAGCTTGGGCTCATTTACCAGATCCGTGTGTTTATATTAATATAATTTGCTTTAAATATCCAGCCCTTGTTTCCTCTTTTCCACTTATTGTTAATGTGTTGATCTTCCAAATAATTTTTCTACATAGCGCAGAGAAAAAGAAATGGAAAGGGAATATGGGACCAACGTGAATTTGACAGAATATGAAAAGGAGACGGGCAAAAAAGAGCATCGAGGAGGGACTAAAAATGATGGAATAATACCACTTTTAGAAATTTGATTAGGGAATTCTCTTTCATTTAGATTGCAGCTGACAGGAAGCTGGGGAGAGTAGGAACAGTAGTGTTCATCACTGAGCTCAGCACTTTACACATTTTATTCAATTTTTACAACCATTCTAGAAGATAGACTTTTATTCTCATTTTTTAGATGATGACACTAAGTAATTTGCCCCAAAGCACACAAGTTGTAAATGGTGGGTGGGTTTCCAGTCAATTCTCGGTAGCTCCTGTGCCCACATATTTTCTGTAAAACCATTTAACCAGACTTCTATGTCTCAAAATGCACTCAGGTGGTTTACCAGAAAGATCACACCTCAATGGTATTTCATCTTCTGAATCTAAACTGTTTCTAACTGGAGGGCATATGTCTATAACACAGAGTCTATTCCTGTGCTGAACAACAAAATATATTTCTTCCAATGGGACAGAAAGGTCAGAATAGTTTAGAAGGAAAGAATGCTCAGAGATCACCCCAGTTATTGCTCTCACTCAGGGCAATTAGAGTAGAGAAATGAGTTCATCCAAACACACTCAACCAATTGATACTCTTCCTGTACACTATGCTGCTACCTCACAAAATGTTGCCAGTTTTAGGTAAACATTTTGAAGGTGCTAAATACTACTTCAGAATATTCTAATGCCATTCGGGGATTAAGAGAGTACTGTCTAATACCGCCGTGGGCAAACTACGGCCTGCCCGGCCCGTTTGAAATGAATAAAACTAAAAAAAAAAAAAAAAAAAAAAAAAAAAAGACCATACCCTTTTATGTAATGATGTTTACTTTGAATTTATATTAGTTCACACAAACACTCCATCCATGCTTTTGTTCCGGCCCTCCGGTCCAGTTTAAGAACCCACTGTGGCCCTCGAGTCAAAAAGTTTGCCCACCCCTGGATACGTAATTAACTCTATGAAACTATCTAACTTGTCACTAAAATAAAACAGATGTCATTGCCAATTTAATTCATTGGTACTTTATCAAAACTGCTCAGTATTTGGCAGGGGGAGATAGACAGCTTTTTTTGTGATTCCATTATATTACTCAGATGCCTACTGATAAGTGATATTCTTAACTTTATCAGCAACATTCTTGGAAGTAACCTATGCTATTACCTGTATTAGTAAAAGGTAGGTTTGCCTAGCAACCCTGATATTTTTTTTAATTCCTATCCTTGTAGTTAATCATATGTGTCCCTGATATTATTGTTCCCCACTAATTTTGTCTGCTTTTAACTAGTCCCTAAAACTTAGGCTATTGTATTATTTTGATCAACATGACAAAAAACATATTTGCCCTTTCTGTCTCTTTCATTATATGTAATGATTACATGTTTTATTATTTGAATTTTAATAAATAAAACAACAGGACAATTACAGAACTGTTTATTTAACACTTAGTGAGGGTGATTTATAGGACCTTAAAGTTCATTTGCAAAAATTCTTGTTGACTTATAAGGTGAATTTAGCCATGCTAGAAATACTCATTAAGCTTCATGCAATATTAAGAAAGTGGCAACAAACTGAGTATAGTTTAAATAATGAAGTTAACCATTATTTAAGATAAAATATGATTTAAATATAGTTTTTAGAGTTTAAAACCTCCATTTCTAATATGGCTTACTCCATAGCACCATAGCAGAATCTGAGCCTCCCTCCATTAGGGTGAAAGCCCCCCATGGGATACTTAAAAAAAGAGTGCTATAGCTTTCTGCGAGCGCTGTGCATCTAATGAGAAACAGATGTTTAACTTACAACCCAAACACAAACATAAATAAAGGCAGAGCATCCTCTTAACTGAATTCCCATTGAGTTACTTCATGCTCGCAAATTTACTATCACTTAAAGCAGAAGAAATAAACAAGGGTAATTGAGACAGAGAACCCGGCACATTCGCCCATATCCTAATCCAGTAGATGTCACTTATCAACCACCTCAAAGCAGCTTGCTAGCTAAAAGGATGCCCCTTGTCTAAAGCCCAAGGAGGGAACTCCCTCAGGTGCTCAATGGCAAAGCTCAGAAGCCTGCTCTCGCTCAGGAGTCCCTGTCCTCTACCTCTTATGCCTGGACTCCTTGCTTACCAAGTTCCTTTTGATTTTTCTAAAACTTGATATTAATATTGTAATTGTTTTTAATTATTAATTTAGGTAATATAATTTTTTAAATTTAATTAGCTTAAACATCATTAACATGTAAGCATGAAACAAAGAGTATTTTTTTTTCATGAAAACTACAGTGATTTCTCTTGAAAGGTAAAATAAAAGCAAGTTACCCAAACAAAAAACAAAAACAGGTGTTTTTTTAATTATGTGTGGGTAAAATGTATTGAAGTTGGGGGAGACATGTTATAAAAATTCAGAAAAGTACTGTATCTAAAGTTCTTAAGTATCTTTAAATTCTAGAGAATTTTTGTACTGAAAAGATTACAAAAAATGGATGGACTGTAGGTTAATCACAAAAATAAACTAACAAAAAATGGCTCTGGATTTCCATAAAAACAACTGACAAATAGTTATACATTTACAGATTTTAAAGTAAAATGTTTGTATTATTTCTACTTACTTTTTTGAAGATTGTGGGCGGGTGGGGAGGAAGAGGGTGGATGGAAGTGGAAGAGGGCATAGAGGAGAAAATGGTGATGAAATAACTAAATGGTGATTATATACATATTATATATATATATAATTTTAGAGAGAGGAAAGGAGAGAGAGAGAGAGAGAGAGAGAGAGAGAGAGAGAGAGAGAGAGAGGTGAGAAATATTGATTGGTTATGTACCCTGACCAGGAATTAAGCCACCACCATTTGGTATACCAAATGACGCTCCAACTGAGCCACACTGGCCAAGGTTATCATTCCTACTTTAACGTATTTAGTAATCAACCATGTGCCTAATATCAGCTATACGGTCCTTTGTTATAGATAATAATAAACAGTAGCAAAATAATGAAAAAATAGCTGTGTTGAAAACAACACTTGACACCAGTTTATCAAAATGCCCTCCCAGAATGTACTAGGCGAATATGACATTGTGCTTTGCTAAGGTTATCTTGTCATCTGTAAGCAGTCACCCTGATTGAATAAGCCAGAATTGTTAGTTTTCCATGCACATAGAGTGAAGTGTGACAGTCACATTAGTGGACACCTGCTCTGTCCAGCTCACTGAGAAATAAGCATGCTTTCGGCCAGTGGTTCTCAAATTAAAAGGGTCAAAATCACTTGGAGGGGTTTTTACACCCCACACTGCTGGACCCCCCCCCCCAAGTTTCTGATTCAAGAGGTCTGGGCTGGGGCTCCAGGACTGCATTTCAAAAGAGTTCCCAGGTGAAGCTGCTCCCGCTGGTTCAGAGCTCACATTTCAGGAACTACTATTTCAGAATATTAAAAAACAAAATGAGAGTTTCACTCTTCTTTTTGTTAATCCTCACAGAGGATACTTTTTCATTGATTTTTAGAGAGAGAGGAAGGGAGAGAAATAGATTTCGATGTGAGAGAGACACATCGGTTAGTTGCCTCCCACACATGCCCTGACCAGGGCCGGGAATAGAGCCTGCAACCGAGGTACATGCCCTTGACCAGAATTGAACCTGAGATCCTTCAGTCTGTAGGCTGACACACTATCCACTGAGCCAAACCAGCTAGAGCAAGAGTTTTACTCTTAAAAATTTTGTAATCTAAAGAAGCTCAGATAGCCTGAAATTACAAGCATAAAGCAAGGCATAAACCTTAATTCAATATATAAATTAACCAATTGATTGTCTTGGGATGCATGCCAGTGTTGGCTAGAGTGATATAATGGATTTTGAAGGAATTAGCCAGGAAATCTTCTTCCCAAGAATATAGCAAGGTGACTGAGGGCTTGTAGAAATAAATAATCATAGTAATCACATATGTGCTAAGAGAGATAAAAGTATATCTCATTTCTTATATTTTGACTACATGTTTAGAGAGAACTGAAAAGATACTTAGTTTCTACCCTCTTATATCTATATATCATTCCTTCACCTTACCGTTTTTGCCTGATGTTCTTTTTCTCTCCTAATATTTCTTTCTCTCTGTAGTTTTAGGTGTAGTCAAAATCACAAATGAGGTTTTGAAGTCAATATTTCAGTAAAAGCTCTAATTGTGTCATAAGCTGATCCTTAAGGTACAATTCTGTTCATTAGTGTAATAGATTAAAATCTGTTTGGGAAACATTTTTCAAAGAAAATTAAATTGCAGGGGGAATGAAAAATTCATTCAAAGAGAGACTCTAGGTTACATTTTCTATTTCTCTTTAAAGGATTGATTATAGAAATCATTTTGCTGAAAAGCCCGGAGGACGAAGAGAAGTGCAAACTGTGTGCTTAAATGAAAATAGATTTAATCACAGGAACTGTACTGGAATTATTTCCGTTCAACATTTCAAAGATGTAATAATTTTTATAGCATCTTGCCTGAGCCCTGATTTTTGTGGGAAGTAATCCATCCTGAGTTCATGTTACAGTTGTTAGCGCTTTAACTGGAGATAAAAATGCTTGCCTTGTATCTGAAGTGATGCTCTCTGTAAAATAGTAACTTTGAGATTGGAACCATCAGTAATGTGTGTGTGTGTTAAACTTTACATTTTCATACTGACTCCACCAGAAAGTGTCATTAAGGTATGAGGGGGAGGGGATTTTCTCAAAGCAAAAACCTGAAAACAACATGAGGCTCTGTTTTTAGAGGCTGCACTAAAGAACTAAGATTCTAGAAAGTAACTAGGCCCTGCTATATAAAGGATAGATGTGCACTTTTCACATGTAACTTTTTGTACACTCCAGGTGCTATCGGGGTAATTGGGGTATTCTCTTCCCCAGTGGGAACTGGGTATAGGGTCCTTTCGTTATCTGGAGAAAAAGAGTTTTCTGAGACAATGAGTGATTTTTTTTGTATGTGGGATTACATCCCTGAGTTTCCAAAGTTCCACGCTAGTCATAGATTAAGTGTAGCTGGGGTTTCAGTAAAGCTAGAAGCAAAGCCAGTGTCCAGAGAGGCCATCCAGGCTGGTTCAGCATCAGGCTAGTTGCAGTCCATCAGTCCATTGTTATGTGGGGGTCCAGGTGGCCCTGAGCCACTGCGGCTGGGTGCCCGGAAGCAGGGGCCAGAGAGCCCCACAGGCCACGAGTCATGTGCAACAGGCCAAGAGCAACCGAAAGTGACCAACAGCACAAGAGAGTGAATTCCCTTGTTCAGGGAATTAAGTCTCCCAAATCTTCCCATGCTTACGGCCCACGCTCCTTCTAGCCAAAGACCTCTTCCCAGGAGTGACTGACAGACAGCAAGCACCTTTCCTAGTCCCCCTAACTTTACTGGGCAAGCATCTATCTTCCTTTTGTTGCACCCCTGGGGAGTGTAGAGCTGTACCTTCCTGATGATGCTTCCCAAATGACATGCTTATAATAGTTAGCCTTCCCTTTGCTCCTTTTCCATTATTAATAACTAGGTTAATTACAGTGGTATCACAGTTACAAAATGAGCATATGAAAACTGCTCCTGTGTATATGCAGAAAGTAAATCTACGATCACAGCTTTAGTCTTGTAAACAGATGCAGTTTAAAATGTCATATTATTTTTATTAAGTACAAATAGTACTTATTAAGATAAGTTTTCAATAGATTATTAGGTAAATGCTGTGTATTCTGGATTTAAATTTTATCACTGAATGCAATTACAGTATAATATTAGAGCCTGATTCATTTTGAATACCATGGTATCAACAGAGAAAAATATCACTATGTATAGTGTTACCCTAAAGCAGTGATGGCGAACCTTTTGAGCTCAGCATGTCAGCATTTTGAAAAACCCTAACTTAACTCTGGTGCCGTGTCACATATAGAAATTTTTTGATATTTGAAACCATAGTAAAACAAAGACGTATATTTTTGATATGTATTTTATATATTTAAATTCCATTTGACAAAGAAAAATCAACCAAAAAATGAGTTCGTGTGTCACCTCTGACACGCATATCATAGGTTAGTCATCACTGCCCTAAAGCACCATATTTGACAAGAGTAATATATGGTTCTGTATTTCCCAGGTAAGTAAAAACATATCCACTCCTGCATACCCCACCCACAAGCATAGTATACACTTAAAATAAGCTATGGTTTCTCATTTCCTCAATTAGACTTGAGACCTCTTGAGGTTACAAAATGATATTTTCTATTCTTATCTTATTCATTGTTCCTAAACAAGTATGTATTAAATATTAAAGAGAAATGATTGAGGGAGACTGCTATTTTATAGCTTTTGGAACTTGCTCTCTGCGTGTTAACCAGTTGAATGCTTACACATAAAAGGACTACGCTTGGGCTTTATTTTCTCATTCACAGCCAAGACGAATATGTACGGTCAGGAATTTTAGAGGTTTAACAAAATATTGTAGGTCATTCACTTCTGTGAACCTGCAGTTTGCTGCTGAATTAGGAAGATGACACAAGTTCACCCGGCAGGTCACCTTCAAGCTGTCAATATACGGCCTTTGCCTCTCAAGGGAAACCATGCAGAAACAGACACTTAGAATTTTTCCACTGTATAGGCAATCCCTAACCAATTGTTTGCAGCAAGGCTCCCAGCAATCTGTACAGCAGATGTGACTACCTCGCTTAACACTATCATATGAAGGAAATAAGGGCAGAAGGGTCATATGCTAATGGGAAACGTGCACAGAGAAACTGCTGCATGAGCACAGATAACACACCTCTCCGGCCATCTGTCCCACCAGGTGTGCTGCACATCACAGGAGGATGGGAGAGGGGTGGACGGCTGAGTACAACTTATAAGTTCCCCAGAGTGGAGCCATGGCGTCTTTCAACAGCAGTGTGTCACTAGAGAATAAGAGCCTTTATTAGGATTGTGAGGAGTGCGTGACTAATGTTACTTAAAGGACTAAGTGTTTTAAGTTGTACATATAAAAAATACATCAGTGTTACATTTTCCTTTTCTCCCTCTCACTGCAGCCTGATGCTCTTTTATGAGTGGCAGGGAAATATGTGCAGTTATGGCTGGGATGCAAGAGTTGCACATGGCAGCTTCTTGTGTATGACACCCATGATGGGTGCATGGACAAAACAAAAGCTTGGCGGGCTGATCCAGGCTAGCACAGACCATGTTAATGCTTACTAATCCCTGAGCCATATACCGCTGGATTACCCCAATATTAGTGTCGACACTGGGTCAGGACTCAGCATATTTTAACGTAGTTTAGGTGTGATATTCACTAATTTTTACTCTCAAAGATGAAATGTAGAATGAAAATAAATCTGCCCCTGACACACACACACACATAATTGGATGAATAAATCTTTGTTGAATGATAAAAAATGATAGAATGATGCTGTTGATGTATGGGAGGTGGCATGGAGAGCAGGATTTAGGGGTTGGTTTGACTAGGGAGTGCAGGCCTTGGTGGAACTGAGATTTGTCCATGGGATGGATGGGCCTATACATAGGTGCAGGGTACAACTCACCTTGCTGTGTGCCACAGTGACCTTGCTGAAGAAGATGAGAAAGAGGAGGAGGCAGAAGAAAAAGAAGAGCAAGAAGAGGAAGAGGGAGAGGAAAGCGAGGAAACAGAGAGAAAGGGAGATGGAGAGAGAAATCTACTTGGAGAAATAGAACACAGACAAATAAAAAGGTTAAAATAAAATATCTGTATTATATTTGCACATGCTTATATAAAACTGATGCAGGAAATCAGCTTTCCAGGGTTACTTCTGAAAAAGGAGAAATTTCTTTTGGCTGTTTGGTAAGAAAAAGATTCAGAATGGTTGGGGAAAATGGCCTGAAATCAACACTAATAAAAGAGAAAAATGGTAATTGGCATACGATGATACCCTTTTCATTGGCTAATCAGGGCTATATGCAAATTAACTGCCAACAAGATGGTGGTTAATTTGCATATGTAGGCACAATGCAGGGAGGCGAAAGGGAAAGCAGGAAGAAGCCCCCTGCCACTGACAGTGATCAGAAACCCAGGGGGGAGCTAAGAGCTGGGGGGCAGGGCAAAGGCGGCCCTGGGACCGCCTTTGCCCTGCCCCCCAGCCATGATCGGAGAATCAGGCGCCTTTGCCGCCCTGGCCAGTGATAGCAGGAAGTAGGGGTGGAGCCAGCGATGGGAGCTGGGCACGGTCGAAGCTGGCAGTCCCGGGAGCTAGGGGTCCCTTGCCTGGGCCTAAAGCGGAGCCGATGCGATCCCGGCGCCCCCCGCTGCAGCTGCGGGTCCCCGCTGCCCGGGCCGGATGCCTCTGCCGGAGGCCTCACGCCGGGTCAAGGGGCCGATCCGGTGATTGGTGATCGGAGGGTGATGAGGGTCAACTCCTCTGGCCGAGGCATCAGGCCTGGGTGGGGGGCTGAGCCGGGCATTGGGGGGATATGATGGTCCCCTTGCCCAGGCCTGAAGCCTGGGTCAGAGGCGTCAGGCTTGGGCGGGGGGTGGAGCAAGCGATCAGAGGGAGATGGGGGTCCCCTGCCCAGGCATGATTCCTGGGCCAGAGGCCTCAGGCCTGGGCGGGGGCCAGAGCCAGTGATCGGGGGGAGATGGGGGTCCCCTGTCCAAGCCTGACACCTCTGGCAGAGGCGTCAGGCCTGGGCAAGGGGCCGATCAGGCGATCGGAGGATGATGGGGGGCTACGCCTCTGGCTGAGGCATCAGGCCTGGGCTGGGGGCAGAACCAGTGATGGGGGGAAATGAGGGTCCCCTGCCCAGGCCTGGCGCCTCTGTCAGAGGCGTCAGGCCTGGGCAAGGGGCCAATCCTGCGATTGGAGGGTGATGGGGGTCAACGCCTGAGGGCTCCCAGTATGTGAGAGGGGGCAGGCTGGGCTGAGGGACACTCCCCCCGACACACACCCAGTGCACGAATTTCGTGCACCGGGCCCCTAGTAAATAATAAAAAAAAATACAAAAATGAGGTTGTTGCCTTCCAGGTAGAGAAAAAGATCATTTAGAAAGGATTACATTAGAATATATAAAAGTCATCCCAACATACACTTGAGATCAGAGATTCATATATAGAATATAGATAAGTACACATACTTTCATTTTTTAACAAACTGGTTTTTTAGTCATAAATTATTTAGAAGCAGCCATAAAGATTTTAACCCTGAGAAATATGTTTGATTTCATTAATTAATAGACCTGTGATAAGTAGCTTTCTAGTACTGGAATAATAAGACAGTCCAACTAGATAAAATGATAGTTCTATGCTTGCAAATCAGGACAAAAATTTCAAAACATTTGTCCATTCCAATGCAGCCTAAAGTTATTACATATTCTTTTCCTATTTCAGGGATTTCATTACACTGAAACAACTGTAAACAATCAGAGGGACTTGGGATGTGATCAGACTAAGCAATACAAACCTCCATAGTGAATTGACATTGTAAAAAGTATAGTAGAAGACACATACTGAAGGGGGGAAGAAAGAGATGGGATTGTGGTTGTTTTCAGGGAGAAAAACATTTTCCGCCATGGTTTATGAAATATCATATTATCTGTTTTTCTTTTCGGGACCCAGAAATAACACCCTGACTCAAATTGAGGAAGATATATTCATGCCAGCCTTCAGTAAGAGAAATCCAAGGTAGTGTTTTGTCAGTGTACATAATGCATACAAAACTACCTAGGTATCCGTCTCTACACCTGAAAAGAAATGATGGTATTATTTCTTGGAGGAATAGAATTTGAAATTATATTTTTAAAGTAGCAGTTAACATATTTCTAGTTCTGAATACCACTGTCCTGGCAATAGCCTCTCTCTTAAGGGTAGTGTTTTCCTTCCTTAACCCACTCAGGTCCTTAACTTTCTACTCTGCAGCTGTCAAACTGACATCTGTACTTTAAAAAGGATTAGAACTCATTATGGAAAAAATAGAACTTTGGCATTTGACAGTAAAGCCAACACACAGGATAAGTATTTTTTGCTTTACAGTGATATACAGCATTTGCTTAAAATATGTGCTCTTAAATAATAAGAGAAAACAGGTATATAAAACCTACAAAGTGTATTTGTAATAACTTTTATAAGAGTTAAAAATAACTCAAAATATTTTTTTTCTCGTCAGACTTTGTAAGGTTTCATTTCAGTACTAAAATTAAATAACATTGAATTTTTATGATTTAAAGCAGTTTTCTCCAAAAAAGCAAAACATCACCAAAAAAGATTCTAATCAGAACAAAAGTTCTTAGAAAACCATCATAGAAAAGATAATTAAGCCATCAAATTCTAAGGTACCAGTACATGAGTTGAAGTCCTAAACTAGGCCTGGTCATGTGACTTTATTTATGAAGGGGCCATTGATTCACCCATTTGTCCTTGAAAAATATTCTGAACTGTACAAACTATTAGTAGTTTTACAACTTTAAAACTCTCATCCTTTAGACTAAAAACTCTACTTTAGAACTGCAGTAAATTGGACAGGAGTTTTTAAGTTCTCTCTAAATGGCTATAATTAAACCCTCACTTAAAGCTTTACCATCCATATCAAGGACAAATTCAATGTAATAAGGGGTGCATCGGATTAAAGTTATTATGAAGAAAGAAAACCTGTAACTTGGCATAAATTCCTGCACAAAGGGTGCAGGTTAGACACTCCTATAATTTCTTCTAAAAATATGTTATTATATGAAGATCAGAAAGGCTAGGTGAATAGAGGAAAATATTACAACCTTTCCTTTTAAAGCGAGGCTTAAAAGTGAACTCTTACCCAGGAAATCTATTAATTGTTAAACTTCCATCTTCTAAATACACTGTGAAAATGACCCTAATTCAAATTCAATATGTACTCATAGGTCAAATTCTTTGAAGTGAATCTAATTAGCAAGAATACACCACCTTGCTCAGGGGTGCAGAAAGCTATCTGATGAGATCTAGAAATAGAGATGACGTTCATGTGAGAAATAACAGAATTGGTGGCTATTGCTGCAATATAGTTGCCAAATTGAATGAAAAAACAACACACAAATCAACCTAAAAACAGTGTACTCTCTGAGACAAGAAGGGAATTATCTATTGCTCTTTCCTAAGCTATTGAAAACTTAAAATAGAAACAAATACATATGACATTTCTGCTATTTCAATTAAGAGGATGATTTTTATGAACTCACTCCCTTGATCATTTAATAAAACTACATTTTTTAAAGGAACAAAACTATTCTCAGGGAAGAACTAAAGATATATCAAAAAGCTGCTATCTAACAATGAGGATTTGTGATTTTTTTTCTCACTAAAAGGCAGTCTTCAATTGTGATCTAAAAATAATGAAATCGTCTTAATTATCTCCTCTATGAGGGAAAATGTACTGTAACTTTAAAGCATAATATAGTTCACATTAAATACATGCTATCAAGTCTTAATCTCTGCTGATCAACACGGCTTTCAGAAAAGAAGTAAAATTACATTATGAACATTTATCTGATGAGGAAATTAAGATGTAATAAGCAGAAAAAAATGGCATGTTTTTATTTGAGCACTTCACCAAAATATAAGTAGAAGGATCTTTTGACTGTTAGTTCATTGCATTTCCCACCCCCCATCAGTTTGGTTTGAAAGCACTGTATTCCATTGTCTTCTAAGAAAATGTGACTCCTTGGTGTTCATGTTTCATTCAAAATCCTCAGAAATGCCATCCCTCCTCAGGGGAAGTGCAATATCATTTGCAAGGATGGTGCACATCAAAGTCAATTTGCTAATTAGTTTTAGTTGTTTTCTAAGAACTATGAATGCTACTGCTACCTGGTTACTCCAGCAGCAATTCTGGGGATGTCTGATCATTTGACATCCAGGCATCAGCAAAAATAAGAAAAGTGCAGCAGCATCACAGCTCTCAACATGAAGATATTTAATACATATATCTTGAGAGTAGCAGTGTTTCATTTATGACCTAATATCAGTCTATTCACTTCCCCACATTATTAACAATCATTCAGATTTTTCAAATTTTTATTTTCCCACTAGAGGCCCGATGCACAAAATTCATGCATGGGTGGGGGGTCCCCTCAGCCCAGCCTGCACCCTCTTCAATCCGGGACCCCTCAGGGGATGTCTGACTGCTGGTTTAGGCCCAATCCTGGAGATCGGGCCTAAACCGGCAGTCGGACATCCCTCTCACAATCCGGGACCACTGGCTCCTATGCTCATCTGCCTGCCTGATCACCCCTAACTGACCCCACTGCTGGCCTGGTCACCCCCAACTGCCCCCCTGCCAGCCAGGCCGCCCCCAACTGCTCCCTCCCTGCCATCCTGGTCACCCCTAACTGCCTCCCCCATCAGCCTGGTCACCTCTCACTGCCCCCCTCTGCCGGCCTGGTCACCCCATGCAGCCTGCTGTTTGGTCGTTTGGTTGCCTCTCACTGCCCTCCCTTTCTGCCTGATCACTCCACGCAGCCTGCTGCTCAGTCATTTGGTTGTCCCTCACTAATGCCCCTGCTGGCCTGGTCACTCCATACAGCCTGTCGGTCGTCCATTTGGTCGTTTCAGTTGGGACAGTCGCTTTTATATATATAGATATGCAACACTCTAGAAAGATCACTACAGACACTGTATAATGTTTCTAAATAAAAATCATTAAAAACGAAATTTCCTCAGCAAGATGATGTTTGAACAAAGAAGCAATAACATTTCAAGAATAAGATATTTCTACTGAAACGTGTTGATTATTCATTCATATTCATTGTTTATCAGTAATTGGTAACCATTGTGAAACATACCTGCTTCCGTGTGTGTGTTTTTTTCTCCTTAATTGTGCTGACAATTTGCAGGGCTTTGATTTCACCTGCAGAATCTAAACCAAATCACTATAATCAAATAAAAAATCCTCTGATCAGAGTATCAATGGTAATTTTGGAAACATGAAAATAAAAACTTTTCAATGGATATTATGGATATTTGACCTTTGGTTTTAACATATTTATATACTTACTTTGATTACTAATTAAGCATCCTGTTTTAAAATTTATAAAATCTAAGATCAGGGGTCCAAACCACATGACTAGTGATATGCTAGGGGAGGATAGGTTATCCTGGGGGTGGGGCTCTTCTTTCCCCAGTTTTGCCTCTCATTAGGCATCAGGGTCACATCCCTGGTCAGGCAGTTTAGACCTCTGGGTCTTTTCCTGCCTAAAGATAACATCTAGGCCTCAGGTGTATTTTAGCTCCAGGTCCAGAAAAGCAGCAAAACCAGACAAGCTGCACTGTGGCTGCCTCAGGACCAGCTACGCTCACGAATGACCCCCTGTCCCAGCACTGACCAATCCGTGCAGACAATGACCCTGAAAGAGCACCCTGAAAAGATGATGAGTATTTTATTATAATCTTCCCCTAAGACCTCCCCTAAGATGTCCATCTGCAAGAGAGATAAATATGCTCAGAATAAAGGACCCAGTGCAGGCGCTCCCTCCACGGAGCATGCCCGTGCCATTCCACTCCCTCTCCTTCCCCCACAGCATGAACCCCCTAACCTCTAAGGAACCCCGTGAGACTTGCAACCAGGGGAGCAATGGGCAGCAGCAGCTCAGCCAGGGCTGACTCCATGAACCTGTCTCCAAGGCCCCCTTTTCTCTGACTTCTCAGTGAGCGAAAGCAGCTAAGCCTAGGCATTTCTGTTGCTTCTTCTATGTCCTTTCTTGTTTCACAGTCCTAAATACATTTTTCTGTCATCATCAACCCAATATCCCCTTGGCTCAGTGCTATGCAATATTTCCCTTTGGATATCACATCCCCCAGCCCCTTTCCTTAAATAAATTCAAATTTTCTTTAAAAAAAAGTTCATAAAATCTAATATTATTTTAATATTGGGGTAAGAAAACATGACGAATTTTGCAGAAAATGCAAACAAATAAATGGAATTCACTATGTAATTTTTTTCTCATGTCTACCCCTGCCCAATCCCCATCAAAATAACAGTGTTTCAATCTATAGATTCAATGCAATCCCTATTTAAATACCAATGGCATATTTCACAGATCTAGGACAAACAATCCAAAAATGTATATGGAACCAAAAAAGACCTTGAGTAGCTGCAGCGATCTTGAGAAAGAAGAACAAAGATGTAGGAATCACAATTCCAGATATCAAGTTATACTACAAAGCCACTGTACTCAAAACAACCTGGTACTGGTACAAGAACAGACATATAAACCAATGGAACAGAACGAAGAACCCAGAAATTGACCCAAGCCATTACACTCAATTAATATTTGACAAAGGAGGCAAGAGCATACAGTAGAGTCAAGACACTCTCTTCAATAAAGGGTGTTGGAAAAATTGAACAGGTACATGCAAAAAAAAAAAAAAAGGGAGACTGCCAACTCACAGCATAGACAAAAATAAAATCAAAATGTATAAAATACTTAAATATAAGTCATGACATCATAAAAATCTTAGAGTAAACTATAGGCAGCAAATTCGCAGCCATTTCTCATAGAAATATGTTGAATGATACATTTCCTAAAGCAAAGGAAACTAAAAAGAAAATAAATGGGATCACATCAAAATAAAAACCTTCTGCACAGCAAAAAACAAACAAATACCAATAAAATGAAAAGGGAGCCCACTGCATAGGAGAACACATTTGCTAATAATATGTCTGATAAAGGATTAATATCCAAAATAAATAAGGAACTCATACAACTTAACAAAAGGCAGACAAATAATCCAATAAAAAATGGGCAAAGGATTTAAATAGACACTTCTCCAAAGTGGACATACAGATGGCCAAGAGACATATGAAAATGCTCAAATTTACTAATCATCAGAGAGATGCAAATTAAAATAACAATGAGGTGTCACCTCACACCTGTCAGAATGGCTATCATCAGCAAATTCACAAATAACATGTGCTGGCAAGGATGTAGAAAAAAGGAAACCCTACTGCATTGCTGGTGGGAATGCAGATTAGTGCAACCCCTGTGGAAAATAGTATGGAGTTTCCTCAAAATATTAAATATGGAATTGCCATTAGATCCAGTGATCCCACTTCTAGGAATATACCCTAAGAAACCTGAAACACCAATAAAAAAAATATGCTCCCATATGTTCAAAGAAGTGCAATTTACAATAGCCAAGATTTAGAAACAGCCCAAGTGCCCATCAGTAGATGAGTGGATAAAAAAAAAATCTGTAGTGCATGTACACCATGGAACACTATGCAACCGTAAAAATGAAGGATCTCTACTATTTGAGACAGCATGAAGGGATCTAGAGAGCATTATACTAAGCAAAATAAGTCAGTCAGATAAAGATAAGTATCATAGGATGTCACTCATATGTGGAATCTAATGAACAAAATAAAATGATGAACAAAATAAATCCCGAGTCATAGAAGCATGGACCAAACTGAGGAATCTCAGAAAGAAGGCAGAATTGGATGGGGTGGGGATTGATTAACCAGGGAACTTATATGCATACTAGAGGCCCGGTGAATGAAATTCATGATGGGAAGGGGGGTGGTCCCTCAATCCGGCCGGCACCTCCTCCAATCTGGACCCCTTGAGGGATGTCCAACTGCCAGTTTAAGCCCGATCCCTGTGGGCCTAAACTGGCAGTCAGACATCCCTCTCACAATCTGGGACCACTGGCTCCTAACTGCTCCCCTGCCTACCTGATCACCCCTAACCACCTCTGCCTGCCGGCCTGATTGCCCCTAACTGCCCTTCCCTGCCGGCCTGGTCACCCCTAACCACCTCTGCCTCAGCCTCTGCCACCATGGCTTTGTCTGGAAAGACGTCTGGATGGATGTCCAGAAGATGTCCAGTCTAATTAGCATATTACCCTTTTTTAGGTATAGATAAGCATAACCCATGAACACAGACAATAATGTGGTGAAGGCCTGGGAGGAGTAGAGGCCAGGTGGAAGGGGTCAATGGGGAAGATAAAAAGGACATCTGTAATACTTTCAACAATAAAGATAAATTAAAAAAACAAAACAAAATTACAGGAATTCAGAATCACTAATCTAACCATTGACTCACCATAGAAACACTCCCTTCCTTCTATTGCAGTCCAACCAATTAACCAGAGGGTGTTTCAAGTTATCTAAATGTGCTATTTATGATATCATGAAAATAATTACTCAGACTTAAGATGGTATGATCAACAGCTTCTCAGAGCTTTTGTCTTCTTTTTCATTATCTTTATTTATAATTTAAATGTTTAGCTTGTAATAAAATGTTTATGGACTTTTAATGGATTCTAACAGTGCGATTACAAAAGGGAAGTCATATCATTGTAATAAGAATTAAATGGGTTCAGTTACATTTTAATTCTAAGAGCGATTTCAAGTATAACCTGTAGGATTTAATAGAAAACAAAGTCAGGTTTAGAACTCTGGGGAATAATATGTCAAACTTGAAAGCAAGGAATGTGAAAATCTTTGGTGGACAGGCACTTAAATGTGTTTAATGGAGCAAATGAAAAACTATTACAACTCTATCTTCTATTTTGTTCTAAGAAGCATGTCTGATAAAGAAAAGAAGAAAAGGTATATTTTAACTAAAGTCAAAAAACATTGGTTATAAATCAGTGTAATGGTCCATAAGATTCTTCTCTTACACATATACAAACTACACATTTTAGCAAATACATTGCACCTTATTCACTAGTTCAAAACAGCACCATGGGCATGTTCAAGAATGAGGACTATGCCATTGCACATTTTTCTCTGAACCTTATAACTTACTGCACTTTTATAAAACTGATAGTAAATCTTCCGTCTCAATAGAATATATTGTAAAATGTATTCTCCACTTCATTACAAACTGTTGGTTTTTGTTTTAGTTTTGAAAGTCAGATATTGTATCTAACTTCTTTGCATTCCCACTCCACTCAACCCCATTAAATCCATGACTAACATATAATGAATGTGCCTCAGATTTCTTTTAGTTTTTTGAGGTGAAATGATTAATTAAGTTTTAGTTGAATGAATGTTTTATATCACTAAAGAAAAAAGTAAATGCTTACTAAATGTAACTGGGAAACATAATGATTTATTTCATTGTTCCCACAAAAATGGCTTTACTAACAGTAACACAGTTATTTGTAATTATTTATAATGAGATTAATTTGTTGTAGATTAAGTATACTATAATCTCTACTTTGCAAATGGGTTCCAAAATTTTGATGTCATAGAAATATGCAAGTATTGATTGGCAGAAGTGGAGGGCTACATAATTTTGAGCTAATGACAAAACTGAGTGGTTTCCAACACCATTATGCTGCAAGACAACATAGCCTGTTTATATCAGTATTAATTTATTGGGAATACCACAACAGACTTGTCAAATAAGGTATGAGAGTAAGCTATATCATTAAACATCAGCCTGGCTACATGATGTCACAGTTCCTCTATTCTTCAACTCACATGGTAATGGGAAGATATTATACTTGTACTTTTAATAATTATTAAGCATTTTACTTTCCATCAAGAAAAAAATAATAACTTGTCAATTTAATGATCTCTAAGACACAAAAATCAAGTCTAATTGATTGTCTACACTCTACAGGTAATACACAATATAGGGCAAATTGTCTTTTTGAATATGCTTTAAGAAATGGAAATTAGCCCTAGCTGATGTTGCTCGGTGGTTAGAGCATCAGCCTACATACCTAAGAGTCAGGGATTCAATTCCTGGACAACAGCAGGTACCTGGGTTGCAGGTTAAATCTCTATCTCCAGTCAGATTGTATGTGGAAACCAATCAATGTCTCTCTCTCTCTCTCTCTCTCTCTCTCTCTCTCTCTCTCTCTCTCTCTCTTCCTCCTTTCCTCCCTCCCTGCTTCCTTTCTGCTTTCCTTAAAAGTCAATGAAAAAAAAATCTTCAGGTGAGGATTAACAAAAAGAAAAAAAAAAAAGAGAGAAAATGAAAAAGAAAAAATAGAAAAATAAATAAAAAGTCCTCAGAAAAATAAATAAAAAGCTTTATTCCACCCCCTTTTCCTCCTGTCTGTACACTATTATCAATTCTAAGACTTTCTCCTCCAACTAACGAATTAAGCAACAAAAGTCTCCACCTTCTGATTGATTGATATGCATCCTTCAAATGTATCTCAAAAGTTATTATCAGTGTAAGATTTCCCATAAATTACAGAGAGCTCACTGCTTCCTCTCCTGAACTTCCTGGGTAGGTTTAGGGACAAAATCTCTATTTCTGTAATGATCACTTTTGTGATTTTGGCAGGAGCTTCTCAAATGCAGCCCTCTGTTCCATTTATATCTCTGTCTCCAGAGCCTACTATGTGCCTGCACCAGTGGTTGCACCAGTTATTTAATGAATAAATAATTGAATGATTAAATATATATAAATATGGCTCTTTCCCTCAAGCTGGTATTGGGCAGTTTGTAAAAGTCAGCCTGCTATTATCTGGATGTCAGTCAAATCCCCTGGAATACAAATCTAAGGAAAGGGTGATTATTGCAAATATAATTTCAAAGAGCTTTCTATCAAAGGATTTCTTTAATTTATAGTTGTCTCCATTTTTATCAATGACCATTCAAAGTAAATATATATTTCCCTTAAATAATTGTGCCTGCCAACAGAGTGAACTCTTCTAGACTAAAAGGAATGGGGGATATATAATTTATATTTATGAAACTGGGAGATGTATGACTATGTTCACAGTCATAAGAATTATATTCCTTACTCACTGGAATTAGAATTAGTTTATATTGGATAATGATTTTACCTTCAGTGAACTTATTTTAGCTCTTTTATTTATTGGATTAATATAGATTTCATAGTGACTGTTACCAAGGTTCAATGATAGTCAATGTGATATTTATGATTTTATCAAGTTTTTTTTTTCTTTCTACTCCCCACCGCAACCACTTTATAAAATTTTCAGTAATATTTAATGGGTATATGTGGTGACTTTGAAGATCCAAAGGTTTTATTTTGGACTGTGGGTGTTTTTTATACTTTTCTGATAACGAAGTATTTTTAAGAATTCAAAGAAAAATGTTCATGTCTTATACCCAAGTGTTGTGATTTAATATTCACACAATAAGGAAAGGTTTGCAATGTTCATTGTCCTCTGAAGGCAAATATTTACATTTTATACAAAACTCTTATTTATACTATTGAATTTCATGAATTCTCATTTAAAAATCCTGTTAACATATATTTTCACAAACAGGTGATCATGAAATTTTCTTGGAAATAAAACCATTCTTTATCAACATGTAAAGATGTAGCATCTCAAAGAGGAAAGCCTACATATACACTCAGATCACATTTCCAAGAAATAGAGTTAGTAACTACCAATATAAATATTCTGTATTGAGTTAACCATATTTTCTAATGTTTTAAATTATTCCAAAACAGAGTATGATGCACAATTTTTATTTAAAATGTGAGTACAAACCATCTTGTTTGTTCTGCCCAGATATTTTCTTTATCCCACTCTTCACACTTTTAACACTTGCATTTGTAAAATTACAGTGATGGAAAGTCATGCAAGAAATAAATTCTCCTTATTTTATTAATGAGATTATTAGATTAAGAAAGTACTCATTTCAATTTTTAGCATCTAATCTGAAGTTTTATCATGTGTTTTAAAGTAACATCTTGGAGCCCATTTACCATCTTGTATTCCCTAACATTCAGATTCCTCCCTTTCCCAAAATCTCTTTCAAAATGTCTGAACCCAATGTGAAATATCTTTGAAGAAATGTGGTATTTTTCTTTATATTGGATGCACATAGGAATTGGTTCATGGAAAGTGATTTCTAAAGACACATGAACAAGTATGTTCTGCTATTATTCATAAGTCAAGTTCTGAGTCAAGGATTAAGGGTGACTACTTAAAAGTATAACTAATCTTTTAAAAAGTTTAATTTTTTAGGACTTTCAAAGAGAATTTTAACCAAATGGTTTTGATATTTAAACTAAATTCATTTCAACCACATCTCCCTTGTGTGTGAAAACAGAGTCTAAAAAGAGACTTACAAACTTGATCTTTACGTGTGCTCTTTCTTGGGTGGCTCAGACCTAGCTGGTGAAGAGATTTCAATTCCCTTGCCTAGTTAGCAGGGGCTAAATATAATATGAGATAAGCACAGCCACTTTGATCTGCTTTTGCTTCCTAGAAGCTAAACTTGCTGTTTCATGCAGGCTCAAAAAACTAGTCAATGACTCTAGTCATGAAAGTTCTTTTGCAGATAGTAATCTTTACCTCAACTAAAATAGTATTTTATAAGGCTTTCATTAGTATTTTATATAGACATAATTAAAATACTACCCCTTAACATTGCTTTCCCCAAAGAAAACTTTGCCACACACAAACACACACACACACATGCATATAACATTTCTTTCTTTTTCATAGTCACAGATTTTTTTTTTGAGAGAGAGAGGGGGGGGGCTTCCAGGTATACAACCACATGTAAATATATTTGTTTAGATAATTTTCCTTTGATAAAAAACTTGGTTCATACTCAACCAATGTCTAAAATGCACAAATCTATGTTTGAAATGCTGATCTAAAAGAAAATATATTTCTGCAATGACATGATTTAATTACCTATCCTCTAAAACTCAGTGAACAAGTGGCAAATATGATAGACTGAATCTGAATTAGCTTTGATAGGAGAAATCAATTTGGGCTATTGGTCTGCCTTATGGATCTCCATCTTTTTTTTTTTCACTCTGACACAACAATTGAAGTCACCCTGTGACCTTACAACTAGATCCTATCACATGCTATGTGAGTAAATAATAATTCCTGGGGAGGGAATAATCAGAAACAAATGGGACACCTAGTGCGTGTCTGAAACTCTGTGCAAGACCATGTCACCCACAACCTATGAGTCACAGACCATGACTTATAGTGTCCCTTGTCATACACTGGGAAATGGATGGAATCTGTATGATGAGCATCAAGACTGTTATCATGGAGAATTGGAGCTAGCTTCCAAGGTCATGAAGCTGTCCACACTTCCATTTATCTTGTAACTTGAGCTGTCTTTGTTTTTCCTTTCAAGCCTTCCCATACTTTTGCTTAAACTAGTATTCATCTCTTATACGTGGAGAGTGGAGAACACCAAGGAATTTTTCCTAGCTCTGTGTTCTTTTCTCAATCCAGCACACTACCATGAGGAAAAGATCAAAAGGGTAAATGACAGCAGTTTTTGCTTTGCAGTCCTTTGAGAAAACAAGTCCAAAGGACAGCTCTGTTTTACTAATGCGGTCTCTGTAAAGTTGCATGCAACAGATCATATTATGCTTACTTTAACAGTGATCTGTAATGCACTAACCTTTCTTTATCTATTTCAGTCAAATGTTGTAATATAAAATAAACTGTCACCAGTAAAATGACAAAAAGTAATAACACCCATTAGCAGCCCACAATTTTATGAGTGAGAATTGTGCTAGAGTAAGTGATCAGAACCTATTTAAGATTTTAGGTCCTGCATATATATGTACTGTCTGCTGACAAGCAATGTAATTATAAATATATTATTCATATCAATGTCTTGCATGTTCCTAATGAAAGTTGTACAATATTACAAGAAGACTCCAAATACTGTTAAATTCTACGAATTCTCTGTTTTATCATTTTCTCCAGTGAACAGGTACATTTTTAAGGCAACCATGTGTCAACAAATGTATCTAATAGAGCCTTGAGCTTCAGTGATTTCATAAAAGAGGAACTTGCCAACGGATTCAGGAAACTCACATTATATATTCAGGTTAGATTCACAAATTCATTGTTGCATGGCAAGAAGTCTATGCTCATTTCTTGGTATCATGAATTGCAAGTTTTCCCCCAGTTCAAAGAACCAAACCTAAACCTTCATAAATGAGTGAACAACTCAAAGGTAGCTTATACTGTACAAGCCTTAGAGAAGACATTTATCATGTATTCAGTGTAAAGGGCTCATTTATAGCAGCCATGGAAGTGATATATGTTCAGGTTGCTCAAAATAAATCCAATGTACAATTTATAGTAGGTACACACTTTACTCTCTTCATGTCAATACAAATACACACACACACACACACACACACACGGTTTTTATAGGTTACATGTTAACTCCTGGTAGGAGAAAACAAAATATTAACTGATACAGCTGCAATCTTCTCAAAACCTGCTGCTGTATCAAGCCAGGAATTAGAGAAACATTGAGAAAAGGAAATTTTGTCTTGCTAGTTTTTATAACCTGATTGTTATGTGACATATATTAAGTATCAAATATAAATTTGTCAACTGAGACTGAAGTGAAATGTTAAGAATAGAAAGTCACTAGAGAAAACACATATGTTTTGTTTACATATGTTTTTCCAATGCAAACAAAATTAATTCAGCTAATAATTTGAAAAAAAGTAATTTGTTAAGCCAATTCAGATATACATCTTAGACGAGAGCATTAAATAGTCAGAAATAAATGAAAAGGTTATACAACACAAAATAATCATTATTCAAGACATTTTCAAAAATTACTTAGCTTTCTTATAATATCCAAAGTTTTTATTACATTAATGTCAGAAAAAATTGATATGTTATTCTTGAAATTTAAAGCAGGGTTGTCTGCCTCTAGAACTGGAAACTTTAACACCTTTGGGTTTGAACTGCACACTTCCATATCTTATGAAAATAAAATTAGCCGGCACTTGTTGGGGGCCAGATGTAAGCTGGCAAGGTCCTTGCACCTGCAGGGGCTAGCAAGGCTGGGACCCTTACCCACACAGTTTTCCCAGACTTGTTTGGACGGCGGTTATCAGTAGAATGAGAGCAACCTTTGTAGAATGAGAACAGCCTTTCACGGCTTACCAAGAAGTCTGTAACTATTTACTGAGATATGCTGTAATGAGAACTTGTCCTTCTGCTGTGTCTCTCCCTTAGAGATTAAGAGGAACAAAGAATACATTCCTCTTGACAGACCTCCTATTCAGTGTGTTGTGTATAAATAGGATTGTATAGCTAATAAACTCGCTTCAGTTCATCGAGAGAACTGGGGTCCTCCCGACCCTGCTTTCCTGTCTTTCTTTTCTCAATTCCCACCTCCCTGCCTCAGCCCGGCTCAACTGGTCAGGCTGGCCCTGACAGACACTACTTCGGGTTAAGTGGCGTAACAATGCTATGGAGGTTGCACCTTTGTTTCTGAATTGCAGCACAATGACACAGCCAGGAGGAGCCTCCCCATCTGTGTAAGTAGCACACTGCTCTTCTTTTCAAATGAGCAGAGTAGGGTACAAATAGGGGTATTGCTTCTTTCCTAAAGTAGGACGTATAAAAGCCTATTAGAAGAGGGATAATTAATTAATTCCCTATGCAAACAACATTTATTACATCGATAGCTCACTAAACTTTGGATGGTTTTTAGATACAGATTAAAACACTGCCCTACACTTTCATTTTCTGTATATTTTATCTGACTTGTGTATTTGAGTTGAGCTTTGGAAGTTTTGACCTTGATTATTTCAGGTGTAAATTTCCTTCCAGAATTAAAGTTATATGTTTGTTGGGGGGGTTTGTTTGGTATTTTTATGTTTAAAATCCCAGCTCAAAAGTTTTTTTTTTTCTTGTAAGAATGTTGATGGCTGTTCATGTTTGCAGACAGTCACTTGTCCACTCAGACAAGACAAGTAATAATTTATATTGTAAGAACAGAAGGAAAAGAAGACCTGTTAAACATATCCAGGGACACATCTCCACTGTTAACTACCTGTAAACATACCCACAGATACTGAACCACAGTTGACTCCTTTTCATTAAAATATATTTTTATTGATTTCAGAGAGGAAGAGAGAGAAAAACATCAATGATGAGAGAGAGTCATCGATTGGCTGCCTCCTGCATGACCCCTACTGGGGATGGAGCCTGAAACCTGGGCATGTGCCCCAACTGGGAATCAACTGTGACCTCCTGGTTCATAGGTCAACACACAACCACTGAGCCATGCCAGCTGGGCTGTTGACTCCTTTCATGTAAGGACCTGAGTCGGCACTATGTTTTCAAAGGTCTTCAGAGGAAGAGACGTAGAGGGAGTGAATGTCTGGCTGGAGAATAGAAATGCAACAACACTGAAAGTAATGCAAATACGGACATGTTGACAGGCATGGGAGATTTCTGCCACCGCGGAAGGCCAGTAGGAATCCAAAGTAGCTTTTGATAATGACCAGTTATTGCCAAGTTAATGCTGAATAAATATTCATCAGAATGCGAGTAACTTTAAAGATATAAAATGCATGTCACATAAATTAAAATAAAAGCTAAGAATATATTATTTCAGAATTACAAAATGATGTGTAAGTATAGTGGGGGAGAATCTAGGTTAGCTGGAGGGAAGGACATGTTTCCAGATGTTACTCTTAAGTTGTCTTTTAAATAGAATACACTGTAAGTTATCGGTAGCAGGACTTAGGTTTATTTATCCCTGGTGCCTGCTAGGCAGTTGGAAAATATATACTGAATAAGAGAGAAGAGAAAGGATGAAGCAAGCAATGAATCTGTAGAGTTTGCTGGGAACTAACTGGTACAATGTTAAGGCGTTTAACATCATACCATTGCTGATAGGAAAAATAAGTGGGTATGAAGTTGGGGAATAAAACACTATTTCACTTTTCATCTGGTGGAAATGTGGAGGTGACTCAGAAGGCTGGGATTTGATAGCAGGGAGTCCAGGGCTGGAATCTGATGGCAGGAAGTCCAGTTGGAAGATTGCTGTGATTATCTAAATAGAATGATGAGGGTTCTTACTGAGCAGCAGTGGAGAATCCTCTCAGATTTTCATGGGTAACTGACCTAAATGACAAACTGCAATCTTTACTTTCCATAGCGTTTCAATGAAATAGATAGATCTCTTTGGTGAATTATAAAGAAAGTTACCTTGGTTTAAGAAATATCAGCACAAGAAAGAAAGAAAGAAAGAAAGAAAGAAAGAAAGAAAGAAAGAAAGAGAGAGAGAGAGAGAGAGAGAGAGAGAGAGAGAGAGAGAGAGAGAAAGGCAGGGAGGGAGGGAGGGAAGGATGGAGGGAGGGAGGAAGGAAAGGAGGGAGGGAGGGAGGAACTCTTACCATTTGCAACAGCAGGGATGGAACTGGAGAGCATTATGCTAAGTGAAATAAATCAGTCAGAGAAAGATAAATATCACATGATCTCACTCATTTGTGGAATATAATGAACAACATAAACTGATGAACAAACATAGACCCAGAGACATAGAAACATCGAACAGACTGTCAAACCTCAGAGGGAAGGTAAGCGAGGGTGGAGGGAAGAAGAGATCAACCAATTAACTCACATGCGTATATGCATAACCCATAGACACAGACAGTGGGGTGGTGAACACTTGTGGGGGAGGGGGCAGGGAGAGGGCAATGGAGGGAAAAAAGGGACATATGTAATACTTTCAACAATAAAGATTTGCTAAAAAATTAAATTAAATTTTTTCAAAAGAAATATCAGCACCAAGATTTCTATCTACTAAAATGTATCACTTCCTATTATTTCCAGAAAGAAGTTAGTACTTATTTTATGGTACTTTCACACAAGTCTACTTATTTGCTTGGAGGTTGGAAGGAAAAGAAAGACTGACTTAAAGGTTGGGACTAGTAAATATTTCCATGTTTTTGTGGCCTTTTTTATAGTCAAACATAGTCAATTACATAAAAACCTACAACATACCCATGTGCCTATAGCATATTCAAATATGCTTATTTATGGGTACCCTGGGCATATGTTCATTCACATTTTCTTTACAAACTATGGGAAGGGACTGAGAATTTTCCAATATAGTAAGGAGCCATCATCTTTATTTATTTTAAATATATTTTATTGATTTTTTTACAGAGAGGAGGAGAGAGGGATAGAGAGTTAGAAACATCAATGAGAGAGAAACATCCATCAGCTGCCTCCTGTACGCCCCCTACTGGGGATGTGCCCGCAACCAAGGTACATGTCCTTGACTGGAATTGAACCTGGGACCCTTGAGTCCGCAGGCCGATGCTCTATCTGCTGAGCCAAACCGGTTAGGGCAAAGAGCCATCATCTTTAAAGTGTCAACTGCCCTCTTTCTAATTTGATATTTTATTTAAGTACAAAATTTTCTAATTATACAACTTTGAGAAATTGGCCAGAAAAAGAAGTGGAAGAGATGATGTTGTTTCTTTAAAAGTGCTGCTTTTCTTTTTTTAAACCCTCACCCTAAGATATTTTTCCATTGATTTTTAGAGAGAGTGGAAGAGAGAGGGAAAGACAGAGAGAAATATCGAGGTGAGAGAAACACATCAATTGGTTGCCTCCTGCATGACCCCTGATCAGGGCCTGAGCTGGGAGGAGCCTGCAACCAAGGTACATGCCCTTAACCAGAATTGAACCTGGGACACTTCATTCCACAGGCTGGTGCTCTATTCATTGAGATAAACTGGCCAGGGCTAAAAGGGCTGATTTTAAAATGAATAAATAGTACAATTATGCACAGTGAGCAATACAGAAGAGTTAATTTTAAATAACTGTAACTGTCTAACAACCAGCAAATTTACTGAATAAAACGAATTATTGCAATGTGTGTCAATGATCAGACCATGAGCATATGGATTTAAGTAATTCCACTGTCTCAATAAAAGAAAACTTTCAAAAGCGGCAGGGTTCAAGGGAATACCCTCAAAAAGCAGTATTAGTCATATACATGGTCTCTTTTTGTTTAGATGTTTGTATAGTTCTGCATCTTGGGAAAGAAAAACTTATTATTCTTTATATATGAAAATAACTTCAAATGCCAATAAAACATTCAATAAAATTAATTTAGTGTTGGACCTCAAAGAATAGGGAAAGGTGAAGGATACTTCTTCAGTCTTTCCATTCAATATCAATTCATAGATTCCTTGTGCACTATCGATGTATTCAAGAGTCTTGTGCTCCCCTAAAGAATAACTCTGTGACAAATAAATATAGAGGGTTTCAAATTAAATTGGATGACTCTTCTGAAAGAACATATTTATATAATGAGAAAAATATTTTTATCAGCAAAATCCTCTCTTCTTAAACCAAAAAGTTGCTCAGCACTTAAATAATTATGGTATGAAATGTGCGGTAAAAATGTGTACACTCAAAAAATATAAACAAAATCCTCTTATGTTATCTTTCCTATAATGCATTTGTATTAACTCTAAAGTCTTGTTACACTATTAGTTATTTATCAAACATTTTAAAATGTCCTATCAAGTGAAAAGTACTTTTCTAATATATTGTGACACAACTGTAGATTGTGGAATAAGAACAAAAAAATAAGTTTTATTTTCTTGAAGAAAGTTTAAACATATTGATGTAGTCATATGTGTGGTAAACAAAAATATTTAAAGGAAGTGTGGGTAGGTAGGCTAAGCTTATATTCAGTGTTTATCTAGTTAAAAGTTTAAAGCTGCCCTGATCAATGTGGCTCAGTGGTTAGGCTTCATCCCATGCAACTCATGAAATATCAGAATATTAGAAGAGCCATCCAGAGGAGATGGGCAGTACTTACAGTGTCATATAACTTTGTCTCAACTCCCTCCATGCATGTGTAACCATATTATTAATATGTAATTTCTTCAAAGACAAGAACTGTGTCTTATTCACAGTTTCATTCACAGGAACCTAACACTTCCCAAAGGCATTGTAGTTTCTTTGGAATATGTGGGGAATCCATGCTGAAGACCTGACTTGAGAATTACTTTATACAAACTGTTGAATACCTTTCATTGTGACTCCAGCAATGATCCCCAATGGCACAAATACTCATCAGCAACAGTAAATTTCTGATTCCTATCTGTAATCATCGGCAAATAAATGGATCAAAACATGAAAGATCTGTGGGTCTGGGGGCAGCTTTGTTGCAAGGGAAGAAGCACTAGACTTGGAGTGAAGTGTCTCGGGTAACTAAGTTCCTTGTCTAGCCACATACAAAATCCATAGGTGGCATCTTTATTGATATAACTGTTGTGAGTGATAACTAAAATAATGTATGTGAAAATGCTCATCAGAGGCCTAATATGTATAATGCAGGTGAGTAGAGGATCATCAATTCTAAATGTGGAAGTGAACAACCATGTGTAAGTGATTAAGACCAAGCATGAGAAAAATAAGAGAGAAGGAAGCATTCATACAATGGGATCAGAAAAAGAAGATAGATAAGTAATGGGGAATATATTTTGGTATTATTCTATGATAAGTATGACCATTTGTGCGTCAAAGGTAAATATTACTGAAAGTAGGGAGCCATGTTTTTAATAGAAATCTGGAGTGGGGAGTGTAGCAGACAAAAAAGAGTTTTTGGAAGATTAGATGATATGTGTAAATTAAGGATAAATTTTCAGTAGAGTGCAGCTTCTTTTTGTTTGCTGTTTCTTTTACTGATTATTTCTTGAATTATAATTTGAGCTATTGTAACTCAATAAATATATGTAAAATAATCTTGTTGTAATGATTATGACTTCGCTTTATAAATAATAGGCTCTTGGGTTTAGATTTATATAAGCTAAGAGTGCAAAACACCTTGAAGGTTTAGAGAAATTTTAATTAATTTAAGACTCGATTTGTCTATTTAAAAAATCTACATCCTCATTAGATTTTCCATACTATCTCTTTTGTGATTCTCACAAATATGTATAGTTGTGGCATCCTTATTAAATGTGAAAGAGAAAAACAGAGAAGGTTTATTTTTAGATAATATTTGAATTTTAAACTGGGTTCTAGAGTTAAATCATAAAAATTTAAATACATAAGAAAATAACATTTTAATACCCACTGAGAAATTTTAAAAACTAAGATCAATGCATTATCCCTGTCAATCACCAGACTATAGCTAACATTTATTGACTTGTGTGATAGCAATTTTGTTATAATTTAAAATGTAAGTTTCATCCACTAAACACAAAAAAACTTATAGAAAGAAAACAAAACAAATAACAAAAGTGATGCGTAGTTCATTGGTAGCATACTACACCTGAACAAAATAATTTTTAACTGCATGCTGTGAGATTTGTTGATTATGCTGCCCAGGGACAAGGCAGTATTGAATCCCTCCCTCATTACAACAGCAGCTTTTTACTGAGCTATGCAGGGGGAAAGCTTGGAATTAGCCACACCTGTAATTGAGTCCCAGTACTACCATTTACAAGCAGAGGACCCTGGACAAGTTATTATGCTTCTTAGAGCCTCATTTTTTAAAATTGGGAGTAATGATACCATCCATCCTGTGGAGCTACAGTAGGGTAGAAATGAGCATGCATTTGAAGGCTCCCAGAATAAAGCTGGGCACCGTACACGTTCAAATATTTTTTCCTCCTGAATAATCAGCCTGGATCTCTTTCTATGGTTTTCCACTGATCTGAACTGGACACATCCGTAAGCTCACCTAAGGTGAGACTGTGTCAATTTTTGTGCTAGGAAAAAAAAAAAAAACTTCTGAAAGATGTGTATTACGCCTGAGGTTGGCCTGCATCTTTCTATCTCCTGCCAGCAGCTTATCTTTGATATTCAAGTGGTTTTAGACAGTTGTTAAAATTTCTGTCCCCCTTTTCTTTTGGTGATGCTTAAAATAGGAAGCTAGAAAAGAGTTGGTGAAGTTACTGATAACTTGTTTGGAATTAGAATGGGAGAGTCAGAGTAAGTAAATATAAAAACACATTTGATTATTCCCCTAAGATAAGATATGTACCTAAGCCAAATAGTCATTTGTCTATTTTATTCTGAGGCATATCAATAAAACCACTTACGTTTAAAACAAAACAGAATTGCAATTTCCCTTATATATCTACTCTTAGAAATGGCTATTTGTTAAAAAGAAAAAGAGAGAATAAAGGAAAAAAGAAACAAAATTTCAAACCAAACTGGATTCTGAAGTAAAACATCAACCACAGCAAATTAAAAAGAGATATCTGGTCATATACACAAATATATTTAAATTAATATGTTCAGTTAAATAAAAAAAATGTGAGCAATAGACCCTGGGTTATAAATTATTGTCTTATCTTTTTATTTTCTGACTTTTTAGTGTAATTTAAGAAAAGAAAGCTGGGCTCCTCAAGCAAAGTTATTCCCAGGACAGAGCAACATCACCCTGAACCATGTAGCAGCTCAAAGGTGTCCAGACTCGCCCACTCAGTGCTATCACTTCCGGTCACTGAAGCCTGTTACTGTCCTATCACTGCAAGAAGTACCCGCTCTTGTAAGGTCATCTAAACAAAAATTGCATTTAGAGAAAATATTATTTTATATTCCTGTTTGGCATGAAAGTCTATCAACTTTATTTCTAATAATCAGTTAACTATACAGGTCTCTTAAGATATAGTTCTGCTTATCAAGGCCAGTATGAAACCTATTGATACATGCAAGGAGTATTAGTCCTAGCAAAAAGGCAATTAGTCAAAGAGTAGAAAAAAAATCTTTACAAGTAAGTCTTATTTAAAGGTAATGTATAAGTAATAGATGATTGTTATACAATAAATTCCTAAGGGCAAAAATGTGTGATCACCATTTATCCATAGTTAGCAGTTGCTCTCTAATCATAGCTTTCCCTAAAAAAAAGAGTTATATCATATCCAGACAAGGTTATAAACTTGCATTTGCAGTAATGAATAGCATAAATGACAGGCAAAGCCCAGTCAATATAATTGGGTTTCAACATCCACCAGAAGCAAACTCATGGAATATGTATTCTCCAGGTAAATTTGAGTGGGCTAATCTAATGGGACCATAACTTTGCGGAAGGATTTGGGAGATCATCGATTAAATCTCAAGTAAACTTGTGTGGAAAATGCATAGTCTTAACCATGATTATACATCAAATCTAATAAAAAGAAAGGTGTTTGATTTCAACTGCTCAACTTGAGTGTGCAGTTTCATGGGTGTGTGTGTGGGGCGGGGGCAGTGGTCTCAAAACTCTTTGCTCATTGATTTCAATTACATTTTCCTTTAGGAGTTAAGAAAACCCTACTAGGGAGTGATAATGTAATCTAACAGAATGCAATAAGGCATCCAGCCTCCCTGAAGAAACTAACAACACAAATGGCAAGGCTTCCTCACACTGCTTTAAATGTGTAGGAGAATTAGAAGTGTGTGAAAGCACTTCACTGGCCTAATGCAATAGGACTATGTGGACACATGTTCGACTGCTTTCATATTCGCATTGCTTGAGTCTTGAAATATACTCATGCAAAGGAGAGGAGAAATGCAGAGTAATTGACTTCTAACAAAAATTATAAAATGAACATTAGCCTTTATGACTGAAATAACGTCAGACTTTTGATACCACTGAGGCCCTGGATAGTATTTTTCCATTGGCCCTTTGCACACGTCTTTCCCATTTAACTATTGCACTTTCCCTCCCGTCCAGCGTGCCTTTCCCCAGCTCCTCAGACTGCGCTTCTGGCCTCGCCTCGGAGCTTCTGAACATCTTTTGCATATCCCTGTTTTCATCCCATATCCATTGTGGCAAAAGCAGTTCGTTTACAATTCAACATGGATGACCCCCTCTCTTCCTAACAGAGCTAGCCTATTTTTCAGAATGCCCATATGCCCAGCCCAGTGGTTCACTGGGAGACATAATTCAGTTATTTGAATCTTAGTTTTTTTTCCAACTGATGTTCACTTCTCAAGCGTTGTTGCCCTAGCAGATGGCCATGTAACACATGTCTGGGCAGGGAGATATCAGGAGAAGTCTGTCAGAGCGTTTCTGAGGAAATCTACCCTTCTTTTAAAAAACAATGACTTTTCTCTCTTATATACTACAGTCTTAGGAGACAGAGTTTATATGGGGAATTTGAATTTAGGGCAGTTATATTGAAACCAAGAAGAGGAAAAAAGGTGACACGGTAGGAGAATAGAAAACACGTAGCCCTTATTGACGTTATTAAACTGATGGTGAACTAATTCTGAAACTGGGCATGAGCAGAGTGCTTGTTAAGTAAACTGGGAATGCCTTTAGGGTTCAGAAAAATCTTATTTCTTTTATTTACATATATTTATTTAATAAGAGAAATGCTGAATTTAAAAGCTTACATAGAATATGATTATTAACACACCTAATATCTCTGTTATTATTATGATGATATATTAATACTAGTTACATAAAAAAAAATGTCAATATGGATTAAAGATTTATATTCATCCTCTTAAGACTTTGAAACCATAATGATCACAATGTGATTGTTGAGTGACCTGGATGCTGCATTTATTAAATCATCTTAATGGATGCAGCAGAGATGTCACCATTAATTGTGTTATAAATTCAAATCCTTATGAATGCTGACATGCCATATAAGTGTGTAATACGTTAAATTTATCTCTGTTGAAAACTTCTGTTTCTCAGCATTTTAAACTGATATAATGTAGACTCAATTTAGTCATGCAAAATGTACTTAACATAATAGCAAACAATGAAAAACAAAAGTAATTATCACCCAGATACAGTAATGACAGTTATAATAAGCCAAAGTTAATCTATATTATGTCCCTATGTGTTTTAAATCAATTTTCCTAAAGTCAGTTATTTATTTTATCAAAAGGTGATAACAAGAGACTAAAATCATATGGCTATTAATATCCTTTAATGAAATATGCATGAATATCTCTTCTCTAAACATTGTCTAACATAGCTCACTGTCCTCAAGCAAAAAGGCTTCTGGAGGTAGAACAGGATGAAGAAAAATGGGGGGAATATTGAGAAATTTAGAAACGGCTGGTAAAACCACGCCAACGTAAGATGCACAATTATAATTTCACCGAGTATGAGGAAGAAGCAAATTATACTTATAACTTTGCACAAATATATATATATATATATATATATATATATATATATATATATATATATAATTATCATTGCGATTTGGTAAAACATTACCCATTACTGAACTGTAGCACCAGTTTCCAAATATTTTTGTCTCAGGAGCCCTTGACACTCTTCAGAAATAGCGAGGACCCAAGAGAACTTTTGTTTATGTGGGTTACATCTATCAATATTTACCATATTATAAATTGAATAGAAATATTTATAACATAAGAATGCCAAGGATACATCTGATTAGTAATCAGAGCAATAAAGCCATCACACGTGATATAGTCTTTGGCAAACACATCTCGACACTTGAGGGAATAATAGTAGGAAAGCAAAGAATGTCTTAGTATAATTGTGACAATAGTATTGATCTTCCAGATGCCCAGGAATCCCCAGCCCTTACTTTGATAACCCGTAGACTACAGTGCTAGAAGGCAAACTTGGAGCAAACTGCTAGACCAACATTTTGGGGAGGTACATTGTTTTTCAGGCAAGTGTTCAAAGAGAAGAACTGATTGAAGAAAGAAAGGCAAAGGCAGATATACTAATGCAAAGTCTGCAACATGGAAAAGGCTTTTCCTACTTCAGTTTGTAGCTGGCAGTGCTTGCGGACATATAAGCTGCACATATGTTAAATAATAAAATAAATTATAGTCAGGTCGGTATCTAAAGGAACAGAGTCCAACATTTCTAAGAATATAAATTTTGGTTTATTGTCAGACTTTTTGAAAATAGCACTAAAAGAGAAGGGATCATAATAATGGAAAAGCAGTGGTATAATAATATAGACAGCCAATAAAAAGAAGGGAAGATAATATTCTAAAGACATTAGGTTCAGAAAGAAATTAATGATGTCAGAGCTATGAGTAAATACAATAAAATTAAAATGAAGCAAGCAAGAATAGAAGGGTAGGGGAAGGAAAACAAAAGTCAATGAAATCACGGGTCAGGGCACAAATCATTCCGTTTACATACATCACTGAAATTCAAAATGCCATTATAGATTTTATAATTGGTTCATGCTGTTTCAATAAGGCTATTTTTGGAAACTGAAGAATCTTAATATTTCTTACTTGCTTGCATCTATCTCTTAATAGCCTTTCCATCTTTTTTTAAATATATTTATTGATTTTTTACAGAGAGGAAGGGAGAGAGATAGAGAGTTAGAAACATCGATGAGAGAGAAACATCGATCAGCTGCCTCCTGCACATCTCCCACTGGGGATGTGCTCGCAACCCAAGGGCAGGTACATGCCCTTGACCGGAATCGAACCTGGGACCTTTCAGTCCACAGGCTGACGCTCTATCCACTGAGCCAAACCGGTTTCGGCAGCCTTTCCGTCTTTTTATTTTGAGTTGATTTAAGCTTCTATCAAATTGAGATATATTTCTGTCAGTTATGAGTGTTGTGTGATTTTAAGGTAAATTGTTGAAACATTCCTACTTATAACTACAATACTGTAAAACCAGATTTATAGTCCATACTCCTCCCATTTGTCTGTAGCTTGCATGCTGTTCAAATATTATGTCTATACAAAAGAATGTTTAAAAGAAATCAACTATATTTGCTTTCATTACAGACACCTGTTAAAAATGGACAGCTGATTTCAGCACATTCAATGATCCTGAACAGGCCTTAAAAATTCAGTAAAATCTGAGAAAAATCACAATAGCCCATGATAACTATTTTGTGTCTACTTTATATTTGCTTTTGCTTTTCTTTCTTTTTGTTACTCCTGTTCCTCTCCATCACCACCCCAGGTTCGATCACTACTAAACACTCTGCTTATCATTTCTTCACTTCTTCGTGCTATTTCTTTAAAAAAGATTTAACATAGCAGTCTGTTTCCAAGTTGTTGGCTACAATAAGAAACTGCTACAAATAACTGCTGGTTGCCATGATAGCAAAATTTGCATTACAATTTAAAATTGCCTCTTTCTTTGCAGAGATACTTAGCTCTGATTGAACAAACCATTTTACACAGCACTTTTCCACCAAAATATATAGGTTGTGTATTTGGCACTGACCAAAGAATTTGCAGGAACAAATACAATGTTTTTGTTTTTTTATCCATAGATTCCCCTGAACGGAAAACAGATTATTGAAATGTTATAAGGAGAAGGTGACAGTCATCCCTCTCCCCTTGTTCGGAAGGAGAAAAGAAAGGTGGAAGTTCTTATACAGCTATAGCAGGTGACTGAGTGTGGCCTGAAGGCCACATTAATAATATACTGACTTTACTCTTGCCTTAAGGGGGGAATGTTTATGCATCCACATACAAGGGCAAAGAATGTTTCTTTGTTTATGCTCAGTTCTTTCCTAATCTCACAGAAATTCTCAACCTTGGACTCTTAAAAATAGGGTGGGCACACACCTTGGTTTCTCCAGAATAGATGGGTTTACAACCCTTACTGCTCTCTTTCCTCCTGAAAATGTCCTGGTTTGGAAGATAAATTACATGGAGACCGTGCACAGAGGGGACAGGTTTGGAATGGAATGAGTTAAGGAGGAGGTGACCTCGGAGAGAGAGAGTATTTTAATAGTGGAAGGACAAAATCCGCTCCAAGGTTATGTAACCAGAATGCTGTTTTATGAGGAAGTCAGCTGACTGTCTTGTTACTTTCTGAATGCAGGCTCCAGGACAGGGAAAGGTATAATTTGTTTCTCTCTCAAGTAGGAAAAGAGAAGAGTGGCTGCTCCAAGCCAAGCAAGCCTTGGGTTAAGTATAACATTAATGCTGTAGAAACACATGGGCTCTGGCATCAGATGAACGTGGTTCAAGTCTTTGTTCTGACAAGCAGCAGCTGGGAGACTCAGGCGAGTTTTAATTAGACTCCTGCCCTGGGCCCCGGATTCTTCAGCTGCAAAACAGGATGACTGTACACTTTATGGGGTTGCGGTGACGTTTGCAGATGATATTTATGACACAACAGTCAATGCACAGACTGTTCCTGTTACTATTAGAATCCCAGCACACACCACACGTGACTAATGACTAATATATACTGTACCCTCTCTAGAAGTTGCGTCCCACCTTAGGTTACTCACTTTAATTATGTAACATTAGTTTCAAAAGTGTGATTATTATCTGTTATTCAGCCATGGAATACAGTGATTCAGAGAATTTGCAATATATGTCCATCTCCACAGGGTAAAAATCGGTCACGTTAGAATCATAGTTTAGATCCATCTGATACCTGCAATCCAAGTGATACCTGCAATCTCTGGTTTATTCAGAATGTACACCGTCTAAGGCAGCGGTTCTCAGCCTGTGGGTCGCGACCCCTTTGGTGAACGAACGACCCTTTCACAGGGGTCGCCTAAGACCATCAGAAAACACATATATAATTATATATTGTTTTTGTGATTAATCACAATGCTTTAATTATGTTCAATTTGTAACAATGAAATTGGGGGTCACCACAACATGAGGAACTGTATTAAAGGGTCGCAGCATTAGGAAGGTTGAGAACCACTGGCTAAGGGGAATTGTGTGGTTTTATTCACCTCTACATCACCAGTGCCTGGGACAGTGCACAAACAAAAACAAACCACAGAAATAACCCCTTAAGCATTGACAGTAAAATACGTACGTATACATAAAATCTACAAATGCCATGAAGTTGTGGATTCTTATATTTTTCACCTAATACTGTCAATTTAAATATATATATATATATATATATATATATATATATATATATATATATATATATATAACTCTTAGCTACAGGAAAACTTCTTTTTTCCATGTTCGGCAAAACCATATAGAGTGGTTTAGAAAGAAGCGCCCAAGAGGTGACTAAAGGAAAATGCCTTACGAAACAGCGTTTGTACGCTCCTCTCAAGGCACAGGCCTCACTAGAGCCCTAAGACACGCACCTCCAAAGCTTTGGAGGGAAACCTTCCCACGGGAGCAAGGTTCTGTGAAATGGCTTTCGTCACGTCTCCTCAGACGGCGAACTTCTCAGTGTTTAAAGTGCTAGTAATACTAACAGAGCAATGAAAAAAGCCGCAATAAATATGCCTGAGCATAAATACATCTGAGAGAAAAAAACATTCCAAGAATAGGCTTAGGACGCTCCCTTCCAGAACCCCTTTCTTTTTAATCGATGCTCACTCTTGCATGCTGAATGCCTTGTTCAACCAAGGGCACAGCTTTGGACTTACTACTAATTGAGAGACCTGTTTTGTCATTCTAAGTGTTTTTCTCTAACACTGCCATGGAGGGGAGCCAATTGTGGCCTGCCCTCGGGCAGCGTGCATAGACTCACAGCCATGCGGGAACCTTGGTGTTCCAATGCTATTGCTGTAAGTGTAATTTCTGTGTAGGTAAAATATAATTTAGAACAGTTCAACCAGTCACATGAAAAATATTCACTGTAGGATTTACAACACCTATGGGAAACTTGCTTGCTTTTTTTTTTTTTATCTCATTCCAAAGTATTAGAAATATGACCTAGGGTCATGGCTAATTTTTAACTTTAAAGCTTTAATAAGTTAATGTAACATGAGAAACTGCAACCCATCAGGTTTGGTGTTCCTGAGGTTCATGACGATTTCTGATAAAACAGAAACAAAAAGTCCCTCGGATGACTCCCTTAACATGCTTAAATTACATGTTAATATTTAATAAAATTTTATCTAAGTAGTCTATCATATTTCAACATTTTAAACATTGTTAAAGAAAATAAAGTCAGGGTCACTAGAATGCAGCGAATTGCATAATTGAGACACACAATTCACAAAGTTCAAGTGAATATATTCAGAATTGCAACAGATCCTTTCTTGTCAGGGGTCACTTCTGAAGGACAGAAGAGCAGCAAGAAGCAGGGCATGGCTAGTTGCAAATTGCCCACATTTATCATTTTCTTGACAGGGAATATAAAATTTAAAATGCTGTAAACATGACAAAAATCACTATCTTTCTACATGTGCATTAACAAACACAGAGGATATATAAGATAGAATAAAGAATACCAAAGGAAACACATAGGTATGTGTTTGGCTTATATTCTTTTAACACCCTGGAGAGACTAAAACATAATTGCTATTCGTGGTTTTGATTTGTTCTACTTTAGCTAAATAGTAGAACCTACTTTCAACATTTGGATACATCCTTGTGAATGTCTTAGTGCTTTGAGTTTGGGGTGACAACATAGAAAGGCATATACTTTTCTTCTCCCCCTTCTTTTCTTCTTTTTTTTCCTTCAAATTGTAATTATGGAGATCATGCACACTAAATCATTGAGCAGGTTTAAGTTTAATGGCATTAAAGAGCAAACATTTTCCTATTTCAACGTGACTATTTGTTTCACTTGAGAAATTTTAGCCTTTGAGTTTCTCTGCGGAAAAGAAAATACCATACTGACATATAATGGAAAAAAAATAAACCTTCCTACTTCAAAATATAGAAACATATTAAAGAGATTCTGTGGAGTAAAGCAGATGGTATAGAAATCCTTTATATGTAAGGATTAGGGAATATAATGAAAGGAAGACAGAAAGGAAGAGGATGGGAGGTCAGGGAGAGAGAGTAAGAGATTAAAATGAGGATGAGTACATGTGTGACCAGATAGGGTAGAAGCAGAGAGATTTACTTCTTGAATACCACAAAGACTTTGATAAATGATGAAAAGGAGACAGGAAGCAAGAAAATATCAGAAAGTAAATATAGGGCTTATAATATTTTTATATTTCAATGGAAAACATTTTCAACATTATGTTCCTTTCCTATGAATTCTATGGCTTTTTAAAACATGATTTAAATATTTGCTACATTTCAAAACCTAGCTTTATATATCATAGTTATGTTTTTGGTTAGTATTGCACTGGCTTTAAGTATTGTTTTCACTTTTTTGTTCTTCCTTTTAAAGTATATGTTGCAAAGGCAGACTCTGGAATGCCAGAACTAAGTTTCCACAACTGGGCTCATCTAAACTGTAACGTTTCCAACATTGTCCACATCTGGACATCATTGCAAATCCTTCAGCTCCAGAATTTATCTTTTCCCTAGACATTCCTTTAATTTGTAGCCAGCACCAAACTAGTTTCCAACATATCCATCCTAAAAGGTGTAATCCACTAGATTAAGCAATCCAGGTATAATAACACTTAAGTCTAGACCTACATTCCCAGGTGATCCCTCTAGTCAATATCATCTCGTGTTTCATTGCTGAATCCTGAATGCGGGATGGAAAACAGGACAGGGTGGTGACATCTGTGCTCCCATCTATGGCATTCATCAGCGTCAGCACCTGATAAATCAGTCAGTCCCACTGGCCTAAGTACAAGCCGTCCTGCCCCAAATCTCTGGTAGACGCATATGCCTCCTCCATTATCTAGAAAGTTAAACCTGGAAATACTATTTTAAGGTTCCCAGTAGCCGCCTAACAGCAGTGAGAGGCAGCGGCAGGAAAGAATGAGCTTTGTCTGCCTTTCCCTCTCCTAAGCAGATGGTTGGCTAAAACTTGCTTCACACGGGAAATCATCGTTACGTTTTCAACTCAGATATCAAGTAATAAACTATATCTGCCAAGTATGAGAAAAGTAGCCTCTGCATTGATTTTCATCTGTAATGATAATAATGGAAATATCAAAAATAAAATTGTATTTCTGAATTCATTTTTTTTAAAGAAGCCCCATGGCATTAGATGAATGACATTTGCAGGAAGTCTGCAATCTACAAATGCGGTACTCCACATAAGGATTAGCATTCTCACATAGTTTTACAATGCCCAGAACTGTGGCCGTATTCAAATTTTTTGGAACAGTGTAGAATAGGAAATTATAATCACACGCAGCTAATGACTAGCTATAATCCCACAAGTAATGCTGAATACTTCTGAGTGGCCAGGGGAAACTACAGCTTGTGTCAATATCCCTTTCTGATTATCTTGCTTACTTATTATGGCCACTTTCAGGGCCAGATGTTCCTATTCAAAATGAATGATTTTCGGTGTTCCAGAAAAGTGGAAGACCAGAGATCTGGAAACTCGCCAGCCGCTGCGGTCTTACCTAAACCTTTTGCCGAGCAGCTTAGCTCCTGCAGGACAGAAATGTTGCAAAGAATTGGGACCTACACATCTGAGTCAGTGGTTCTCAGCCTTCTGGCCCTTTAAATACAGTTCCTCATGTTGTGACCCAACCATAAAATTATTTTTGTTGCTACTTCATAACTGCAATGTTGCTCCTGTTATGAATTGTAATGTAAATATCTGATATGCAGGATGATCTTAGGCGACCCCTGTGAAAAGTTCGTTCAACCGCCAAAGAGGTCGCGGCCCCCAGGTTGAGAACCGCCGATAGTGAACAGGTGAATAGCATTCACTGACTCGGGGCCTTCTGAATAAATTATGAGTTGGAATCATACAATTATTTTGGCTTAATTTTAGCATCAGCGACCTTAATGGAAGATAAAATGCCTTCTTCTTTTTTTTTTTCTTAAAGAAGATGAAAGATTTTTAGTAATCTTTTTTCCTGCTTTTGTTGCCAAAGATCTTGAAAAACTTCTGGTAATAAATAGGCTATATGTATAGTAAGATGGTCTAAATAAAGCCCTGGCTGGTTTTGCTCAGTAGATAGAGCATCAGCCTGGGGACTGAAGGGTCCCAGGTTCGATTCCTATCACGGGCACATGCCTGGTCTTCAGGCTTGATCCCCAGTAGGGAGCGTGCAGGAGGCAGCCAACCAATGATTCCCTCTTACCATTAATGTTTCTATCTCTCTCCCCCTCTCTCTTCCTCTCTGAATCAATAATATATATATAGCCGAAACCGGTTTGGCTCAGTGGATAGAGCGTCGGTATGCGGACTGAAAGGTCCTGGGTTCGATTCCGGTCAAGGGCATGTACCTGGGTTGCAGGCACTTCCCCAGTGGGGGATGTGCAGGAGGCAGCTGATCGATGTTTTTCTGTTTCTCTCTCATCGATGTTTCTAACTCTCTCTCTCTCTTCCTCTCTGTAAAAAATCAAAATATATTTAAAAAAATTATATATATATATATATATATATATATATATATATATATATATATATATCCTATCTAATAAAAGAGAAACATGGTAATTGGCGTACGACCGCTACCCTTCCCATTGGCTAATCAGGGGGATATGCAAATTAACTGTCAGCCAAGATGGCGCCCGGCAGCCAGGCAGCTTGAAACTAACATGAGGCTTGCTTGCTTCAGTGACGGAGGACTCCAACGTTCCCCGCCTGCCACTGCAGGCCTCTGAGCCTGCAGTTTCAAACACTGTAACAAATATAGACGCTAAACAAAACCCCAGAAACCAGCTTTCAGCCGGCTGGGATCTCAGAGCTGGAGTTGATACAGAGTTTCGATTATAGAACCGAAACAACCAGACACCTGCTTTCAGGAGCAGAGGCCTAAGAGCTGGAGCCTCAGAGCTAAAGCTGGCCCAGAATAAAAAAAGAAAAAGAAAAAAAGGAGCAGTTGGGAGCTTCAGTCCCAGCCTGAAAACAGCCCTCAGCCCCTCACCCAGACTGGCCAGGCACCCCAGTGGGGACCCCGACCCTGAAGGATGTGTGACCAGCTGCAAACAGCCATCATCCCCTCATCCAGGCTGGCCAGGCACCCCAGTGGGGACCCCCACCCTGATCCAGGACACCCTTCAGGGCAAACCAGCCAGCCCCCACCCATGCACCAGGCCTCTATTCTATATAGTAAAAGGGTAATATGCCTCCCAGCAGTGGGATCAGCAGAGCTGAGAGGCCTCCCGGCACCAGGATCAGCGTGACAGGGGGCAGCACCCAAACCCCCTGATCGCCCTGGGGCTCTGTGTGTGACAGGGGGCAGGGCCACAACCTTCCTATTGGGGCCCTGCTCTGTTCATGACAGGTGAAGGCGCCCCAACCCCCTGATCCGCCCTGCTCTGTGCCTGATAGGGGGGAGCTCCCCAACCCCCTGATCACCTTGTGGCTCTGTGTGTGACAGGGTGTGGCGCCCCAACCCCCTCACCCCACGGGCCCTGCTCTGTCTGTGATGGGGTAGAGCCATAACCTCCCCATCGGCCCTGCCCTGAGTGTGAGAGTGGCTGCGCCCCAACCCCCTGATGGTCCCTGCTCTGTGGGTGATAGAGGGGGGCACCCCAACCCCCTGAACCGCCCTGCTTTGAGTGTGACAGGGTGGTGCGCCAACTCCCCTATCAGCCCTACTCTGTGAGTGACAGAGGGGAGCTCCTCAACCCCCTGATCGGCCCTGCTCTGTGCGTGACAGGGGGTGGCGCCACAACCTCCCCATCGACTCTGCCTTGAGTGTGACGGGGCAGTGCCACAACCCCCCAATCGGCCCTACCCTGAGCGTGACTGAGGGTGGCATCGCAACCTCCCAATCCGCCCTGCTCCGTGCATGACAGGGGGCGGCGCTCAGACTGCGAGAGGGCACAGACCGGGCTGAGGGACCCCCACCCCCGCCCCCTGAGTGCACAAATTTTTGTGCACCGGGCCTCTAGTATATATATATATATATATTCAAAAAAGATGATCTAGCTAAAATCTACAGGTTCCAGAAAACAATAAAATACCTAAATGCTAACAGCTTTTCAAACAAATTCAACAAGTTTTTCTGTTTATTCCTACAATGGTAATAAGTAAAATTTATACATATTCATCAATAATATATTTTGTTTTTTATGTTGATGCTTAAATGTCCCAAACTTAGATTATTACTTATAATTGATACCCTTTAATAACATCATTGGGAAACATATTTTCGCTGGAGAGTTCTACACGAAGGCGAAGACCCATGTCTGTGGAAATCCTTCCTTAGATAGGATGGATTAAGTAATGGCTTCTTGGTGCAGGGATTTAAAAAATACCATTTACCTTTGCTTAAAATGCTACAGAAAAATACCTGAAATGGTGGCTATTCTAATTTTGAGGACCTGGCTACCATACCTGACCTTGATCACTGAAGATAAACATATAAAGATAGGTAGATATAGATATCAACACTAATAAAAGAGAAAAATGGTAATTGGCGTACGACGATACCCTTTTCATTGGCTAATCAGGGCTATATGCAAATTAACTGCCAACTATGATTGGCAGTTAACTGCCAACAAGATGGCGGTTAATTTGCATATGTAGGCACAATGCAGGGAGGAGAAAGGGAAAGCAGGAAGAAGCCCCCTGCCACTGACAGTGGGGCCGCCTTTGCCCTGCCCCCCAGCCATGATCGGAGAATCAGGCGCCTTTTCCACCCTGGCCAGTGATAGCAGGAAGTAGGGGTGGAGCCAGCCATGGGAGCTGGGCACGGTCGAAGCTGGCAGTCCCGGGAGCTAGGGGCCCCTTGCCTGGGCCTAAAGCGAAGCCCACGATCGTGGGGCCACTGCAGCTGTGGGTCCCCGCTGCCCGGGCCGGACGCCTAGGCCAGAGGCGTCAGGCCTGGGCAAGGGGCCGATCCTGCGATTGGAGGGTGATGGGGGTCAACGCCTGAGGGCTCCCAGTATGTGAGAGGGGGCAGGCTGGGCTGAGGGACACTCCCCCCCACACACACATACACCCAGTGCACGAATTTCGTGCACCGGGCCCCTAGTAGATATATAAATAGGTAGGTAGATAGATGGATAGGTGATAGATATCCTAAAATAAACACATTGGAGACAGAGTGGAAGAGAAATTCAATATGTGTATATATAAGAAATGGATTTCCCTTCTGAAATGTGTACAACTTTTATTCACTTAAGGTCAACATTCTCTGAATGGTTTTATTTCAATATTGATCCAGATAGCTATTTATATTGTGGCAATGCATATCGAATTCCAATATTATTCTCTAGAATGTGGGCTGCTCCCATTGAAACAAAAATATCACCCTGCAGAGCATTTTCAAGTAGTTACCTCTCCCTTAAAAAAAAAAAAAAAAAGCAAATTCCATTATGTACGTAGGGACATATGAACCCAAAACAAATAATTTCCTGCTTGTTAAGCTTTTCCTGGGAGCAGGCCTATACAGAACTGTCAAGTTCAATCTGATAGCACATATGAGGGGTTGTAAATCTGTTCAAATTACATTAAAAATCAGAGTTATGGTGTATTAGGAGGGACATCACTAACAGTCCTTTCTTTATTAGCATAAATGTAAGCCAGGAAAGACAGATGGATTTTTTTGCAATGCACCATTCTTTGGAAGGAACATTTTGTTTATTTTGTTACTACGTTTATCATAGAACTCTTACAGCCATTTCTTGTTGTGTATAAATTAAATAGTCTCTTATTTAATTTTAAACATTCTTTCCCATCAGTAGAGATAGCTAATGGGTGTCCTAAACACAAGATACAATCAGATAATTGAATAATGATGTTATTAAGTTACATTCTTTTCTTCCTTTCCATACCAAGCCTGGTGTCCAAGTTTGCATTCACTTCTAGTTTTTTAGTTGCTTGCCTTTGGCCCTTCCCAATTTTGGTCCTGTTAATTGAGTAAAAATGATCTGGCATGCCCTAGCTGGTTTGGTTCAGTGGATAGGTTTGGTTTGGCCTGCTGACTGAAGGGTCCAGGTTTTGATTCCAGTCAAGGGCACATTCCAGGGTTGCAGGCTGGATCCCCAGTAAGGGGTGTGCAGGAGGCAGCTGATCAGTGATTTTCTCTTATCATTGATGTTTCTGTCTCTCTCTTTCCTTCTCCTTTCCTCTCTGAAATCAATAAAAATATATTTTAAGAAAATGATCTGGCATGATGCTGAGTGAACTGTAGCCTGGATATGGTAAATTGTTCTTGACCGGTGATTTTTTGGGGGATCAAGCCCACAAACCGGGCATGTGCCCTTGACCAGAATCGAACCTGGACCCTCCAATCTGCAGGCTGGTGCTCTGTCCACTGAGCAAAACTGGCCAGGGCTTGACCAGTGATTTTTCAAGCTTTTTTATTTCATGGCACACATAAACTAATTACTAAAATTTCTTCAGCACACCAAAAAAAATTTTTTTTGCTGATCTGACAAAAAAATACTGTAGGATACTTTTGATTCATTCACACTGGATGGCTATTGTTTTGTTGGCTTTTGTAATTTTTTTTTTTTTTAATACTCTAAAGGAAAGGAAACTAGTGCCCCTGACTAAATGGTCAGGTATTGCATGTTTCAAAAATTTTTGCTGCACATAGATTGAAAATTGCTGCTTTGGGAATCTAAAACATTTTATAGGGAAAGTTGAAGACAATGTTTAAGATGAACACACAGAGTGACTACAATTCATTATTTGCTGCACCTATGCATGGAAGAATATTTTCAGCGGAGTCTGCCAAGACTTGGATTAACAAACCTCGTTACTTTTAATAAGCATCGTGTGCCTAGTTCCAAGTACATTATTTTGCAAGTTGACACCTACATGTTCATCTTAATTGACTTAAACTGTCACAACATAAGGAAACTTAGAAGGAAAAAATGCAAGTGCTCATAATTGTACTTAAATACACTATAATGTGAAATCATTAAAACTCTGGTAGGTTCATAATTGTTTATTCATGTCTTTTTCAATTAATGTCCATGAACTTCTATGCATCAAATTTAGTATTTAGTAACTGATCCATATATATTTCTTTTAGATTTAATTACCTATGCCAAAAATTATCAAAGATTTGACTATTTTTTATTTGAGAAATCCTTGAGTTGTAATAAGTTTAGAAAAAAAAATGTAATTATGGTGAAGGCCCGAGGTAGGGGCTGGGGGCTGGTTAGTAGGGGTCAATGGGGGAAAGAGGGGACATATGTAATATTTTTGACAATAAAGATTTAATTTAAAAAATGTAATTGTGTATGTAAACTAATTACTGATTTATAACATGGGGCAAACCTGCAAAAAGTATTACCAAGGCAACTCCTATTGCATCTTCACATGCTCAGTCTCAGATTTTAAACTGGTCCCTTTGGTATCTAGTCTTGAAATGTATGTTTTTCTTTTCTACATAAAATTATTGACTAGACTAATATAGAGAAAGGGGGCTTTTCTAAATTCTATGAACATTAAAAGGAAAAATACATTTCTACCTTAAAAGACTAAAAAGAAGACTACATTGAAAAAAAATCAAAGACATGTATTTCAGTTCATTTATTTTCATCTCTTTCCTAACACTTTAAATTTCACTCTGCAGTTTGGAACAGATTTGATCAACTTGCTTTCATGTGTCAGTGTTTTTCAGCTGCAATGAAAATAAACAAATGGGTTTGGTTTTCCACAAAATTGTGGAGATGCTGACTTAACTACGATAGCTATTTACTTTGGCATATGTCACATTGTACAGCTCTTATAGAATAAAGTAGTGTTTCAGGCAGTTGGACAGACATGAGAAGAGCAAGGATGATGGACCAGGTACAGAAACTCACCAGGGCAGAAAGCCCCGGATGCTTAGCAAGAGGCAAAACTAGGAAACCAGAACCTCACCACCGGGCAACCTATCCTCCCGTAGCATATCACTGGTCATGCGGTTGGACCCCGAATTTTCATATCACTAGCCATGCAGTTTAGACCTCCCTGATCTTTCCTCCCTACAGACGACAGGTAGGCCTCAGGTGTATTTCAGCTCCAGGCTCAGAAAATCAGCAAAACCAGAAAAGTGATGGTGTGCCTGCCTCAGGACCAGCTACATTGGCTAGTGACCCCCTGCTCAGGCTGACCAATCAGTGGAGAGCAGGACCCTGAAAGAGCACACCTGGAAATCTGATGAATATTCTATTGAGATCCTCCCCTGCTACCTCCCCTAAAATTTCCACCTAAAAGATAGAGAAAAATATGCTTAGGATGAAGGACTTCGTGCAAACTCTCCCCCAGGGAAACAGGCCCTTGTAATTCCCTTCCCCTTGCTTTCTTCTAAGGGACGCCACAAGACTTGCAACCAGGGGAGCAATGGATAGCTGCAGCTCATCCCAGGCTAACCCTCTGAACTTTTCTCCAAAGGCCTCCTTTTCTCTGACCTGTCGGTGAGCCAACGCAGCCCAGCCTGGGCTCTCTGTTACTTCTTCTATGTGATTCCTTGTTTCACTGTTCTAAGTATAATTTTGCTCTGGCCAATACATTTTTACTTACTTTGCCACACTTTGCCTCTTGGTTGAAATATTTCCTTCAAGAAGACAAGAACCCAGGTCGCCTTGTCTCTCCTGTAACATAGTGTCTGGGTATCCAAAGTTTACATGAGACTCTGGAGCCAGTCTCAGGTTCACTGTGATTTGAGTAGAAAGGAGAGTAGGTAGCTTTTTGAAACTCTTCCCTTTTTTGTTAGAGAACATTTAGTATGGCAAAATTCACCAGGGGTTATGAATTACTTCATGATCTTGAGGAATATCTTCTTATTTTAATTTTATGAAAATATAAAAAAAATATTTGCTTTGTGCACTTGAGCTCTGTATGGCCTATGAAAGTGGTTAATGCAGTCCAGGAGCTATAAGAAACTACTAAATGTTGCTGAAAATGTGGAACACATGTTATTTCTGAAATATAAGACTTGCCCATGTGATCAAATTACTAGTACAATTCTTCTCACTATAATTTTGTTGTCAGCTTTGGAAGTGTAATATTCTACATAAAAACTACTATGTCATACTTTTTAATTTTGCCCCTAGAAAATAAACAGATTTAAATTTCAAAATAGTATGGATGTTATGGATGCATAAGCAAAGCCAAATGCAGATTCACTTTCCTTTGTGAATGAGTAGATTTATGAAAATAGGGCAAATATGACATCTGAAAGTACAAAAATAATACACTGTTTAAAGAACTTGCATTGGTCAGAAGAAGATGTTCATAACTTCTTAGCTATCTATATATTATTAATAGATGGAAAATTTTGATGCTAAAAATGTGAATGAGAGAAACTGATGATACTGGGTAAAGCCAAATGCAATATCAGGGATTATACATTTGAAACAGGAAAGCTGAATACATTTTGGAAATTAAATTTTTAAAAAGAACTAGCATTCTGATTAAAGATACTCAATACCAAACAAAACTCCGTTCCCCCTCCATGATTTTCACCTTCCACCTCTTATCCTCCTTCTCCCCCAACTATGCTTTTCTTGTTTAAATGAAAATAGCTGTGCTACGAACTATAAGCTCCAGAGAGTGTTCACAATGGAAACAGCATCTGCCAAAATGCCTCTCCAAAATCCATCTGTTCCAGAAAACACTTCAGATTCATTGGCCACACACTCTACATTGCCACACTTGCAATTCTGTCCACATTATGATAAATGCCATCTCTCCATGTGTACAGTCCACAGCAAGTAATTTCCCACCACCCGCAAATAAATTTCACCATAATTGGTTAGGTAGTACCCAGTGTATAACAACTGTCAAATTGTTTAGCTACAGAAAACTCTATCGTTTGCCGACTCCTGCTATCTTACGTTCCCTTATCCTTTGCTGTCTCTCTTCAGAAACCACTTTCCATTTCCCTCCCACCCTCATTCAACTTTGAAGAATGAGGCCATCCCATCCCAAAGACAGATAGATAAGAATGCCAAGGAAATAAAATAGAAACATGAAAAATAAGAGATTATACAATAATAAGAGAAACTAAGGAAAGTGAAAGAAGCATAACTCATATCTCAGGTTTTGATACTAAAAGATAAATAATGTAAAAGTGCAAATATAAGATTGTTGTCTTAGTATATTGGGAGGTTGTAAATTAATTCAACTGAAATTACATAGTACTTTTTTAAAAAAGAAATGACATATTATACAAAGGACTTGTAATGTGTAAGCTCTTCAGAATATTTCCTGACTACTGTCGGAAATTTTTATTGGCTTCTCTTCGAAATGTAGACTACAGCAAAAAATGTTAACAGATGTGAAGCCAGAGGAATGCCTCATTCGCCAAGTTCTAAGTGCTGTTGCTTCAGTGAATCGCAAGCTGCTTTAATAGCTACTGCTAGTTTGTTGGGGTGGAGGGTTTTTTTTTAATCATAAGAATTTCTGCAAATTCTTTTTTAGATCATACCCAGGACTCCAAAAGTCTACCATTTGTGCAGTAGATCTCAAGCTGTAATATTATCCCTTCCTTCTTCCAAATATTGAATTTACATTTCATCGTTTTCTAAAATTAACTAATGTCCTTGGATAGGACGTCGTTTTCAGAAATTACAGTTACAATGCACGTTGACCTGAATCGCTATTAGTTTACTAAATTGAGCAAACAGCACTTAGCAGCAGGGAGTTTTCATGGGTGTGTACTTGGTAAGGTCCAGGCTTATAGGAAGCCCAACAGGGATGTGGCCTGGATGGCAGAGGCAGCATGCATTAACAAAGTTGTAGGCTCCACCCATAGAATTTTGTCACAGCACTGAAGTTAATAGTCTAGCTTCTCTTCTGTTTTGAACCATTGTGATTACTGTGTGCAGCTCTGAGTGAGAAAGGGAAGACAAAGAGAAAGTATCAGGAGACACATCTGAGAAAAGAGTCTGAATGGTGTAGGGACTTAGACTAACATCAGAGGAGGAGATAGGCATTATGAGAAAAACAGTGCCATCTAGTATTACAAGTGATGTAATGTAGATGCAATAGCACACTTTTTGCATAGAATTCTGAATGGGATAAGTGTGTGATGATGATAAGATAATTTTTGTGTCCATTTTCCTAAAAAAAAAAAAAAAAAGCCTTTAATGCCAGCAAGCCTAAGAACACCAAGTTTTTTAGAGGAAGAATGAGTTTCTTTCCCTGGAGTTACTCAAACACGGTGTAGAAGACCATTTGAGGGTAGTACAGGAAGAAACTAACCTTCGGATGACCTGTACACACGGTCTCTCCTCTAACCCTGAGACTTTGTCATCCATAAACGTAACAGAGTACAAAATGTAAACCTAAACTGGATTAAGTGAGAGTATTTCACAGAATAACACTGCTTATTTCTGCTTGCCTAGAAGTATTTGTAGTCCTTGTACATTAGCCAAAACGTTTATATTACCAAGACCAATACAGATGCACACATACAAAGAAGAAGAAGAAGAAGAAGAAGAAGAAGAAGAAGAAGAAGAAGAAGAAGGAGGAGGAGGAGGAGGAGGAGGAGGAGGAGGAGGAGGAGGAGGAGGAGGAGGAGGAGGAGGAGGAGGAGGAGGAGAAGGAGAAGGAGAAGGAGAAGGAGAAGGAGAAGGAGAAGGAGAAGGAGAAGGAGAAGGAGAAGGAGAAGGAGAAGGAGAAGGAGAAGGAGAAGGAGAAGGAGAAGGAGAAGGAGAAGGAGAAGGAGAAGGAGAAGGAGAAGGAGAAGGAGAAGGAGAAGGAGAAGGAGAAGGAGAAGGAGAAGGAGAAGGAGAAGGAGAAGGAGAAGGAGAAGGAGAAGGAGAAGGAGAAGGAGAAGGAGAAGGAGAAGGAGAAGAAGAAGAAGAAAAAGGTCATTACATGATCAGATTCATCAATTTATTTAATTTTCTTTTCAGTAGCTTCCCTAGTGTTTGCAGATAAGAGGCCCGAGGCTAAATCTATGCATAATCTCCTTCAAGATTTTAGCAATGCCTAAGATTACACTAGTCAATCTTTATTTGAGTAGTAAAACAAAAACTTGTACTGAAAACTAAATAAATAGTTACCTGGAAACTTCATCAATATTACTTGCAATTATGCCTAAAAGCAACACACATAATCACAGTTCATTTACTAAAGAAATAATATTTTTACACCAGAATGGTCATATGATAACAAATTGGATGATAATCTTTTAGTGCACATTGGCTAGTTTGCATTATTTGAATGAGAAATAAAAAACCTGAAGTTTTATTATGTTCATCATTTTATGGTAGTTGCTTTCAGACACAAAAAAAGATGAATATTGCATTATAAATTTTGTTTGAATATTTTCAGACAACACTTGATCTTCCTTCCTGCCTAAAGAGCTTTGTGAAAGACATTCAGATAAAGAGCATGATGGTTTGACACTTTGTTTACAGCCAATTTTTTTTTTTTTGCCTTCTGAAGTTACAATGTTGAATGGTTCAGCAGATGTATAATTTAGACTGACTCCGTGACTTCCTATCGCACTGAGTGTGTAACTCACTTTCCCAATAGTAAAAGCCAGAATGTAATCAACATAGAGCTAACAAATTATGTGTTTATTTTTATTTATTTTTAATATATTTTTATTAATTTCAGAGAGGAATGGAGAGGGAGATAGAAACATCAATGATGAAAGAGAATCATTCATTAGTTGCCTCCTGCACACCCTGTACTGGGGCTCGAGCCCGCAACCTGGGCAGTTGCCCTTGACAGGAATTAAACCCCGGACCATTCAATCTGCAGGCCAACACTCTATCCACTAACAAAACTGGCTAGGGCTACATGTTTATTTTTAATATCATCAAATACCTTTATGTTTATCTTTTTTGGGAAAGAAATCGATCCAAATGGCTGCAGGGTTTATTCTATTTCCAGAAAATGAAAAAAAAAATGCTTGCAGATGTGCCTTTGTTCTACAAGAGTCCTCTTAAAATTTTCTCCAAATGCATAAATTACATCTTAGGAATAGAGGAAGGAACTGGGTCAGTATATATTCAGGTCACCAGGATTATCTACTATAGCATTTTATATTGCATGTGTACAGAGAAAACTTCTGGGGAAATAGTTGTTTGTTTTTTACACAGAATCATTCTGGTTAGAATAACTAGTATTTACCATAAATTGGGAGACTTTGGGCATATGTGGGTGGTATACCAAAGAAAAAAAGTATATCTTAAAGAGTCTGGTAAATTCGCTCTTTGTGGAAGAGACAAGGATGATTTTTGAAGCTTGTTAAAAATTTTAATGTCCATCAAAACTCATCAGCAAGAAGAAATGAAGACATCCACCTAAATGTAATTAATGAATGATAAGTTATAGTCTAATTAATTATAAACATGTCCGTCATGACATAATGTTGTAATAACAGGAGCTGATGAGGACTACTATCCATGACACGAAAAAGAGCTTTAGGAGGAAAAAGTTTCTTGTTTTTATTAAATAAGATTATGAAAAAAGTGATCAAATTTGCCACAAGGATACTTTCATTTATTCAACAGGTAGTAGGAAAATAATTCTTTCTGTTGAACTCATCACATAAATGAAACACCATTCCCTCCCATAACCAGAGAATCAGGAGAGTAGTAGAACCCATAATTCTATTTATGTTTTTTCAACCATTGAGTAGTCAGTAGCATATATAAACCATAAATATTTTTAAAATATATTTTTATAGATTTCAGAGTGGAAGGGAGAGGGAGAGATAGATACATCAATGATGAGAGATAATCATTGATCTGCTGCCTCCTGCATGCCTCCTACTGGGGATCGAGCCTGGGACCCAGGCATGTGCCCTGACAATAACTGAACCCTGACCTTGTGGTTCATAGGTCAATGCTCAACCACTGAGCTACGCTGGCTGGGCTAGGTTAATATTTTAAAATAGTTCTTTCATTTGTTGGAGCACCTATGTTAATAAATTTTATTTCTCAAACTACTGCTTGACCTTTGAATAGTGCAAGTTAATTGTCCTTGGATCCTATTTATATACACAGGAAAAAATTATACTATGTTATTTTAAAAGCTCTTTCACAGAGGTTATTTATTATTATTATTAAGATAAAATATGTGTAAATCAAACAATGAATTCCTAATTCATCTGAAATTCAAGGTACTAACTTAAAAAAAACACTTTAATTAAGATTTTGAAATTTTTGAATTGAAAATGATCTGTTATTTATTAAAGGCCAATACCTCACTAAGTAATTCACTGCATTTTCTCTTAATATCTTAATAAAAATTTGCCACACTTAAAGAAACCATGTATGTTTGGCTAGCACTTAATATTTATTTAAATGGATATTCTTCATTGTATAATAGATGTACTACTAATGGAGTTTCACGTTAAAAATAATTCTTGCCAGGCCAGTGTCGCTCAGTGGTTGAGCCCTGGCCTATGAACCAAGAAGTCACTGTTCAATTTCTGGTCAGGGCACATGCCTGGGTTGTGGGCTTGATCCCTAGTGTGGGTCATGCAGGGGCAGCTGATCAATGATTCTCTCTCATCATTGATGTTTCTATCTCTCCCTCTCTGAAATCAATAAAACTATATTTTAAAAAATTATTGAATATGACTTATAATTAGGCCATTTTGTCACAGCATCTTATAGTAAAATAATTGCTACATAGTTTATCTATTTTACACATTTTGGTTTTATAGAATTTGAAATTAATGAGCTATGAATTATTATCAGCAAGAATAATTTTCCACTGATTCTTAGACAGAGCAGAAGGGAGAGAGACAGAGAGAAACAGAAATATGAGAGAGACACATTGATTGGCTGCCCCCTGCATGCACCCTGAACATGGCCAAGGAGCCTGCAACCAAGGTACCTACCCTTTATCAGAATCAAACCTGGGACACTTCAGTCCCTGGGCTGACGCTATAGTCACTGAGCAAAACCGGCTACGACAGTTTTTAAATTATTAATGTATGACATGATCCTGTAAAGACTTTCTTAATGTATTTGGTAAATACTTCAGATTTCAAAGCTCAATTGCTACCATACAGTTAAGCCTTAATTATATGATCCTCAGTAACCTACAGTTCATCTTGCGTGCACATTCATTCACACAATAAACACAAGCCTGTTTACTTAGTAACTGATTGATATGGTATCTTTCCATTTTATTTCACTGTTTGCATTTATTTTTCTATAAATAAATGTCCTTTGAAATCCATTTAATCTCATGTGTGGAAAACAAAGTAGCTCACCAGTTTACTTAGACTCATGTTTTTTATTAGTTTCATATATGGGAAATTTTGCTCTTTTTTGTCATAGTTGTAAACTGGAAGTCAGGACCCCAAGAATAAAATCTGGGCAACTGCCCCATTTATAGGTGAGCTTCATCCTCACAGGATGTCTCCATTTACTGAACATTTTCAGGAAACCCCTGTGCCCATCTTTTCCTTTTTTCTTTCCTTTTAAGTGTGCTTCATCAAGGATGAAGTGAAGGAAATGTTGTGAAAAAGCCCCTCATAGTTAGATCCGACCAAGTTTGGGTGTCCTTGGCATCAGGTATTCCACCTCATGGGTCTTATTCAGAGTGAGCTCAGCCATCAAAAAGGGCAATCATGTCCAGAAAATGTTTCTTGTTGATAAAAGAAAAGAACCAAGCTAAATAGATAAAATGTTAATAGGTACAAGTAGTATGAAAGTTAGCATTATCTATTGCCGGGAGCCGGTCCATCCTTGCTGTTTCAAGGGACCTGGCATATATGGCATACGGTTCTTAATATGTTTGCTCACCTTCTTGGCGCTGTGTTTTAACCAAGGTCACCTCTCCAAGAAAGGTTGAATCCCCAGGTAGGGATTTTCCCCTGAAGTTAGGGAGGGAATAAAACCCCTCAACTAAGTGCCAGGCGGGTAATTAATCCCTTTAACTACGAACAATCATGCTTAAACTACATAATCTTTTCTCCCTGGAATGGAGATAAGAAACGCCCTAACCTTTGTAATAGAGATTGATAGGATTGAATCAACTGGTATAAATACAGTTGTAACAAGACAGAAACACACAGAACTCAGAACAAGACAGCAAGAGACAGAACTCAGACAGGGCTTGGAAGACAGGACCAAGAGAGACAGAGCCTAGGCACAGAACCTACACAGAACGTTCTCTAGAGACAGAAGAACTTCGCTGGAGAGAGCATGCCGGAGGATCCTGGACAGGGACTGGCCTCGGAGCCTAGAGACAGAGCCTAGCGGGAGAACATGGCAAGGGATCCTGGACTGAACCTGACTACAGAAATTGGCAAGAGAACCTGACTAGAACCTGGTGACTGAACCTGACTGGAGTACCTGGACAGAACCTCTCTGGAGAGCCTAAGCAGAACCTCTCTGGAGATCGAGACCAGAACTTGGCTGGAGATCCTGGCTGGAGATCCTGGCTAGGCTGCTGATCAACTGAACGCTGTCTCCGTGTCATTCCTTCTTCGCCGACTCCGTCTACACCTTTGGGAACCCCTGGACCCGCTGGGGTTGGACCCCGGCAATCTATATGAGGTAATCAAATATATTTAAGTAAGCTTGCAAACTAAAGCCTTGGTATGTTTTCTCTCTTCATGATTACAAAATATATCTTATTTAAAGAAACCATATTTGGTTATAAATCATAGTGTTTTGGGAACAGTCTGTATTGTTTCTGCTACTTTTTTGAAGAAGTTGAATGGAAATTTGATATATCATACTAGAGGCCCGGTGCATGAAAATTCATGTGTTGGAGGGGGGTCCCTCAGCCCGGCCTGCCTCCTCTCACAGTCCGGGAGCCCTCAGGGGCAGGAGGCGACCTGGCGATCAGGGGAAGGTGATGCCCCCATCACACCTCTGCTGCTGCCACTGCTGGCAGCACAAGCCTCGGTCGGCCCTGGTTACCTGAGTCTCCACCAGCCCTGGTTACCTGCACCTCAGGCGGCCCTGGGTGGCTGGGGGGCTAAGGGGACTGTGTGTGGCCATCTTGTGGCTGTGGGCACCGCCATCTTTGAGGGGAGGCAGTCAATTAGCATATTCCCTCCTTATTGGCTGTGGGCACCACCATCTTTGGGACAGCATGAGGGTCAATTAGCATATTCCCTCTTTATTAGATAGGATTAAATGGTGAATCATGTTTCTATATAACAATTTTTTAAATATCTGATTTTGTTCTGTATAACTGGTACATACAGGATAGGAAAACTCACAATCAATGAATCCAGAAATGTTAGGAAAACTTCTGTTAGATAAGTAAAAACTGTAACTAATATATTAAGTATATTAAGAACCTATATCTATCCTTGCAGAAATTTTGTACAAAAGATTGCTAAAATTTGTATCATTAGCTTTATTTACAGCCTGTTAGGACTAGATGAAGGCAAGAGATTATATAGAATGCATGTAAAAGTTTAGCACTATGAACTCCCTGGAGGCAGGCATTGGAACTTTCATCTCTTTATTGTTTATCAATCATTTTAATCAATAAATATGGAGTATTAACTCAAACCTGACAGAAGAGAACATGTTCAACCTTTTAAAATAATATGCCCCAACATTACAGTTACATTTTCTAAAAATAATATAAATATTTAGTGAGTGAACAGCCATATTTTCATGATAAAATAGAATCTTAGTCTAAAAGAAAGAGTTGAAATGGGGAAAGAGAATATTAGTTTCATTGTAGCATGCATATGATTATATGTCCTAGCACAAACAGTTTAACAATTGTGGCCTGAAATAAGAAAGAACACAAACTGTGTTCTATTCTAGCAAAACTATCCTGTCTAATAAAGAGGGAATATGTTAATTGACCCTCACACTGTCACAAAAATGGCAGCACCCACAGACAATAAGGAGGGAATATGCTAATTGACTGCCCCGCCCTCAAAGATGATGGCACTCACAGTCACAAGATGGCAGCACCCAGGCCCCTCAGCCACCCCAGGGTGCTTGCATCCAGAGTCCCCCAGTCCCCTCAGCCCCCCAGCCACCCAGGGCCGGCCCAAGGTACAGGCAAGCCTCAGATGGCGGCTGCCCAGCAGTCCAGGGCCTCCCGAAGCTCAGGTAACCAGGGCCATCTGAGGCTTGCGCTGCCGGCAGTGGCAGCAGCACAGGTGTGATGGGGGTGTCACCTTCCCCTGATCACCGGGTCACCTCCCATGCCTGAGGGCTCTTGGACTGTGAGAAGGGGCAGGCCAGGCTGAGGGATGCCCCCATCCAGTGCATGAATTTTCATGCACTGGGCCTCTAGTGTTTATATAATAAAATCAGTTCTAATGTGACTTCAATTTAGCAGAAAGTAAGATTAAACCTCAGTCTGTAGATAAATAAAGCATTTAAAGAATAGCATGTCTGAGAAGAGCAAGAGAGATTAATAAGAAGATACACAAAAGAATTAAGTGTAGTAGAAGAAATAAGGCAATGTCATTTCTTACATGCCAAACAAAACAAAAAAATAAAAGGAAAAAAGTATGTAATACGTAATGATGACTAGGTGAACAACAAAAATCTGGTGTGACTTGATGTTTCGTTGTGGGTTTTTTTTTTTTTTTTTATTGCTTAAAGTATTACAAAGGGTATTACATATGTATCCATTTTATCCCCCCGCCCTAGACAGTCCCCTAGCCTCCCCTATCAGCCAGTGTCTTATGTCCATTGGTATGCTTATCGTTGTGGGTTTTTTTTTTTCTTTTTCATTTTTTTATTTTCTTTTATAAGTTTTATGTTTTGCACCCGCCGTGGGTAAGATGACTATACAAAGTTTCCTAATACAGAACACTTTTGCTAGAATAAATCTGTTGGAAAAGGATGTTTGGAGGATACAAAACACTGAGCCTGAAGAGTACACACTGAAGAACTCCCTCAGAGGGATCTGAACTTGGTCTATAAATATGTCCAAGGTAAGCGTGTGAATAAGGGAAGGACATCATTCATAACGTCAGAAGATAGGACACAGAACAATGGCCTAAAGCTAAATGAAAAAGTAGAAAAAAAGTTTGGCTGGTTATTTTAAAAGTTCTAAAAACTGAGGTCAACTGTTTTGAATCACTAGCAGACAAGTGCACAGCAAGGCTTGCTGTTGATAGTCAAGGACACCACCTTAAAGTTGACACCAACAGTGAGGTTGGCAAGTGAGGATCAGATTTTCCTCAGCATTACAGAGCTGAGTGAGGGAATTCAAATGCTAGTGGGACAAAGCAAATAGACTTCAGAAACTTCTCCCCTCCCCGCCATGAGGCAAGTACATAAGGGGCTAAGGCCCCTACCATACTCTAGATAGCCAAAGGGGCACTCTTGTATGTAGATGGATGTAAGTCCAGACACTCTGGCTAATTTACATTGTTTCTAGTCAAAGTTAAGTCTCCGTTTTAAAGTAGCTTATTTTTTTTTTCAATTTATAACATTAATATATGCTTTCACAAACATTCAGAGAAATAAAGATTACTTACTTCAACAACACAATGACAACTATAATTAGCATTCTGGTTTATATGTAGTTATATATTTACTAATAAATGACCTACTCACACACTTTTTTTAAAATTGGGTCATGCTACACATTTTTTTTAACTCTTTCACTTAATATATATCAAGGGCGTGATTCAACATCAATAAATATAAATTTGGGTCAGAATAAGAAGAGGCAAGACTAAAAGCAGAGAGAGAATGAGACACTAGCTTCTCTATTTGCCTCACAGCTGCAAACTCTGACTCTGGGGAGTCTATGAGGGAGAGTGAAAGATGCATTTTTCAAAATGTTGCTAAATCCTTCCAATGATTTAGCAAATATACAATAATATAGTATATTCATTTGTCCATTCAGCAAATGTTACCAAGTGTTGGCCCTGTTTTAGTGTACAAGGGACACCAAAATGGTGACAAGATCTTGCCATGAAGGGTCTCTCCTTGATTCCTCATCCTACTATCACACTGGGATAGCAGACAATAATATCTTTATTCTGTTTATTGCTGACACATGGCAGTCTTGGAATGTTGCTGAATGAACTGAATTGGAAGGAGCCATACCATCCATGTACACAGTCATTTGAAATGTAGCGAGATAAGTACTGCAATGGGAGCCAACTCAAAGTACCGCAGAGGCACAAATGGTCTGGGGCATGGGCATAAAATAGTTTTCTCTCAAAGCTAGAGAGAAATTTGAACTGTTAATTTCTAAATCATAAGGAGATATATGTTGTGGCAATTCATCACTCCCAAATAAACATGAAGACCTGCAGTGTAGGTATGAGGCCTATCTTCTTAATGTCAGTTCATTAGAAATCTTTGAACACTGTTTCAATAAAAACAGGAATTGGCACATCCTAACAATGATCTCTTCTCAAGAAATTTGATGGTAATGTATGCATGCAGGTCTGAGGAAATAGGAAGTGTAATTTTTCATTCAGTTCAGGTCTTTCTATAATAGTTTTAAAATTATTCCACATTCTTATTCAAAGGAGCTAAATTTGAGTATATTTTTGATTCAATTGATAAGACATTAATATGTATTTAACACCTTCTATATATGTAAGCTTAATTAAATAGTACATTGGTTGTATGAGGTAAGTATCAATATCTCAATTTTACATCAAAAATTGACAAAACAGGTTGAATAAACAGATCAAGATCACAAAGCTAGTAAATGACAGAGGTGAGATGGAAAATCAAAGAATCTTTTTTTATTCCACTATTCTTCATAGTCCTACTCCAACTATTCAGGATTTATGTTGAATTATAAACAATATAGTTTGTTAGAATTATAAGTCCACAAAGGATATGTATTATATCTAATATTAGCATATAATTTAAGGCTCTTGTTATATTGCTATTCAAACACAAGTTTCTACAATGGTTTGTCAAGATGTGTTAACTCAATCTTCATCAATATCAAAGTAGACCTAAAAGGCTTTCATTTCAATGTATTGTATTTCAAAACTAAGACACTCATAAACACATTGATTATTTTACAAAAGTATTGCCAAGGTGGAAGGAGGCTTTGCAAGAACATGACAATTGCACTTATGCCTTCTGAGATTCATTAGGGTCTGTGTCTCTTCATTCTCTCTGATATAATTTCATAGACTACTAAAATTAGACAAGTGGAATGCCAAGCCAGTTTTGTCAATGAGCAAATTTCTAACTTTGTTGGTTCTCATTATTAACACAACCACTTGCTATATTCAATTTAGTATTTTCAAATAGTTTCCAGGAATATGCCTCAAATAGTAATAATTTATGTTAATTGTGTTTTTAATGATATGATAAAGCTACAAAATTATTCTTCAGTGTTTTTTTTTTTCTTTTAGATTTAGGCAAATATTGGTTTACTTAAAAAAGTTCCTTCTGTATATTTATTATAGTATAGAAAAATAGTAGCAAATAAAGCAGATAATATTTATTAACAGAATATTTATATATAAGTAAATTTATCTTCATAGAACCCTTGAATAAAGTGAAATATTATAGCATTTCCAGGTCTAAACTATCCAATGAATACAGCAACCGAACCGGCTTAATAGAATATAAGAAAACAAGGCTGCTTATATCTACCTCTGGGAATTCGTGACGGCATGATGTTGAGACTTGAGATGATTTACCTGAGGGAAGTAAAGCATGAGTACAGTAACACCTCAATATAGCGAACTAATTCTGGCAAGGGGGTCCCTTAAAGCTGAAAGTCCTTTATATAATAAAGTAGGTTTTCCGAACAGGTAGGTTAAAAAATTGATAAATAGTTTACCTGTCTTTACTTTTGTAGACTAATTTGTGTAATTATACTTAAGGATGTACGAAACGTTTAATTTCATAGAAAAGTTTTCTATATGTATTACTGTAAATTTACACTGAAAAGGTCTAGTAAATGTGCCCATTCACCTGTCTCCCAGAGTAAACAAATGCCTACGTCTGAGACATGGCTTACGGCACTTGGGAACATCAGCCAGCACACGTAAATCTGCTGCAGATGAGATTGGGCATGTTCAGGGTGGTATGGCCATAGAAAAACTGTGGTACATTTGCACAATGGAATACCATGCAGCTGCAAAAAAGAAGGATCTCTTGTCCTTTGAGACAGCATGGGGGGGAACCTGGAGTGTGTACTATGCTAAGTGAAATAAGCCAGTCAGAGAAAGACAAGTATCATATGATCTCACTTGTACGTGGAATCTAATGAACAAAATAAACTGATAAACAAAATAGGTCCAGAGTCATGGAAGCAAGGAACAAACTGAAGATCCTCAGAGGGAAGAGGTAGGGGTGAGGGAAGAGATCAACCAAAGAACTTGTATCCATAGATGCATAACCCATGGTCACACAGACAATAGTGTGGTGAAGGCATGGAGATGGGACAGGAGTGTGGAGGAGGAGGTCAAGGGGGGAAAGAGAGGGACATCTGTAAGGGGGAAAAGAGAGGGACATCTGTAAGACTTTATACAATAAAGGTAAACTTAAAAAAAAAAAAAACTGTTGCAGAAAGTCACACCACGAGACAACAGAACCACTTACCAAGTGCAATGCATGTGATTACCAGTACATGCTAATCATTTGGTGAACATTGTTTATGAGCTGTGACTCTTGGATTTAAGTATGTAAGGCTATAGTTGTAGATATTTAGTATTTATTTATGTCGGCAAAATTACTACACATGGCCAATTTGCTAAAATTTGTTAAAAATAACAGTGAATTAATAACAAAAAAAATAACCTGTTAATTTAATTATAAGCAAACCAGAGGCCTGTTGCAGGAAAAGATTCGTGCAATAGGCTTTCCCTTCCCCTGGCTGCTGGCACCAGTTTTCCTCTGGCACCCGGGACCCAGACCTTCACTCTGGCCACCGCCTTCCATCTTCGCTCTGGATACAGTCTTCGCTGTGGCTGGAGCCTTCAGTCTTTGCTCCTTGCTCCAGCGGGAGTCTTCAGTCTCCGGCCAGAGCTGCTCCTGTAGCAACTTCCGCCCCTCACCCTCCTCCTCATAGCTTGATCACTGCTTCCCCTGCAGACCTCACCGACGGGCTCCTGGGTCCCGGGGGTGCCGCCTTGCCTGCGGCCCGGCTTTCAGATCATGATCAGGAACAAGGGCCATAGGCAAGGTGGCTCCTGGGTCCCAGGGGTGCCGCCTTGCCTGTGGCCCGACTTTCCAATCTCGATCACTGGTTGGGGGGCGGGCAAAGGTGGCCCCAGTTCTCCGATCCAGGGGCAGGGGGCAGGGCAAAGGCAGCCCCCAGGGCCGCCTTTGCCCTGCCACCCAGCTCTTGCCTGCCACCTGGGTTTCTGATCACCGTTCTTCCTTTCTTCCCCTTTCGCCTCCCATCATTGGGCCTACATATGCAAATTAACTGCCATCTTTGTTGGCAGTTAATTTGCATATTGCCCTGATTTAGCCAATGGGAAGGATAGCGAAGGTATGGTCCATTACCCTTTTTGTCTTTTATTAGAAAGGATCTTGGTTAAAAGAATTGTAAAATTAACAGGATGTTAAATCTGAAGTCTGTTAAATCGAGATTTGCAAAACTGAGGGTTTACTGTATTTTCAAAGCAATAAATGTTCACAATTTTACAGTAAAATTGTGATAACATGTTTGATGTCCTTAAATAATATTTATTTTCATGAAACCAATTAGATTATTCACAAACTTTTCACTATGTAATTCTTAGCAAAATTGGATGAATGGATGTGTTGTTATGAAAGGCAAGCTGAACAGAGACCTCTTTCAGTAGTAGGTGTAGCAGAAAGACAATGAGTGTAGCAGGAAAACTATGACTTTCATCGATCTTTACAGAAAATCAGAGAAGAGGGAAAGATGTTGGACAGAGGAATGTAAAATTGGAGATGAAAAGATAGAGGATAAATTCCTAGACTGGATCCCATCCTTCTCGCCTGTTGGGACCCTCTCACTGTTTGTCTCTGGTTCACAACATGTTCTTTTTTTAAAAATATATTTTTTATTGATTAAGATATTACATATGTGTCCTTGTCCCCACGTTACCCTCTACCCCCCCCCCCCCCGCTCATGCCCTCACCGCCCCCCTTGTCCGTGTCCATTGGTTAGGCCTATATGCTTGCATATAAGTCCTTTGGTTGATCTTTCCCCCTTACCCCTCCCCTCTCCTACCTTTCCTCCAAAGCCCAACAGTCCAATCAATGCCTCTCCGTCTCTGGTAAGGAACCTCTGGGACAACTTCAAGCGTACCAACATCAGAATTATAGGGGTACCAGAAGGAGAGAGAGGGCAAGATATTGAAAACCTTTTTGAAGAAATAATGACAGAAAACTTCCCCTACCTGATGAAAGAAATGGACTTACAAGTCCAGGAAGCGCAGAGAACCCCAAACAAAAGGAATCCAAAGAGGACCACACCAGGACACATCATAATTAAAATGCCAAGAGCAAAAGATAAAGAGAGAATCTTAAAAGCAGCAAGAGAAAGACAGTCAGTTACCTACAAGGGAGTACCCACACAACATGTTCTTATCACAGGCGAACATAGACTGAAGACATGAAGGGAAGCACAAAGGCAGAATCATAGAGTGTGGTTAGACAATGGGAAGAATACATTTAGAATGAGGAAGAGAGGCGAATACCACTGAGTCTAAGTAGTTATCTACTAAGTAGCATCCCACTGGCCTGTACAAATTTACAGAGCTCCCAATGTCTTCACTTACTCCTGAGACATGGATTTCTGCACACCAGGAAAATATGGCTTAAGGCCGTTAGGCAAATGCCTACTTTATTACAAGGAAGTAAATTCTGTGTTGGGAAAATCCTATACACCATAAATTATATAAATAATAGTCTTGGGGCCAAAGGAATATTAAAATTCTATAGTTCTTATTAATCTGTGAAATTAAAAGGATGCTTAAGTAGGTAATTGTCATTTGAAATGGAAGACAAAACAACATATATTTTAATCAACACACTTATTAAATGTCAATTAGAATTTTCATCAACTAAATTATATCACACTAACTTGCAATAGCAAGCTTGCCAAATGTTAATTAAAAGAATAAATGTTAACAGTTTCATTTTTGTGCCTTTGGAGTTTCCAAAATTTATATTTATGATTACTAAGTAATTAATCTTCTTTCATTTTCATCAGTTTTTCAAATCTAACTAACCTTAACGTGCAAAAACGGTCTCATGAAAATTGTCTTAATTAACATGTGCTTGAGAAATAATGAAAACCTTCCTTATTTTTCAAACTATTTATCTATTTCATAAACAAACATAAAGATCAGAGAAAAATGCCTGCATGCTAATATAAGTAATTCAAATGCTACAGAAATGGATTCTTAAGATCCATTTTAGCACATTTATCCCTTCATATTAAGTGTGTGGCTCACTTGGTTTACAGCAGTTGAAAACCTGATATTAAGCATTTCACTTGATGCATTAATATGCCAGGTATTAAAAATACAGTTTAAACATTGGTTCCAATAAAATTTTCCCATATTCAAGTTATATAAAATATACTTTGTTATTTTTATATACACTGAAATTATGTCTTTCATTTTATGTCGTATTAAACTGCTATATTAGACAAATAAACATTTTTAATTAGATTTCCACAATTCAATCTTTATTTCAATGATGTTAATTTACTTTTTGTTTGGATAATGTTGCTTGATATCAATAGAGTAATCAGAGATATTATCCATGGTCAAGAGGCAGTAATTAATTTTCAAGACTTAACAGTTAAATACAGCAATGTTGAGAGAGTTGGATCCAATGCCACTTTAAAGTGGACATAAAAATAAAAATATGTAAAATTATTAAGACACAATGTGGAAAAGGTTGGAATTTTAAGGACTCTAACAAATCTGTAAGAAAGCTAATTTGATCATGGCACTGGTTCTTTTTTATGATATGGTCTTCACATGGATCTCTCCAAATATCTTTAAACTGACAAATATTTGGGACATTTGAACAACTATGAGCATTCTAAATTTTACACATAAAATACATCTCAAATAATTTTTCTTCTTATTCTCAGCTGAATTTCAGTATTTAAATGTAAATTCAAATGAACGGTCTTTTAAACTTAATCAAAGGACTGTGAATTTCTTGGGTTAACATTATGTATCACATCCTCATTTATATTCTGCCTTCCCTGACTCTACAGTAAGGTGCATTCAACTGGAGAATTTCTGCTTTGTTCACTATTTCATAATTAGTGGAATTCAGTGTGTTGCACATAATCAGTGATCAATGCTTGTAGACTAGATAAAAGTACAAATAAGGCCAATACAATTGAACTATAGTAGTAGGAATTATCATTATTTTACAACAAATTCTCATGTACTTAGAATGTATGAAGGTTTAAAAATAGCTTGCATATAACCTGAAAATAATGTTCACACATTCTAATGTCATTTGTGAGCTATTTTCCAATGCCAGACCATAACACATTCATTCATTCATAAAATCATTTGTAGAAGTTTCTATGATATGCCAGCCATAATACTAGAAGGCAATGAGTCACATTCTGAGTTGATAAAAAGGAGAATGATGTATAAAAATGATTCAATAATAATGTAAATATACTATAATGATGTGTAAGAAAAAAGTGCTAGGAGAACACAAAGAAGGAGATGTCTAAATGCCTAGAAATCAGTACAGGCTGCATTGGAAGTAAGGTTTGACTTAAGACTAGAAGGATGAATCAGATTGTAGAGATCACAAATGGAGAATGCCGATCCAGGGAAATGACAAAAGCACAAAGGAATTCCTTATGTGGCTTGGGAAACTGCTCATTTTTTCAGTAAGCTGTACTGCAGGATATGTTGGGGGAAATGACAGCAATTAAGTAGCTAGTATAATTAATCATTATTAAATAAAACTATAATTTATAGTGTCTGTTACAAGCAACTCTGTCTACATCTAATTCCTTTTAAGTGGAAATCCACTTGGAAAAAGAAAAACAGAATATATGACTCCCTAAATGTCATGTTCATAGTGAGTATTAGTACTACATTATCTAGAGCATATAAATCAGTTATTAAATGAAAACTACCAGGGTCTTATCAAAGCATGTAATTCAATATAAAACTCTTATCATAATACTTGCATTGGTAGCATGCTAATTGCTTTCTTATCATATGAGGCAACTTGGTGTATGAAAGTCACTAATATGTTAAAACACTGCTAATACTTTAAGATATATTAATTAACTTCCCTAAGATTAACTCATTTCATATTCATTAATACATTAGGGCTTTAATATTATAAATAACAAAGTACTTTCATATAATATTCATTAAAATTTAATTCATTAAGAAAAAGAGGAAACTAGAGATAGTAGATATTGCCTGGAAATAGTAAAATGTTATCTTTAATGGTAAACTACAAAAATGCCTCTATTTTTTATTTTTTTTCTTTATTAAGGTATTATATATGTGTCCTTATTTCCCCAGTATCCCCCACCCCCTCACTCATGCCCTCACCCCCATTGGTTAGGCTTATATGCATGCATACAAGTCCAAAATACCTGTTTTAATCACCTATAGATTCTATAGATACAAGAAGCTGAACAGCTAAGCAAAGAAATCCTGTATTCAGATCTCATGGTTGAAGTCAGATCCATGCTTGGAGTTTATAATGGGAGACAGTCTATAGAAAGGAGATGGTTTTCTCTAGTGCTCTTTGTAGTGTTATCTTGGGACCCTAGTTACCAGTGATTCTCTCTCAGTCGTCATTCTGCTGGTTCACATATTTGGCAGTGTTAGGATGTCAGCAAAGCAAAAGCATTACTTTTTAAACTAATTTTATATATTAAAAAATCATTGCCTAGTAACCATGAGAATGAATCTCATTTTGCTGGACTTCATGCTTGCTTTCTGGTTTAGTGTTATTTTAACTTAAATTTATATGGAGATGTTCTGTTGGATATTGCTAAAGGTTTTAGTCTAGCTTTAATTCTAAATATAACTTATTTTCCCAATTTTGAATCCAGATTTTTCAATTCTACTTCTCTCTCTGTCCTGAACTCTCTTTCTGAACACTGCATCACAGACTAGTTTTAACACTGAGGTCATTTTTCCCTTATTGAGTTGACTTTGGAAATCTAGACTGTGCCTTGATTTTCATTAAATTGTGGTAAGTGTTGACATAAAGATAATACAGGCCTATGCTTCAACCCTTTAAATAGTTTAGATTTATACTTAACATATGATTGCAATCCTTTTTGAAGTTAAAAATTATGATAGTATTTCATGATCAACTTGCATTCCATAGTGTGCTAGGTATTTCTTACTAATATGCTCAAATTGAACATTTTTCAGAAACTACAAATTTTCTGAATTAAAAAATCATAATAAAAATATTTCCTGCCAAGTTCAGGTGAGAGTAGGGTTAGGCGATTCTCTCTGTGTACAGTAAAAAAAAATGATGAAATAGATCGAGTTCCTATTTTCACATTACTCCTTGAGAAAGCTGGGGACTAGGGTACAGATCTCACTCTATGGTACTTTTTGCATTCTCATGTTGTTGAAAACAAGGGGAATAATGAACAGAGCTGGCATGACTCAGTGGTTGAACATCAACCTATGAACCAGGAGGTCCTGGTTAGGGCACATGCCCAATTGGGGGCTCAATCCCCAGTGTGGGGTGTGCAGAAGGCATCCAATCAATGATTCTCTCTCATCATAGGTTTAGCTAATGTTCTGTTTCTTGTTTCCACCTCTCTCTCCCTCTCCTTTCCTCTATGAAATCAATAAAAATACATTTAAATAAAAGAACAGAAGGACCTCTGAAACTTCAAGTTATACTTTGAAAATAAACAGAGAAAATTAAATAGGATTAACATTATTTCACACAATTCAGAAAACTTTGTGGCTGAAAAGACACCTAATAATATTAGCCATCAAGGTCATATAGATAAAACCACAATGAAATAGTTTACATGCCAACAGGATGACTTTTTAAAAAAAAGATAGAAAATACCAACTACTGGGGAGCATGTGGCACACCCAGAAGCCTCATGCACTGTGAGTGGGAGTGTAAATTAGTAAACCTGAATAAATACATGTCATATGCCCCACAATTCCACTCCTATGTTTGCACCTAAAATAAGTCCATACATATGTTCACCAAAAGGCATGCCCTAAAAGGAAACTGGAAGGGAGCCCTATACGGATTCCTGGGTTTAGGTAATGTTCTGTTTATTGATCTTGGTGCTCCTTATATGGCAGTGTTCAATTTGTGAAAGTATAGTAGGGTATGTGTACTTTTATTTACTTCAATAAAAAGTTTATTTACTAAAAAATGGTATCTTGGCCACTATTTGTCATCAAAGACATACCATTTTATCTGAACAAGTTGGGCATTCCCACCTCACATCATATAGATTTAGGCACTAGTAAAGGAAACAGTGCTGAATAACAGTTGAGAGCTTATTTGAATCAGTAAACAGTTCTAGGGAAGAATGGTAAAGAGATCGTTTATTATTTGAAAATACAAAACAATTTCCCTGTTTCTCCTGGGCATGCATCAAAAAAATATTTGCCATTCTCTCTCACTGATGGATAGCAGTTATGTGACTGATATGAACAATAAAATGTGTGCATGAGTGTTTACCACCTGAAGGCCCAACCCATAAAATCCCCACACAAACCTCCTCTATCTCTCTCTTCTTGTCTGGCAGATTCAAAACAAAACTATCAAATCAGGTAACAACAACCTCATCTCTGACCCACTCTCCATAGTGATACAAGAAGAACTAAATGGTATTGTGTTTAGTTATTGAGATTTTGGATAATTACAGCAGCAAGCATATCTATCCTAATGCTAGCCTTAAAGCCAACACAGTAAGCAAAAGCAAAGGTAATCATGAATAGCCAAGGAAGATGTGAAAAAATAGGAGTTCTTCCCAATGCTGAAACATTTGGTCCAATGTACACCGTTGTGCTTATAATCTGGACAGTCTGATCCTAAACAAAAACAATTGGGTCTGGTTGAAACCCAGAATATGGAGAAACATTTATACAGAAAATTCTGTGCAATGAGTGTGTGACTAGGCATAGGGTGAAACAGCCACTCCCTCCTGGATTTTGAGTATGTAGCTTGACATTGTACTTAGGAGCATTGCTGTTGCTCATTAATAGCCCCACTATGTGTCTTCAGCGTGGGAATTGCATTAATTAATTTCCAATAGCTCACCTGAGTTTTATCTGAAATAGCCACTGATTATCTGTGTGAACTTGGAATGAAACTTAATGTGCTTAGGCATTATTTATCTCTTTTATGAAATGTAGTTAATAATATAATAGTATATTTGTTCAGCTGATTTAAAAAAGTAAATACATGTAAAATATGTTGTTTCTCATGCAGAGAACAGTCCATAAATGCTATCTTCTACAACCTGGGTAAAAAGCCCTGTTCAATTTCGTCTGTCATTAATGTAAATGTTTGGAAAATGCATCTCACAGAACTCTTTTTTTTTTTTTTTTTTTTGTAAGGAAGCCCTCATATTCTCATTTTTAATTCCTCTTTTCTTCTATTTTTTTTCCTCCTTGACAGCATGTACCTCCACGCATCCAACATAGAGACTTTACTCACCTTGTTTTCAGGTTATGATTTCAGGCAAACATAGAGATTTTGCATCACAATTATCAGCCACAAGATCAACCACAAGCATAATTAACTTTAAAATGATTCGACTTCCTTCAACCATGATAGTTCTGTCTTTATTGAATTTTAATGTCTTTTATTTTAATCAAACAATATCCCTTCACAGGATATACACTAAGAAATTAGTTTTCCTAAACTAAATTGCTTTTTTATTGCCATTCTACCATACACTCCATTTACATCTCTAGAACATTAAAACCACTGTTTGGTTGTGAGTTCACCAGCATGTGACGTGTGTTGTCTGTGAGAACCCTGGTGGGTGAAGAGCTTTCCTATGGGCATGGCCAGACAAGCTGCGTTAACAAGTCTAAATTTTGCCAGTGTTTTCATAATTTATACACCAAAGATGGAAACAAATTTTAAATTCTCAAAGCAGTGAAAATTTAAAAGCTTTTTGTTTTTAATTTTTCTATGTCCTAAAAGGAGGGGAGAAAAATTATTAGGTCAACTACCTAAAAATACATTGAAGTGAAACATTTATTTATTTATTTTTAGAATATGTTTGCAAAGCAAGGTAAGTATTAAATAAATCTTCTATTCAAACAAAATTGTTTTTTCTTAAGTAATTTTTCAAAGATATTTAAAAAAAACTGGTATGTATAGAGTATTTTAAGCTCAGTGGTTTATTTCAAAATTCCTAAATACAAGGACAGAGATTCCAAAGCTAATGAACTATCCTTATAATAATTATCTTCAGAACAAAACCTATCATTTATCTGGTTCTTTTATACTTATATTTTATTAATTTATATTTTTTTTAAATTAATTAAGGGTTTATTTTAATGACTTAAGAAAGGAAAATGATAATTGTTAGTGAATAAGATACACTAAAAATGTCTAAAAAATGGAGTAAAGCAGTGCATGTTTTATGACTTCTCAGTGCTACATGTATGCTCTACTGTAGAGTTGCTGGGTTTCTACATTATAAATCTTAAAACCATTTCTTTAAATGTACTAAGAGTAGACCTAGAGGCAGGGTTATGTGAGCAAATAGTGAATTTGAATACATTATCCCATAAGAATAATCTAGTTGGATTCCTAATATAAACTGAATGTTAGACAATTTTATCTGGTTGTAGCCACATCATAAGTTTAGTAATAAATTATTAATTTTGTTCTAAAATTGTTTGGACTCTCATATCACATAGTGGTATCTGTTTGATCATCTTGATATTTCTTCGCAGGTTTTGAGATTTAACCATTTACAAAGAAAATACATATGAAATATACATAATGCACCTTTATGATTAACTTTATTAAGTTAGCAAAACTGTATAAATGGTAGTTCCTAATTCTAGATATATCTACATTATACTTCTTTTTTCCATTTACACAGTTGTAGAAATGAACTCATTTCATCAGAGCAAACCAAAAAAAACATAGCATAAGGGCTAATTCAACCCTCTGACTCTTTCTGAATGTGAGAATAACAACAAAGCAACAGACTAACTACACACATCAGAAAACTAAAATGGAGAGAAATATATTGAGTAGGTTAAGGTACAATTTAAAAAACGTTGGCTTGTTTTTATCTTTCATAAAATAAACAGATCTTATATAATAAAAGACTAATATGCAAAGTGTCCCCTCAGGAGTTCGACTGGGAGTTCAATCACTCGCTATGATGTGTGCTGACCACCAGGGGGCGGCACGGAACATGGCAGGTGACCAGTGGCGGTGGTGGGGTACTGAGGGAGCTAGGGAAGGAGGAGGTGGGGAGACGGGAAACCTGATCAGCCCTGTTCATTGACCAGGCCTAGGGTTCCTACCCATGCATGAATTTTGTGCACCAGGCCTCTAGTTTAAGATAAAACTATATATTCAATAAGCACTTCAAAACAATCCTTGGCCAAGAGACTAAAACATTTTATAGCTGGCATTGATAATAGGTTTGAATTTATCAAAGTGGGGACATATCTTTTAAAAAGTGTGGCATTTTTCAGTTTTAAGTGTGGCATTTTTCAGTTAACATTGGTCTGATGAATTAGTTTCTATGTTCCCTTTAATCTTGAACTTCTACATACTCATAATACCAACAAATTAATAAGACAAAGGCATTTGAAAAAGGTTCATAATTAATAGTGACAAAATGCTAATGTAATAGTGCTGATTTTCATGTGCGTTTTGTTTGTTTGTTTGTTTGTTTTTTTCTCTTTGGAATATGAAAGGAAAGTTTGAAAAACACTTATGGTTTTGTCACATTACATGAGTTTGCATGTTGATTATTTTAATTAGAAACTTGTCTTCAGTCTTACTATTCTGTCAAGTTTGATTTCACAATTTTTTAACGTTATTTCATTTTTTAGAGGTTTGCGATTTTGATGGGTTAAGAATACTTAGCATCAGATATGTCCAATTAACAATTTTTAAGTAAACAATACAGTAAGGTAACTATCTAAAGATATGTACAAAAGATCGCAAGCAAGGCTATGACATCACAGGCATTTGACACCTTCTACATCTCATACTGGACTGTATATAATGGAGGAAAATAACTCTTCAATGATTCAATTTCTTGAGGATTATGAAAGTTACATAAAAAATTTCTTACACATTATTTCTTGTTTAAACTCCAATTTGACAAAGCAATGACTTGGTTATGTCATCTTTAGAAAGGATTTTTTTCCTCTAATCCCTCAGTAGTGCAAGGCTGATCCTATAATCTATTAATATCTGATTTTCCCAGAGACAGTTGTGCCCCACAGAGACTAAGCCATTGTTGCTCTCCTGTACATTAAGAATTAATATTTACCATTCCTGGACCTTGCAGCTTCCACAAGAAACTTAAACAAAAGCTGTGCAAATCCCTATCCAAAAGATACTAGGAGAATTAATAATCCTTTTGATCACAATTACTTGGTTGGCCAGCAATAGTTTCCATGGTAATCAGATGGTAGACAGGCTGAGAATGATTTCATCAGTTGTAAGACATCATTGGAATTATCCTACATGTATAATTATAACTTACTAGGACTGACTGCTACATCATGTAGCTCAGAGACACAGGATATGAAGTTATGAGTTTTAACTGTTAGGAAGATTCCACAAGGAAAGAAATGATTTTGCTTTCTCTTAAAAAGAGGTTTTTTTTTTCCTTGCCAATAATGTTTAGAAAGAAGATATTTTGAAAAATAAGTTTTATAATAATTGGAGCCAAAAGTGGTATACTTATAATGAGAATTTCACTGAAATTGTATTGTACTAAAAGAAAAAATATTTGTAATCCTGGAGAGTTTAAATATTATAGAATATTAGCATATTAGAATTGTAACACTCAAAACTAATAGGTATTAGAAGAGAAATATTCAGAGTTTCTCTGTGTGTATGCTTGTATTATGTAAGTATATGTTTTTATGTTGGCTGAAGGTAAAAACATCTGCATCATTTTATTTTTAAAATGGAAAGTCCATGAACAGGGTTTTAATCTACTGTTCAGCTGGTAACCCCAGAAAAAGAGTAGTCAGTAAGCTTGCCAGCTGAGCACTTAATACTTCTATTAAAGGCAAAAACCAACCTTGGAAATTAATAATAAGAAAAAAAAACATCTGGGAATCTATATATCTACACTAATAAAAGACAAAGATGCTAATTTACCGTACCTCTGCTATGCCCAAGCCACGCCCACCAGCCAATCAGAGAGACTACATGCAAATTAACCCAACCAAGGTGGCAGCCGGCAGACACAGAGCTGGATCAAGCAAGAGGCTTGGTTGCCCCGGCGATGGAGGAAGCCAAGCGTCCCTCCTGCTCTGGCCTGCTGTGGCCTCCACAAAAAGCAACAAAGTATCAATTATAGAAGCTAAATAAATCCCAGATACCTGCTTCCAGCCAGCTTCCACTGGGAGCTTGGGTGGCTGGGGGCCATGGCCAGTCTGCAAACAGCCATTAGCCCCTCACCCAGACTCGCCAGGGACCTCAGCAGGATGCTCCACCCTGAAGGGAGTATGGCCAGCTTGAAAATAGCCATCAGTCCCTCACTCAGGCTGGCTAGGTACCCCATGGGGACCCCCACTGTGAAGAGGCTGTGGCCAGTCTGCAAGCAGCCATCAGCCCCTCACCCAGGCTCACCAGGGACCTCAGCAGGATGCTCCACCCTGAAGGGAGTATGGCCAGCTTGAAAATAGCCATCAGTCCCTCACTCAGGCTGGCTAGGTACCCCATGGGGACCCCCACTGTGAAGGGGCTGTGGCCAGTCTGCAAGCAGCCATCAGCCCCTCACCCAGGCTGGCCACACCCTCATGGGGTGAGGGTCCTCGCTGGGGGGCTTGGCCAGCCTGAAAACAGCCATCAGCCCCTGATCTGGGACACCCTTCAGGGCAAACTAGCCAGCCCCCACCCATGTACCAGGCCTCTATCCTATATAATAAAAGGGTAATATGCAAACTGACCCTAACAGCAGAACAACTGGGAATGACTGGTCACTACGACACACACTGTCCACCAGGAGGCAGAAACTCAAACGCAGGGGGAGCTCTGCTCAGCCACAAGCCAGGCTGATTGCTGTCAGTACAGCAGTGGTGGTGGGAGCCTCTCCCGCCTCCTCAGCAGCGCTAAGGATGTCTGACTGCAGCTAGCCCTGCTCCCCGCTGGCATGTGGACATCCCCCGAGGGCTCCGGGGCTGCCAGAGGGATGTCTGACTGCCATCTTTGACCCAATCCTATGGGGAGCGGGCCTAAGCCAGCAGGTGGTCATTCCCCGAGGGGTCCCAGACTGTGAGAGGGCACAGGCCGGGCTGAGGGACCCTCCCAAGTGCACAACCGGATGGATGACCAAATAGGCTGAATGGGGCGACAAGGCTGGCAGGGGTGTTAGTGAAGTACGGCCAAACTGAACAGCAGGCTGTGTGGGGCAACCAGGCCAGTGGCGGGGGAGGGGGTTTGTGAGGGGTGACCAGGCCAGCAGGGGGCATATTTGGTGCTAACCAGGCCGGTAGGGGGGCCGTGAGGGGCGACCAAGCTGGCAGAGGGGGCAGTTGGGGGTGACCAAGTCAGCAGGCAGAGGCGGTTAGGGGTGATCAGGCTGGCAGGGGGGCCAGTAGGGGCAATCAGCCAGGCAGGCAGGTGAGCAGTTAGGAGCCAGTGGTCCTAGATTGTGAGAGAGATGTCCAACTGCCTCAGGCTTGGGCCTAAACTAGCAGTCAGACATCCCCCGAGGAGTCCCGGATTGGAGAGGGTACAGGCTGGGCTGAGGGCCCCCCGACCCCCACCCCCGTGCACAAATTTCGGGCCTCTAGTTATGATATAAAATAAGCACTATGGATTTTTAAGTTTATTTCAATGTATCTTGGTTCAGTAAAAAAAACATTGTTATTGGGATTTTTGAATGATAGGTAGAAAAAAGGCTCCAAAATGAGGTACACCTGGAAGAAACTAGAATTATTGAAAGTCCTTATAAGAACTTACAGGAATATTAAAAGATACATGTTACATATAAAAAGAATGTTGCTAGTTTTCTGTTCTGTAGGTTAAAGCACATTCTATGCTTAAGGTGAAGCAGGTGCATGAAAATTGCATTTGGTTCCTTGGGCAATGATAAAGTTAAAAGAATCTTAAAATCATGCAATTAGTTGAATGTTGGAACCTTTTTATGCAGAAAAACTTTGGACTCTTGAGAATAGAATTCTTTAACTTTTATTCTAACTTTCTGCCACATAATTATTTCTAAAAATAAACAAAATGCATTTATCAATTAACAACCCAAATAAACAGGGTGAGGTGAACAAAACAAAAGAATTCATAAAAATATAACTAGGTATTTGGACTCTTAAATTATAAAATTAACACTTTCTTTCTAAGGATTTAGTTTGTTCATAGTTTATGGACATGACAGTGATTATGCAATTAATAGAAGCATTTTTCTTCACTCTGATAGAAATATTTTTATAAAAATAAATAATATAAAATTTATGTTTATCTATTTACAGCCACACACATTAAGTAAATTTTATAAAGTGTTACTTTTCTGAGTACCATAAAAATTGTTAAAATGCTCTAATGTGGTTTTTGAAGGGGAAATACAGATTTCCTCAATCATTTGAGCCTTCGTTTTATGTTTGCAACACAACTCTGCTTGAGCCTGTATATTCCCAGTTAATTTTACTAATAGCCTGGGAGATTTGGGCTTAATATTAAGCTTATAAATTGCGCTGTATTCATTGCTTGTGCTTTGAGAAATGTAACTGGGAATAATTACCACATATTATGAGTCTATGTCAGAGGAATCTTCCCATACTAATGCAGCTGCTACCAAGAAATGTACTATGGGTTGTTGTTTTTTTTCTGTTTGCAAAAACAACAATTTTTTTTTTTTAGATTCCCTTCTACTTAATGTTTTAATATTTTGTGTCCAATGAAATATCTATGAGGTGATCAAGATTGAGTTCCTTTTTATCAATCTGTCTCTTATGGTAGTTCTTTTAAAATGCCAGGTACCTAAAGGTTAAAAACAAACTTAAAAACAAAAAACAAACTTAAAAACAGAAAGTATGGCTATCTACAGGAAAGCTAATCTATTATTATAATTACTTGAAAAAATAGTAATTGAAAGAAAGTGATTAAAAGTTGTCTTAGAATTTGTAAAATATTTAAAAATTTAAATTTAATGTTGCAAGAACAAAGTAAAACATAATTATATCCTGATCTTGCATAGATCTATACTTAATCCCTAATTTAGGTCAAGATATTTTCAAGTACTGAAAAAAAAAGTGTACTGACACTCTGAGTCATTTCTATCCGTTTAGACAACTGCAAAAATCCTACCTCTTTCTCATTTTATGAACCTCATCGTAGTCATTTATGCCTTAATCATTTAGTTACCACACTGTAATTAGGTCCTAATTGGGTAATATTTGGCTGAATACGTTCCTTTCTTTTCTCTTATTCACCAGTTAAAAAAAAATAAATAAGGTAGTGGGGAATTTAGTTATTGGCTTTTTATAAAAGAATTTCTCAGGCAAAAATAGACACTAATTCAACTCCAAGAAAAAGGTGGATTTGAAATGTGAAAAATCTGTACCAGGTAGTATTTATGGATGACCTAATGCCAGAAATTCACATAGCTTTGTGAGAAATGGCTATGGCTATAGGAGTATGTTTTTGATGGCTCAGACCCAGAGAGCTCCAATTACATCCCCAGAGACACAGCCATGCATTGTGTGCAGCGAATGTGTATGCACAGCCCATATGCAGGTGTCAGGCAAACTGAGTTAATGCTGCATCTCACATGGGAAGGGTCAGGCCCTAATTGGAGTCCCGCGTTAGTTCTTTTCACTACATCGCAAAAGACATTGAAACACTTTAAAGAAAAGATCCCTGGAATTGTAGCTAGGCTAATCCTAGGATTAAAGAGACTGAGTTATGAGGACAGGTTAAAAATCCTAGTGTAAAAATAAAATCGTTCAAATTTCATATACTAACCTATCCCGGTGATATGTATTTTCAAAAGCACATGCAGTTTTGATAATACTACATCAAAGAAACTGGAACAGAGATTTAATTGTGGGCTAACAAAGGTAAATTAGATAATATATTAAAATTACCACATGTCAATGAAAAAAAAAAAACACTTGGAAATATAACTAAGAGGAAAATATATTGCTTTATCACAGAAAGAACTAAGACATCTGCTACCTACTATTTTTGAGTTTCAAGTAATTTTTATAGCCATACAATCAGATTTGTTTCAGAAAATTAAGTTAAAGCTGCAAGATCTTTTGGAAAGATGAAATAATTCTAGTTAAAAATATATCTATCATGGAACCTTATCAGCCCCGTTTTTCTGCTTTTGGTCCTTTTACTAGTAGCTGTTCAAATCTTTCTTGGTTTCAATCAACCCTTCAGCCCCTAGCTGAGGTGAGAAGCCTTTGATATAAAGAAATTTAATAGTCCAGAGAGTTCTGTTAACGCAGCTCAGCAAGAAACTAGGGGATACAATCAGCTGCTCCTCCGAGTGAGCTTATACAATCTTCTTTATCTTAAGGTACTTTTATATGGAACAACCAATTAGCCGCTAGTATCTGAACATGTAACCAGGAAAAGGCTTTCAGAATGTTTCAGAGAAAGAGCAAAATTAACTAGAATAGAAATGAATATCATTCCATGCTTAAATTTGCCCTCCAATGACAAGCTATAACTTCAAAGTGATTATTTCCTCTTTCTTTTATTTCTCACTATTATGTGTTCCGCCTGCCTCCTTCCCTCCTGTTTCTTCTTCCATAATCTGTTAACATGCAATATTTTTTTTAGCAAAAGTGATGATCTGGACTTGATGTTCTGTTTGCCACTCTTAGCTTTAAGATTATGGCCTTGTCTCCGACCTTTATCATCATCCAATGTTTTAGGAGTATAATGGGAGCTTCAATACTGCCATGAACAGTTCATATGAGTGTTAAGAAAGTCATATCTTGCAGGGTTTTCCAAATGAATGAAATAATCAAAACATGCATTTAAGTTTATGCATGTTGCCTTTCTAAAGTTTTATCAAATTTCTATTCTCTAATTTTGCATTAGTGGAGGCATACTACTTACAATATTGCTTTAACAAATATGATAATCATGCATTCATATATGATTCTTTTTAGGCGTTAAAAACATTTTCGTATATGTACTAATTATATTAATTGTACATAAGTAACATTCATGACTTTCTAAACATAAAATAGTTGAATATTCTATAAACTATACTTTATGTACCTTCATTCTTTTATGCAATAGAGAGGAATATTGCTTTGGACATTGCCATCATAACATATGAAGGAGGCAGGCATTTAGACTTTGACACTTCCACTCATTCACTTCAAAAATTCATTTTTTCAAAGAATAAAGAAACAATGAAAAATATAGGCAATCAAATTAAATCCAAGAAAATGTCAGTAGCCATCATTTTAATTCATATTTCAGTACTATACAAAATCTAGTTTGTGTAAAACTTTCTAATACCACCATAAACTAATTGCCCTTTTGCAACAATTTAACATAACATATAAAATGAATGCAAATGATACATATACTATTAAAATGTGATATAAGGTTTATAGATCATTATGGAAGAGTGCTTGCATTCAGAAAACGCATGCATATGAACTTGAGAAAACAAGCCAGTGAACAATGATAATGAATGGTAGAATATTTTCTAGAGAACTAAAGAGCAATGATGAGTCAGAGAAGGGAAAGCATTTTTTCTATTGGCTAGAGGACTCTGCAGAGGTTTTAAAAGTTGATTGCGATGGATATAAAAAGATCTATAATATTTCTATTGGAAGACATTGGGGAGTAGTAGAGAAAAAATAATAAGCAAATCCATGAATAAAAACTATGTTTAATGATAAGGTCTATGGTACACAAAAGTAATGATAAAAATTACTTCTACAGTAGCTTTGTAGTATAACTTGATATCTGGTATTGTGATTCCTCTCTTATGCTAAATGAAATAATCCAGTCAGAGAAAAATAAGTATCACATGATCTTACTCATATGTGGAATCTAATGAACAAAATAACCTGATGAACAAAATAAATCCAGAGACATAGAAGCATGGAACAGATTGACAAATTTCAGAGGGAAGGTGGAGGTTGGGGGTAGAGATTAATTGGGGATCTATATGCATACTAGAGGCTCAGAGCACAAAATTCATGCACAGGGATGCCTCAGCCCAGCCTGCACCCTCTCTAATCTGGGACCCCTTGGGGGATGTCTGACTGCCAGTTTAGGCCAGATCCCCAACATCCCTCTCACAATCCTGGACCACTGGCTCCTAATCGCTCACCTGCCTGCCTGCCTGATCACCCCTAACTGCCCCTCTGCTGGCCTGGTTGCCCCTAAATGCCCTTCCCCTGTCAGCCTGATCACCTCTCACTGCCACTGTGTGCCAGACTGATTGCCCCTAACTGCCCCCCCCCTGCTGGCCTGATAACCCTTAACTGCCCCCACCTGCCAGCCTGGTTGCTTCCAACTCACCCCTTGCCGGCCTGGTTGCCTCTTACTGCCCCCCTGACAACCTGGTCACCCCCAAGTGCCCTCCTCTGCCAACCTGGTTGTCCATAGCTGCCCTGCCCCCGCTGGCCTGGTCACCCCCAACTGCCCTCTCTGCCAGCCTGGTTGCCCCTCACTGTCCCTCCGCTGGTCTGGTCACCACACACAGCCTGCTAGTCAGTCATTTGGTCATCCCTCACTAACCCCCCTGATGGCCTGGTCATCCCACACAACCTGCTTGTTCAGTAGTTTGGTCATCCCTCACTAAGCCCCCTGCCAGCCTGGTTGCCCCACGCAGCCTGCTTGTTCAGTCGTCTCTCACTAACGCCCCTGCTGGCCTGGTCGTAAGCAGCCATCTTGTGAGGGCATGACAGTCAATTTGCATACTACAGCTTTATCCTATACTAATAAAAGACAAACATGCAAATTGACCATACTTTCACTATGCCTTAAGCCACGCCCACCAGCTAATCAGAACGACTATATGCAAATTAAGCAACCAAGGTGGCGGCCAGCAGCCACGAAGCTGGAGTGAGCAGGAGGCTTGCTTGCTCCAGTGATGGAAGAAGCCAAGGTTCCCCGCCTGCCGCGGCTGGCTCTGAGCTCCATTCAAAGCAACAAAGTTTCAATCATAGAAGGTAAATAAACCTAGCAGGTGGAAATCCTCCGAGGGGTCCCACACTGCAAGAGGGTACAGGCCAGGCTGAGGGACCCCCCAAGTGCACAAATTTTTGTGCACCGGGCCTCTGGTTATATATAATACACATAGCCCATGAACATAGACAATAGTGTGGTGAGGGCCTTGGAGGTACGGGTGGGGGATGGAGGGGGTCAATGGGAAACAAAAACAAAGGGGACATCTGTAATACTTTCAATACAGATAAATTAGAAATAAATAAATTACTTTTACAGGATAAAATTTAGAAAACATGCAAATCTAATTTAGACAATAGTTTATTTTTATATGTGCAGAATTTGCCTTACAGACTGTCTTTTGATATAATTACCCTAATTTGGGTATTGGAAAACAGTAAGTGGGCGCAATTTGTTTTCAATAAACATACACTTTCAAAAAATTGTTTGCAAATGAGGAATCTAAGGTTCAGAAAAATTAAATCAATTCCCAGTCATCACAAAGCTAGCAAGTTATACATGCAAGACTTAAAACAAATATTTTTTATACCTAGCTATTTAGCAAGAATTTTATTTAAAAAATACATAAAAACTGCTTCACTGACATGGCTCAGTGGTTGAGTGTTGACCTATGAACCAGGAGGTCACAGTTCTATTCCAGGTCAGGGCACATGCCCGGGTTGTGGGCTCAATCCCCAGTGTGGAGCACAGGAGGCAGCCGATCAATGATTCTCTGTCATCATTGATATTTCTATCTCTCTATCCCTCTCCCTTTCTCTCTGAAATCAATGTTTAAAAAAAATAAAAAATACATAAAAAACTAAATTGTATTAACATGTGGAAAATTTCTTTAGATTTATGAATTGTAGATCCTGAAGTATTCTCTTTTCACTAGAGTATTTAGGAACTTAGAATGAATCTAAATACTATTAGAGTTCAAACATAATCATGACAGTAACAATCTTTTGCAATAATATTGATAATGCTGACAGTATTTCCTTTAGCATTTTTGTTTGTTTGTATTTAAGCTTGAGTACATGCTTACTAGCCTGTCATGGGCCCCTAAATTTGAAAATATTCTTTTGAGGCTTGATGACTCTTGTGTCTTCAATAATCCTTCAAAGGATATGAACATATCACTGTGATGGATAACAACTCTATCAGCTAATATCCAAGAGAAAATTACATGGTATTGTAGGTGACAGTAAGACTGCAAAGAGTGGCACTGAGGGGCACTGGGAGAAAAGGATGCTTTCTGGGAAGGGGAAAAGGGCATCTGAATTATTCTAATTAATCTGGCCCACATTGGCCTTTGTCACTAGTATTAATTATCTTATTTAAAATGCATTATATATAATTCCCCATAGGTCGTAAGCATAGATTATTACACCTCCCTTAAGCAAACTATCTTGCCAAATTTTCAATGCTATTAATATTTTAGAATGTTCCCAACAGTCCAAACTCAAAATTTTGCATGGATTTCTGACTGATGCCTCTTTTTCATCCCCATTTACAATGTCTGTGCATTTCTTTGAGATCCTTTCATTTGAGTGTGTTAGGACTTGTCTGAATTGCTGTATTCTCTCAGTCACTTCTTTGGTCCATGACCTCATTGCTCTATGCCCTGATTACTGTAACAGCCTACTGGTCTCTAGCCTTTTCAGTCTATTTAGATTTTTACTTCAATTAGAGGCTCAGTGCACATAATTCGTGCACTAGAGGAGTCCCTCAGCCCAGCCTGTGCCCTCTCGCAGTCTGGGACCCCGCGGGGGGATCAGGCCTAAGTTGTCAGGCAGACATCCCTCTTGCAGTGCGGAATCCCTCGCTCCTTAACGCCTGCCTACAATGAAGGCAGGAGAGGCTCCTGCCACTGCTGATGCACTCGCCATCCAGGAGCCCAGCTTCTGGCTGAGCAATGCTCCCCCTGTGGGAGCGAAATGACCACCAGGGGGCAGCTTCTGTGTTGAGCATCTGCCCCCTGGTGGTCAGTGCACATCATAGCAACCAGTCATTCCGCCTGATCATTCTGCTATTAGGTTGATATGCATATTAGGGTTTTATTATATAATATAATACTGCTCTCTTGACCAAAAGTCCTCAATGACTTCCCCAAAGCTTGTTAGGTCAGGTAGGACTCATATTTCTAGCATCTAAAAAGCTCTATAAATAGTTTTCACCTTGCCTATACGAACAAAGATACCACTTTACTTAAAACTTACGTTATTTCAGACAAGACATTTCCCTCACAATCATTACCATTCCCTTGATATTCCTTCTTATATGACTTTGACCAAGCTAATCTTTTAAGTTAGAATGCATTTGTACATCTGTACATCCACCTATCCATGTCATTTGTCTGTCTGTCCATCTATCCATCTATCCATGCAGCCCGAGAGCCTACATTTAAGGGTGCCTGGCACTATGCTAGATATTAGAAATTTGGAAAGTAATATCCAGCCTGGCACTGTGCCAGTAATTAAGAACACAGACTAAAACACTGTTCTTTTCTCAGGTTGCTCCTAGTCAAGTTGGGAGGCAGAAATTACCTAATTATGCCGCACTAAATGCTACAGATAGATGTGTTACCAGGAGAATTTGAAAGGGCTTTTTAACTCAGCCTACAAGAGGCAGGATAAGAAGGAGGTGACACCTAGGCTAAATATTAAAATTTTCTTTCCTATTATCTCTTTCTATCTAAAATCCTGTCTTTAAAGATTCTGACTACAGTACTTCTTTCAAAGAAAATCTCAAGTCTAACTTCCTACATAAAGCTGTTCTCAACAAAGTGAGCTGACCTAGAGACCTATTCTTCTTACTAGCTGTCGATGCATTTTCAACATAGTGATAATCTATGGCCTACAGTTCTCTAATATTTCCCTTTTCAAGTCCCCAGAACTATAATCTATCCTCAGGAAATTACTAGCTTTTTCAAAGGCCAACTCTGATTCTTCTTTTTTATTCTCACAGTGACTATTATAATGATAAACTACTTTTAATTGTGTTAACATAAACACTCTTGAAGTTAATTAAATCTCCCAGCCATTGTGGACACCCGTGGTGACATCTGGGGAAATGTCATTTTGGAGGCACCAGCAGTCCTGTTTCTGCTGTGGCATAAAGTCCAAGCTGGGTTAAATCAGATTCCCTCTAAGATTTTGAAATTAGAACATCAATGAAGTCTACTTCAGTCAAATCTGGCTTTTTAAGATTCTTGAACTATTATGAATATGACTGAATTATTTATTTCTAAATTATTACTAATATACACATATAACTCATTAACAATAATTCAGTAATAAAAATAAAATAAATATTTCCATTGAAATTCACCTTATTGTCAAGCATCAATCCAAACAGTACTCATAAAATTTTTTGAAATAAGAGGAAAATATATTTGCCTGTGGAATAATAATTATAATTTCTTATAGCATAATCAATAACATTTTTACATTTAAATGTAGGTCTTTGAAACTTTTCAAGACCCTCATTTTTTTTTTTGTCTGATAAGGTTAGTACCATAATTTCAGTCCAACCTTAAAAATATCCACTACTCTGGGATAACACTATTCTAAAAATAAAGACTTTTTTTTTAAGTAATACATTTTCTTCCTAAAATAATATGATATTTATGGGGTAGTTTTAAAAAATATTATTCTTATAGCTACATAAGTTTTATATCTGAGCAAATTCTATATAATAAAAGTCTAATATGCAAATCAACCAAATGGTGGAATGACTGGTTGCTATGATGTGCACTGACCACCAGTGGGCAGATGCTCAATGCAGGAGCTGCCCCCTGGTGGTCAGTGTGCTCCCATATGGGGAGCGGCACTCAGCCAGAAGCCCTGAGCCAGACCCATGCCTGGTGAGCACAGCGGTGTTGACAGGAGCCTCTCCCGCCTCTGCAGCAGCACTAAGGAGGTCCAACTATCAGACATCCCCAGAGGGCTCCCAGGCTGCAAGAGGGTGCAGGCTGGTCTGAGGGACCCATGGCCCCGAGTGCATGAATTTTGTGCACTGGGCCTCCAGTAAAATATAATGAGCTACAATGAAGAGAAAATAACAAACTTGAATTTCATCACTATCATATTTTTAATTAGCACCTATAATAGTTAAGAATATTTATAGATTCACTCACATACAAATCATAGAACAGTAATGAAGAAAGGCCTAGGAATCTTTCTTCTCAATCTACCCAAAACACAAATAAAATGTGACCTCCCCAGTGATGTATGATAGGTAAAGAAAAAAGCAGTGCTATGGAAGGCACCATTCCCTCCTTCCTAGTCAATGGGAATGTGTACTCAAGACAGCAAGGTTGTGTTCTTTATCTCTTAAAGATGCATTACCTAAAGTCATAGAGAACTTGAAGGAAAAAGACCCAGACTATCACGTCTGTGAAATAAGGAAAGGATAAAAGGTCAGGGAATTACTGGTAAAGTTTTCTTTCTTCCAGGAGAGCATGACCTTTTCATATCATATTTTTGGCAAGACGTGTGGGTGTGTGTGTGTATGGGGGTGGGGATAGGGAGTGAAATTTTATGCATTAGTCCTAAGAGATTACTAGTTTATCCTCCTCTGGTTGCAAAAATTACCAGGTTTTTATCTTTATATGAGGGAATCCTTTTGAGGAACAATGCGACTTAGTTTCTAATTAGGTAAGTATTTTAGTATAGTAATTATCTGTATTAATTTTCTTTGATATTTTTATATCTCTCAGAAACCTTTGCCAATTTTCTTTTTACATATTTCTGCAATCATACCAAAAGGAGCAAAAAGATCATCACCTAGCTAATTTAATTATGTCTAATAATTTAACCATAAAATAAACATATTATTTTTGTTTATATTCATTCATTTCAATTTTTCTAATCCCAGCCTAAATTATCATTCTTGTTTTGAAACTGATCATATATTATTTGCCTTTTCATTCATATTTCTATAATTAAAATCTAAAAAGTTATATAAAATAGAATTGTACAAACTTTTTCTCCCTCCATAAAAATGTTTATTTTATACCCTTTGTAACAGCACTCCTACAATAATTTTAACCTCTCTCTCTCTCTCTTTATATACATATATATATAGATATATAGATACATATATATATCCTATCTAATAAAAGAGAAACATGGTAATTAGCATACATCCGCTACCCTTCCCATTGGCTAATCAGCGAGATATGCAAATTAACTGCCAGCCAAGATGGCGGCCAGCAGCCAGGCAGCTTGAAGCTAACATGAGGCTTGCTTGCTTCATTGACGGAGGAAAACAACGTTCCCCGCCTGCCTTGCCGGCCTCTCAGCTTGCAGTTTGAAACATTGTTATAAATATAGAAGCTAAACAAAACCCCAGAAACCTGCTTTCAGCCCACTGGGATCTCAGAGTTGGAGTTGATACAGTGTTTCGATTATAGAACCTAAACAAACCAGATACCAGCTTTCAGCAACAGAGGCCTCAGAGCTGGAGCCAGAGCTAAAGCTGTCCCAGAATAAAAAAAAAAAGAGAGAGGAAAAGGAGCAGTTGGGAGCTTCAGTCACCTGCCAGCCTGAAAACAGCCCTCAGCCCCTCACCCAAACTGGCCAGGCACCCCAGTGGGGACCCCCACCATGAAGGGTGTGTGACCAGCTGCAAACAGCCATCATCCCCTCACCCAGGCTGGCCAGGCACGCCAGTGGGGACCCCCACCCTGAAGGGTGTGTGACCAGCTGCAAACAGCCATCATCCCCTCACTCAGGCTGGCCAGGCACCCCAGTTGGGACCCCACCCTGATCCAGGACACCCTTCAGGGCAAACCAGCCAGTACCCACCCATGCACCAGGCCTCTATCCTATATAGTAAAAGGGTAACATGCCTCACAGCACCGGGATCAGCCCAGCTGAGAGGCCTCCTGGCACTGGGATCAGTGTGACAGGGTGCAGCGCCCAAACCCCCTGATCGCCCTGCAGCTCTGTGTGTGACAGTGGCAGCTCCCCAACCCCCTGATCGGCCCTGCTCTGTGGGTGATAGAGGGAAGCACCCCAACCCCCCCTCTACAGGCCCTGTTCTGTGTGTGATGGGGTAGAGCCATAACCTCCCCATCGGCCCTGTCCTGAGTGTGACAGTGGCAGCACCCCAACCCTCTGATCCGCCCTGCTCTGTGAGTGACAGGGTACGGAGCCCCAACCCTCCTGATGGGCCTGCTCTGTGCGTGACAGGGGGCAGCGCCCCAACCCCCTGTTTGGCCCTGCTCTGTGCATGACAGGGTATGGAGCCCCAACCCCCATGATGGGTGCTGCTCCATGTGTGACAGGGTGCAGCGCCCCAACCCCCTGATTGGCCCTGCTCTGTGCGTGACATGGGGTGGTGCCGCAACTTCCCCATCGACCCTGCCTTGAGTGTGACAGGGGTCGGTGCCCCAACCCCCCAGTCGGCCCTACCCTTAGCATGACTGAGGGTGGCATCGCCACCTCCCGATCTGCCCTGTTCTGTGCATGACAGGGGGTGGCACCCCAACTCCCCAATCGGCCCTGTTCTTTGCCCGACCAGGGGCTGCACCTAGGGGTTGGGCCTGCCCTCTGCCACCGGGGAGCAGGCCTAAGCCAGCAGGTCATTATCTCCCGAGGGGTCCCAGACTGCGAGAGGGCACAGACTGGGCTGAGGGACGCCCCTTCCCCCCCGAGTGCACAAATTTTTGTGCATCGGGCCTCTAGTATATATATATATATATATATATATATATATATATATATATATATATATATATAATCTAATAATAGACAAACAGGGTAAATGATCGTACCTTCGCTACTCCTCCCATTGGCTAATCAGTGTGATATGCAAATTAACCGCCAACAAAGATGGCGGCTAATTTTCATACTGCAGGCCATCCCTCCTGGGGCTGGTGGCAGTGCAATTCTGAGCTGCTGCTGGCCCCAGTGCGGGATCCAGTCCTGCAGTGTGCGGGGTGGGGTGGGCGGCTCAGAGAAGTGGCCTGGGGCTGGGAGGCGGCTCCTCTAACCACAGCACCAGAGTCCCACTGCTCCACAAGAGAGGAGCAGAGAAAGGCCAGAGCCTCCCTCAAGGTGATGCGAAACCCCCATCCACACCAGGCAGGCTGCTGGGCCTGTGTATGGAGGACTCACCTCCAAGCCCTGCCACAGCCATGGCACTCCTGGGTGCAGGCCCCAGTGGGACGCGGGGTGGTGGCGGGGGCGCCATGAGTCCTGGGCTCCTTGCCTGCCTTCCATGGCCTCCTCCTGCTTCAGGGCCTTGCCCTCCACGGCCTCCTCCTCCTCCCCAGCACCCAGAGCAGTGGACTCACCGAGGGCGCTCCCCACTGGCCGAGGGGGTGAATGGAGCGGCAGGGACTCCAGGGTGAAGGGTCGCCCTGGGGAGGAGTCCCAACACCTCCATGCCCTGCTCCTGGAGCACTGCCCAGGCCCTGAGCACAGCGTGGAGCCGTGCATGCCTGGAGGGTGCGGGCGGGGGCGAGTGCATGTGCGCCTGGTGCAGCAGGACTTGCTGGGGAGCCGCCCACATTTCTGGGCGGGCCTCAGGCCCAGTACCCAATGCGGAAGGGCTGCAGTGCGGCCACCAGGCCCTGAAGGCTGCCCTGAAAGCCACACAAAGACAACCTGCTGCTGGAGGGCAGGCATGTGGTGCTCCGGGAAGATGCCGGAAGTAGGGAAGGAAGGTCATGGAAGGGAACAATTGCAAGCAGAGATCCCGAAGGTTCTGAAAGCAGAGGACCAGCTCCTTGCAGACCTGAACTCCGTGTGGGCCTCTTTCTGGGCCCTGTTGAAGTGGTGGGAGACACAGGAGGAGGTGATGGACCGGGGCTGCGCCCAAGGAAGACTCAGAGGAAGCAACGTGTGGACAGGGCCAGGCGGAGCAGGCAGGCCGGTGCGGATCCCGCTGGAGCGCAGCCAGACCCCAAGGCGACCACCAAGCCAGGCCCCAGAGAGAAGCGAGCAGATGCCACTCCACTCGCTGGAGAAGACCATTGAGCAGAAAACTAAAGAAACCGATTTTACATCATTTCCCAGGTGGAGAACAGTTGGCATGTAAGCCCCTGACCAATGCCCAGCCTCTCCTCTGTCTGTCTACCTCACTCTTAGGTACCATGTTCTTTGTTCTCTCTTAACTGCAACTCATTTTTAAACTAGATTGCTTTTAAAAGAAGACTAAATAAAGTTTCCCTTAAGTTATTTAGGCAGTGCTGGGGTTGCTGGGGCTGCTGGGGGCTGGATTCGAGACACAAAAACGCAGGGGACCCCGGCACCCAGCAGCCCCAAGCCCCGCTAAGGTGGTGTTGGGGCTATTGGGGGCTTGTTCAGAGACACAAACCAGCAGGCCCGGCACCCAGCAGCCCCAAGGCCCACTACCTTGGTACTGGGGCTGCTGGGGGCCGGACCGGAGACACAAACCTGCAGGGGGCTCTGAACCCAGCAACACCAAGCCCTGCCACCTCGGCGCTGGGGCTGCTGAGAGCAGGATCAGAGACACAAACCCTGCAAGCCCTGCACAAGACCAGTGCTCCCCTCCAGGCGAAGAGCTTTCCCTCTGACCCTGCTCTCCCTAGGAGTCTGGCGTGGAGGGCGCTCTCCCTGGGAACCCGGAAATCCGCCTCTGGGGCAAATGGGCAGCAGCCATGCCTGGTGAGCCACAGAGAGGATGACCTACCCATGCGGATGTGTATGCTGGTGGAGGCCACGCAGCTGCCATAATTGAAGTCGTCCTTGATGTAGGAGTGGGGGTAGCGGGAATCAGAGTCGGCCAGGTTGGCAATGGAACCCCAGCTCCCCTCAGAATGACTAGAGTACACGGTCCTCAGTCACTTCCTGAGCAGCAGTCAGCCCCGATTGGGGATCAACCCGAAACCTAAGTAGGTGCCCTGGCAGAATGGAACCCAAACCTTTGCTGTAGCAGAGGAGCTCCGACCCACAGCAGGGGCCAGGGCAACTGGCAAGTGCAGCGGTGGTGGCGGGAGCCTTTGTGGCAGCACTAAGGAGCAGCAAGCTGAGCGGTAGAAAGCAGCAAGCAGGTAGTCGGTAAGGAGGGAGGGGTCCCGGACTGTGAGAGGGCACAGGCTGGGCTAACGGACCCCCCACCCATCCCCAGTGCATGAATTTCATGCACTGGGCCTCCAGTATATATATATATATATATATATATATATATATATATATATATATATATATATGCAAATTGTCTGGGACACTGTAAAGTCATGACCTCTCAGCAGGAGGCTGCGTACAGCGGGTGGGCTAGAGGGGACTGCGTGTGCAATGAGGCAAGCCACAGATGGCGCATGCCCAGAGAGAAGAGGGCCTGCCAGCCGCAGTGTGCCGGCAGTCCTGCCTCTGTGCGTGAGCTACAGAGGAAACACCTTTTCTGACCGCTCATTGCATAAGCTCCTGGTATGCCACTTGCAGTATTCTTGGTAACTTGGGTAATAAGAATCCAAGAAAGTGATCTAGGGTTTTTCCACCTCAATCCTGGAGGAAAAAATGAAGGTCCACTGCTGGAGGGCTAAGAAATGTCATATCCTGCTCTAGCCAGTTTGGCTCAGTGGATAGAGCTTCAGCCTGCGGACTGCAGGGTCCGGGTTCAATTCTGGTCAAGGGCATGTACCTAGGTTGCAGGCTCCTCCCTGACCAGGGCCCAGGTCAGGGCTCATGCAGAAGCCAAACAACTGAAGTGTCCCTCTCACACTGATGTTTCTCTCTTTCTTTCCCTCTCTCTTCCATGCTCTCTAGAAATCAATGAAAAAAAAAGAGAAAGAAAGAAAGAAAAAAAGAAAGAAAGAAGAAAGAAAGAAAGAAAGAAAGAAAGAAAGAAAGAAAGAAGAAAAGAAAGAGAGAAAGAAAGAGAGAAAAAGAGAGAGAAAGAAAAAAGAAAGAAAGAAAGAAAGAAAGAAAGAAAGAAAGAAAGAAGAAAGAAAAAAGAGAAAGAAAAAAAGGTCATATCCTATGAAAGAGACATCTTGAAAATGCCTAGAGAAAGTTGTTATTTTTTCGTGGTGAAGGGACTGGAGTCTGTGTTGATGAAAACACTTTGGCGGCTATGGTGGCTGGCAGTGGCAGCAGCAGCAGGGTGATGGGGGCAGTGCCTTCCTTTGATCAGCCCAGTCGCCTCCCGCAGAGGGAGGCCAGACTGGGGCTTAGGCCCGCTCACTATCAGTAGGACTTCCCCTGAAGGCTCCCAAGCTGTGAGAGGGGGCAGGCTGAGCTGAGGGATGCGCCCCCTAGTGCACGGATTTCATGCACCAAGCCTCTAGTTTAGAATAGAAACAACAAATTGAAAATACTCTTTGTTGTTCCCATAATATACCAGATTCCAGAGGTGAACTATTTATGCTTCAGTCTTGGAATAACATGAGGCAGTTATTTGACTCCCAATAAATGATTTAAGAATGAGAGCATAAGAAAATAAAAATTAAATAAATTCTGGTTAATTTCAGTTGAATAATTCTTCCAAATTATACTTATTCCATTTTAAATTGCTTAGTATGTTCTTTCATATTTTTCAGATCTATATTTTTAGAGCAGAACTGTACTTGTAAAATTTAATTTATTATGTTGTTTCACTATGAAGATAGAGTATCACAAATTTAGAAAGTTATATTTGAACTTATTTGCCATTATCCATTTTAAGTAAAAATATCCAGTCAAAATGATGCCTTATATTAAAATTTTATATGCTAAGAAAAGAAAAAAAATCTCTCTATATAAAAGGCTAAGTGATTGACTTGTTCATCCATCCAACCATCTGACCAACTGACCAGCCAGCACATATGACGTGCACTGGCAATTTAAAAATAAACATTGACTTGCACATGCATGATACATATAAAGCTCTCACTGGTGCCAATCGCATGTGTGTACTTCTATCTGTCATTGTCAATTGTGAATTTGGTTGACACTTCTATTATAGAGAAAGGGTGAATAGCGACATTAAAATATTTCTTCTAATTAATTTCCTTTCCGTGTGCATGAATCCGTGCACTGGGCCACTAGTATTTTAATGCTACTTTAGTATAAAGATAAGACACTCAGCCTAGAGGACCTTTATAAACTTCAGAGAGCTCTACACAGGCTATGAAATTATATGAACAATATTGCATCAATTTTCTACATTAAGGGTCCACTAATCTTCAAATGTCTCATAGAGATCGCTCAAAGAGAGTTTAGAACTAATAGAAATACAATAAAATGCTCCTAAATGAGCATATTTAAATTAAACATATAGGATCTGAAAACATTAAAAATAAAATTATTTTCATCTAATTATTTTTAATGCAAAAAAATAATGAAATAATCTGGAAAATTCTATCTAGAGCTCAAATTGTGCCTTTCTTGAGTTTCCCGTGGGTTGGTTTGACTGTATTAAAACCCAGCTCTGAGTTTATTTCCCCTATGATAAGACTGCAGCATCCCAATCATTGCAGTTTTTCAACTTGCTAAATTGTGAAAAATAGCCATAACTTATTTAGTTTAGATCTTTTTTTCTTCATAGTATCACAACCCGATTCTTTTTTGTATAGTTTGAATAACAATAAAATTAGAAATAATCTTTCATTTTTGCTATGAATGTGTTTTTAAACTAATTTTAACCAACTAATTGCATATATTTAAGGTGTACTATGTGACATTTTATGTATATATTGTAAAATAATTATAATCTAATTAATTAGCTAATGTATTACCTCCCATAGACACTGTGTGTGTGTGTGTGTGTGTGTGTGTGTTATGAGAACACTTCAGATCTGCTCTCACATCAAATTTCAAGTATATATCCTCACCAAATATAGTCACTATGTTGTCCATTAGGTCTCTATCACTTACTCATCTGACTGAAAGTGTGTAGCCTTTATTCATATCTCCCCTTTTTCCCCAACCAACCTCTGGTAACCACACTTTAATTTTACCTTCTCTTACCAGGGATTTGAGGTTTGGTTTTTTGTTTTGTTTTGTTTTAAGATTCCCCATATAATTGAAGTCATGTGTGATATTTGTATTCCTGTATTTGGCTCGTTTCACTTAGCACAATGTCCCCCAGATTTATCCATGCTGTCACAAATGGCAAAATTTCCTTCGTTTGTGAGGTTGAATAATATTCTGTGTATATACCACATTTTCTTTATCCATTCTTTTATGGATAGATTCTTAGATTGTTTCCATATCTTGGCCATTGTGAATACTGCTGCAATGAACATGGAAGTGCAGATATCTCTTTGAGATAGTGGATCTATACTCAAAAGTGGATTGCTGGATCATATGGTAGTCCTATTTTTAAGTTTTTGAGGAATCTCCACACTGTTGTCTACAATAGATGTACCAATTAGCGTTCCCACCAACAGAGCACAAGGGCTCCCTTTTCTCTTCCTCCTTGTGAAAAATTATCTTCTGAGGTTTTGGTAATACTAAATTTAACAGGTATAAAATGATATCTCATTGTGGTTTAGATTTGCATTTTCCTGGTAAATAATAATGTTGAACACATTTGTATATCCCTATTTGCCAGTTGAATGTTTCCTTTGAAAAAAATCTTTATTCAGATCTTTTTACCCATTTTTAATAGAGGTATTTAAGTTTTTGGTTATTGAGTTGTATGAGTTCCTTATATATTTTGAGTAATAACCTCTTATCAGATAGATGATTTGCAAATATTTTTTTAGCGGCTTCATGGTTGCGTTTTCACTTTGTCAGTTGTTTCCTTTGCTGTGCAGAACCCTTTTAGTTTGAAGTAGTCCCACTTCCTTACCTTTGCTTTTGGTGCCTATGCTTTCAGTGTCAATTCTGAAAAATCAATGTCAAGAACAATGTCAAGGAGACCTTCCCCTCTTCCACAGGTTCCAGGTCTTATGTTTAAGTCTTTAATCCATTTTGAGTGATTTTTTATTTTTATCTAGTGCAAGATAAGGGTACAATTTACTTTTTTTTTTTGCATGTGGATATCCAGTTTTCCCAACAGCATTTATTGATGATACAGAATATGTTAATATAGAAAAATTATAAAGAGGGATCATCCAAAATGGCGGAGGTATAAGCAGACGTGTCCTGTGCCTTGTCCTGGAGCAGATAAGGGTGAGCAGCTGAAATGGGTAACATTCAGCCTGAATAGGCAGAGGATTTTCAGCTGAGAGACTGTCTGCAGCTAGGAAAGACTGAGAACCCCCAGGAAAAAAAAAAAAGGACGGTTGGAGTCTGCGGCTGAAGCCTCTCGTGGTGCGCCAGCTGAGCGGCGGAGACTGCGCCATCTTGGGTGGTTGTTGCCAGCATCCAGAGACCAGCTACTAACCTGGAAACAAGGGATCTCAAGCAGCGTGACTGCGTGAACTCACACCAGCACTGCTTCTTCTCACGGAAAGGTTGGACATCCCTTAAAGGTGCAGTTTGCAGTTCGGGTTGGAGGGAGGACGGAGCGCGCGCGCGCAGGGCAGAATCTGCGTCCCACAGAGTCCGCAGCCTTTGGGACCAGCATGGCCCGCGAGTGGGGAAGGGGCCCCACAGGGCTGCTGGCAGAAGGGAACGCGAAAAATGAGCCCATAGCTGGACTGGATGTAAAGGAGCAGCCTTGGACTTTGCCAATCTGCTGGCTGCCTGGTGCCAGGGGCGAGTGGGCGAGCGGAAACTGCGCGCGGAGACTGTGCGCAGACCTGGAAGGTAGAGGCTTGCGAATTCACACAACTATCAGGCTCTTGTTACAGTTCCCCTTTGATCCGTGCATTTGATTATTAAACCCAGTGCATGGGATTCCCCAGTTGGGGTCATTCACAGAGCCTGTAGGGGAAAGTTCTTTTTGGGGAGCCTGGGAAACAGCGGGCAGTGGCAAGGAACCAGCTCTTGGCAGTGGTCTTTCCTGAATCAGTTCCGAATACCATAGAGGAAAAAAAAAAAAAAAACCCTACTGATAGAGAGGACTAATAGCCTCGGAGGTCAATCCAGACACACTGCCACCCAGAGGCAGAGCCACGAACTGTCTCTTTTGCGATCACAAATAAAGGCAGTCTGGTAAACAAATACAACCTGCCTTAAAATCAGGTCTGTGGTTTACTGCACGGAGGGACAGTGTATCGCAGGGAAGTTCAACACTCCCCTGAATGCCTGGCAGGACTGAGGCGTGCCAAAAAGAAAAGTGGAAGATCTGAAGCACCTTCACTTCCGAATATTTTTATATATATTTTTTTAAATTCTTTTTTCACCATTTCATCAAGAACCTATTTTATTTTATTTTTATTTTTTATTTTTTTCATCACCTGATTTTACCTTTTTAATTACTACATTTTTTTAACCAGTATTATTGCTATCCTTTTACCATTTTTTAAGTATCATTTTATTTTTTATTATTTTTTTATTATTTTTCTTTATTTTATTTTGGGATTAGTGTTCTACACTCTATTTTCATCGTTCCTTTAGCATCATTTCTCTCTATCTCACATTTACCCTTAAGCCAAAACTCTCTTCCTCACTTTTCCCCTTTTGTTGTCCTGTTTCTCTTACCCTATTCCTGCTTTGGATTTTACCTATTCCTTCTTTCTACCCAGTCTAAATTTCACCCTACTTATATATCTAATTTCCAATCCCTCGCTCTCCCCATACAAATAGCCTCTTCCCCACCTCTATTTCATTCTCTTAATTTTGTTGTTGTTGTTGTTTTTTGTTTGTTTGTTTTTTGTTTTTTTGTCTTTTTTTTTTTCTTCTCTCTCCCTTTTCCCAATCTCATTTTGGCACTCCTTTTTGTTTTTTATTTTTCTCTTTAATCTTTTTCTCTTTTTTCTTCTTTATCCCCTAATTCTCTTCGCTTGGGGGGGTCACCTTTATTTGGGGTTATTAATATCGTTAATGCATTTAGTTCGGTGCCTTGTACGTTGTGCCTTGTTGTGTTGTATTTTGTGCCTTTGAATCAGCGCAGCAGAGAGAGAACTACATAACCAAACACCTTGAGAAGAGAAATCATGGTGAAACAAAGAACCAACCCAAATATGAAAGAAAAACAGGCATCATCAGAAAAGGAAGTAAACGAAATCGAGGCAATGGAGGCAAGCAACCTGTCAGAGAAAGAATTCAGAGTAATGGCCATAAGGTGGATGAAAAGAATGGAAGCCCAATTCAACAATATGTGTAGGAACCAAGAGGAAATGAAGAAGAACCAAGAGGAAATGAAGAGAAACCAAGAAGAAATGAAAAACGACATCACTGCCATAAAGAACTCAATAGAAAGCATCAACAGTAGACTAGAAGAAGCAGAGGACCGCATCAGCAAGCTAGAAGACAAGGTAGAAAAAAATACCCAAACAGAACAGCTTCTAGAAAAAAAAATTAAAAAGCAGGAAGAGAGCCTAAGAGAACTCTGGGACAATGCTAAACGAAACAACATCCGAATAATAGGGGTGCCAGAAGGAGAGGAAACTGAGCAAGGAATAGAAAACCTGTTTGAAAAAATAGTAACAGAAAATTTCCCTGATATAGGGAGGAAAAAACTCACACAAATCCAAGAAGCTCACAGAGTCCCAAACAAAATGAACCTGAAAAGACCGACACCAAGGCACATAATAATTAAATTGGCAAACACCAACGACAAAGCAAGAATCTTAAAAGCAGCCAGAGAGAGACAGAAAGTTACCTACAAAGGATCCCCCATCAGACTAGCGACCGATTTCTCAACAGAAACACATCAGGCAAGAAGGGAATGGAATGAAATATACAAAGTCATGCAAAGGAAGGGTCTGAATCCAAGAATACTATACCCAGCGAGGCTATCAATCAAAATTGAGGGTCAAATCAGGAGCTTCTCAGACAAAAACGGTCTACGGGAGTTTATTACAACCAAACCAGCAATGCAAAAAAAATGCTAAAGGGTCTGCTGTAAATAGAAAAAAACAGGAAACAAACAAGGAACGCAGAGGTAAAGAACAAAAATGGCGACTAACAAGTTTCTATCAATAATAACTTTAAATGTAAATGGATTAAATTCCCCAGTCAAAAGGCATAGGGTAAATTAGTGGATAAGAAAACATGACCCATATATCTGCTGTCTACAGGAAACCCACATCAGAAAAAAAGACGCACACAGACTGATGGTGAAGGGATGGAAAAAGGTTTTTCAGGCCAATGGAAGTGAAAAAAAAGCCGGGGTAGCAATACTTATATCTGACAAATTAGATCTCAAAGTGAAGGACATAAAAAGAGATCAAGAAGGCCACTTCATAATACTAAAGGGAGCAGTCCAACAAGAAGAAATAACTCTGGTAAATATATATGCACCCAATATAGGAGCACCCAAATATGTAAGAAATCTTCTGGAGAAGAACAAGGGAGAGATTGACAGCAATACAATCATAGTAGGGGACCTTAACACCCCATTATCTCCACTGGACAAATCCTCTAAACAGAAACTCAGCAAAGAAACATCAATCCTAAATGACTCACTAGATCAGATGGAATTAATTGACATCTTCAGAACACGTCACCCCAAAGCCACAGAATATACATTCTCCTCAGGTGCACATTTGTCATCTTCAAAGATAGACCATATATTGGGTCACAGACAAAGTCTCTTCAAATTCAAGAAAATTGAAATCATATCAAGTATCTTCTCAGACCACAAAGGCATAAAACTGGAAATCAACTACAACAAAAACAATCCAAAAAAATCAAACACATGGAGACTAAATAGCATGCTATTAAACAAAGACTGGGTCACCAGTGAGATCAAAGAAGAAATAAAAAACATCATGGCAACAAATGACAATGAAAACACAACAATCCAAAACCTATGGGACACAGCAAAAGCAGTCTTGAGAGGGAAGTTCATAGCTCTACAAGCCTACTGCAAGAAACAAGAAACAATGAGAATAAATGACCTAACTCTACAACTCGAAGAATTAGAAAGAGAGCAACAAAAAAGCCCACTGTAAGCAGAAGGAAGGAAATAACAAAGATCAGAGCGGAGATAAACGACATAGAGACCAAAAAAACAATACAAAAGATCAACAAAACCAAGAGCTGGTTCTTTGAAAGGATAAACAAGATTGATACACCTCTAGCCAGGCTCACCAAGAAACAAAGAGAGAGGACCCAAATAAACAAAATCAGAAATGAAAGAGGAGAAATAACAACAGACCCCATAGAAATACAAAGGATTGTTAGAAAATACTATGAACAACTCTACTCCAACACATTAGACAACCTGGAGGAAATGGACATATTCCTAGATAAATACAACCTTCCAAAACTTAACCAGGAAGAATCTAAAAATCTCAATAGGCCAATAACTATGGAGGAAATCGAAGCAGTAATCAAAAAGCTTCCAGCAAACAAAAGCCCGGGGCCAGATGGCTTCACAGGGGAGTTTTACCAAACATTCAAGGAAGACCTAAAACCTATCCTCCTCAGACTATGTCAAAAGATCCAAGAGGAAGGAGCACTTCCCAGCTCATTCTATGAAGCCAACATCACCCTAATCCCAAAACCAGATAAAGACAATACAATGAAAGAGAATTATAGGCCAATATCCCTCATGAACATAGATGCCAAAATCCTCAACAAAATCCTAGCAAATCGGATCCAGCAGCACATCAAAAAGATCATACACCATGACCAAGTAGGATTTATCCCAGGGATGCAAGGATGGTACAATATCCGCAAATCAGTAAACGTGATACATCACATAAACAAATTGAGAGAAAAAAACCACATAGTCATATCAATTGATGCAGAAAAAGCATTTGACAAAATCCAACACCCTTTCTTGATAAAAACTCTCAGCAAGATAGGAATTGAGGGATCATACCTCAACATAATAAAAGCCATATATGACAAACCCACAGCCAACATCATAATCAATGGGCAAAAACTAAAACCATTCCCCCTAAAAACAGGAACAAGACAGGGATGCCCCCTCTCACCACTCCTGTTCAACATAGTACTGGAAGTACTAGCCATTGCGATCAGACATGAAGAAGAAATAAAAGGCATCCACATTGGAAAAGAAGAAGTAAAACTGTCCTTATTTGCAGATGACATGATACTGTACATACAGAACCCTAAAGACTCCATCAAAAAATTATTAGACTTAATAAATGAATTCGGCAATGTAGCAGGATACAAAATTAATGCTAAGAAATCCATGGCATTTCTTTACACCAATAGTGAACTTACAAAAAGTGAAACTACAGAAGCAATCCCATTTACCATTGCACCAAAAAAATTAAAATACCTAGGAATAAACTTAACTAAGGAGGTAAAAGACTTATACGCTGAAAACTACAGGACACTAAAAAAAGAGATAGAGGAAGACATAAACAGATGGAAGAATATACCGTGTTCATGGATTGGTAGAATCAACATCATCAAAATGTCCATACTACCCAAAGCAATTTATAGATTCAATGCAATCCCCATTAAATTACCATCGGCATATTTCACAAATCTAGAATGAACGTTCCAAAAATTCATCTGGAATAAAAAAAGACCCCGAATAGCTGCAGCAATCCTGAGAAAGAACAAAGTAGGTGGGATCTCAATACCAGATATCAAACTGTATTACAAAGCCACTGTTCTTAAAACAGCTTGGTACTGGCACAAGAACAGACATATAGATCAATGGAATAGAATAGAGACCCCACAAATCGACCCAAACCACTATGCCCAATTAATATTCGACAAAGGAGGCAAGAGCATACAATGGAGTCAAGACAGTCTTTTCAATAAATGGTGTTGGGAAAATTGGACAGACACATGCAAAAGGATGAAACTAGATCACCAACTCACACCATACACAAAAATAAACTCAAAATGGATAAAAGACTTAAACGTAAGACGGGAAACCATAAAAATACTAGAGGAATCCACAGGCAGCGAAATTGCAAACATATGCCGAAGAAATTTCTTCTCTGATAATGCTCCTAGGGCAATGGAAACTAAAGAGAAAATAAACAAATGGGACTACATCAAAATAAAAAGCTTTTGCACAGCAAAGGAAACCATCAAAAAAACAACAAGAAGACCCACTACATGGGAGAACATATTTACCAATGATACCACCGATAAGGGTTTAATTTCCAACATTTACAGGGATCTCATGAAACTTAACAAAAGGAAGATAAACAATCCAATAAAAAAATGGGCAACGGACCTAGATAGACACTTTTCAAAAGAGGACATACAGAAGGCCAAAAGACATATGAAAACCTGCTCAAAGTCACTAATTATACGAGAGATGCAAATCAAAACGACAATGCGTTATCATCTCACACCTGTCAGAATGGCTATCATCAACAAATCAACAAACAACAAGTGTTGGAGAGGATGTGGAGAAAAAGGAACCCTTTTGCACTGCTGGTGGGAATGCAGACTGGTGCAGCCACTGTGGAGAACAGTATGGAGCTACCTCAGAAGACTAAAAATGGAACTCCCATTTGACCCAGTGATCCCACTACTAGGAATATATCCCAAGAAACCAGAAACGCCAATTAGAAAGGATATATGCACCCCTATGTTCATAGCAGCACAATTCACCATAGCTAAGATTTGGAAACAGCCTAGGTGCCCATCAGCAGATGAGTGGATTAGAAAACTGTGGTACATATACACAATGGAATACTATGCTGCGGTAAAAAAAAAAAAAAAAAGGAACTCTTGCCTTTTGCAACAGCATGGATGGAACTGGAGAGCATTATGCTAAGTGAAATTAGCCAGTCAGAGAAAGATAAATACCACATGATCTCACTCATTTGTGGATTATAGAGAACAACATAGACTGATGAAAAGGGACAGACCCAAAGACTGAGAAACAGCGATCAGGCTATCAATCCCCAGAAGGAAAGTAGGGGAGGGCGGGGGTAAGGGGAAGAGATCAACAGAAGGACTTGTATACATGTATATAAGCCAAACCAATGGACATGGACAACGGGGGGATGGGAGCATGAGTTTGTGTGTGTGTGGGGGAGGTTGGGGGTTAATGGGGGGGATGAGGACACATTTGTAATACCTTAACTAATAATAAAAAAAAGAAAAATTATAAAGAATAATGTAATAGACACATGTGTATTTAACTTTTTCAAACATGAACCTTTGGCTGTATTAAATTGGGATATTATTTTTTTAATTAAAAATAATAATTTGTACCAGTTCCTAATCACATTTCTTTCCACATTACCCAGCAGTAATCACTATCCTGAATTTAGTGAATGTTATGTCTGTTCATATGTTTTATCTTTATTACATACTCATAAACAAAAGGAATTATTTTAGAGCTTTTTGTACTTTATATGAATATTATATGAATGCTTCTTGAGTTATCCTTTTCCAATACAGTCTACTATTTTGATATTTAGACCCATTAATATTTAAAGGCTTCAATATGTTTGTTTTTAATGCTATGTAGAATTCCATTGAATGCCTCTACCAGCTTTTGACAACCCAAATAACCAGCATTACTTTATAAATTTCCTTTTAAATAGAGTATTTCCAATTTTAACATAAACAGTATATTTATATTTCTACACAATTAATACAATTTTTAAAACACAAAATTATTGCTTATTAAAAATAGCTTTCCTGATATATTTCATTTTTTAAAAGGCATCATATTACTGTCAGTATCCCCAAACATTGCTGTACATTAACATTGCCTAGGGAGCTTTTGAAAATCCCAATGCCTAACTCATACCCTATAATAATCAAATCAGAATGTCTGAAAGTGAGAGCCAGGCATTTATAGTTTTAAAAGATCCCCAGGTAATTGCAAAGTAGAGCAAAGTTGGCAACCACTGAGCCATTTTTATTTAAAATATACTGAGATTTCAGCGCCTCCTTTATAGCCGTAAGCACACTGACTCATTCCCATCACCTTCATCTACTCTAAATGTTTTCCCTGAGAAAGTTTTGAATTATTTTTTTCTCAATTATTTTACATGTTGCTCCTAAAACTACCAGCTCTATTCCTTAAATGATCTACTTAAATTATTTAGGTTATTCTACTCTCTGATGGATTTTAAGTCCTTTACATATACATCTATATTGTTATCATTGTACATTTCAAGGTCATAAGGATTTGATGACAGGTCAGTTAACGAGGTCTATAAAGTACCTAACAAACTGCTACATGCTGAGACAAATCACGCTTTTCTGATAATATTTTGTAAGAAATAAAAGCTATAACTCTCTAAAATATGGTACCAAGTCTCTTAAGTCACACATAATAATTAGCTGTTTTATTCCTGACTTTGATTTTATAAAATCTTACACATTACATGCAATTATTTAAGTTGTTTACTGCTTAATTTATTTCAGATCATAATTTATTCATGTTTACTTAAACTTAATCACATCTAAATTAAATGAAAATTACGTAGTATTTAAATTGAGAACCAATATTCTATGCTCCAAAATATATTGTATTTTTAACAGAGCTTTGACTTCAGTACAAAGAAATCCATATATTGAATTTAACTTAAACTTAGAAAGCCACACAAAGTGTCCAGATGAAGTGAAAGTACAAAGAGAACAGGTTGTTTTTCATTGTGCACATTTGGCTGAGTTCTACTGCTCTCTTCACGTTGTCACTCCCTATCTCTGACTTTCTCCACCCTTTCCAAAGGTAACAAAAGCTGTTTAACTTACCTATATTTAATTTAATTAGAAGCGTGGTGTGTGTAATCAGGTTATACATATCACCAGTACAATAGGGAAAGCAACTTGATTCTATCCAAAAATGTTACTTAAGACAGTTCGCATTACTACTGAAAAGACAAATGGTAACACTCAAAGAGTACAAATGTACTGTGCTCTACAACAGTGACATTCCCAAATTTTCTCATAAGAAAATATAGTGTAAATTTATCATAATGAAGAAGACCTAGTCATTTCGTTTTAAAATTAAGTAACGCTAATTCAAATTATGTCAACCGTGCATTGCTCTCTACTAAGATGACATTCTCCAGGAAGTGGAAATGTTTATGTGGTTGACAAATTCAAAGCTAGTGACAAATATGTCATGAGCATTAAATAAAATCAAAGCAGTGTGCTGTGGGGAGGATATTTGAACTCCAAAGGACCAAAACGTGCTGCTTCTGGCTTTTGAAAATCATTTACTTTTAATTCCATGTTGTCTGTTTTCAATTCAAATTGCAGGCAAAACTACTTTCAGGTGGAAGGCATTAATCCTGTGGTGAGTTGTGGCCTGTAGAGAAGTTGACCCAGAGGAAAGAATGCAACCAGCTGAGTCACAGAAGCATGCATATTCATGGGCTCTGCTCCAAGGCTGTTGTTCACGGTGCTGGAGGGGCCAGTTCTTAACCATGGCTGTCACCTCGTGCAACAGCGCAGGGGAAGGAAAAACTGACAGCATTTGTGACACTGGGTGTTATTACTGGGTGAAAAATAGCAATACTTTTATTTCTGCCCTCCAAGTGGAAAGCTATTGATGGAAATGACATGAGGATTTACTTCTGAGGTTTCCTTAAAGTATCATTTGGAGTTTCATAACTTTTGAGTTTGAGTTAATATATTGAAGATGCATTCATTGATGTAAATTTCTGGAAGGCTTAAAAATATGAAACCATAAAATAAATGACAACCACAAAAAATAACACTAAGAAAGTAGTTTGTTCTTAGAGAAGAGCAAGAAAGGCAATTAGAAGTTTGCCACTTCAGCATAGGCCTGCTGTGGTGTTAGCTTACCGCATATTCCTAATGAACTTGAAGACAAAATATATGATCATGCTTAGAGCTGTGCATTAATATTTAATGTTGTAGCATCTATTAAATATCTGCATATCAAATTGGATTCTAGATTCAGAGTTAGCTCTGGGCTGGCTTTCACATTCTTTAACATTTATACAGATTATGTAAATCATATACAGCAATGAAGACTACGGTGAGGAAGTATCAACTCTCCTCCCATGCACAACATCATTCTCTAAACCCCAACTCCAGTTTGTAACCACAATCTGTTGACTCAAAAAGCGCCTTATTCTCTATACAGAAGTGAAGAACAACTCTAAATAACTAACAAATGTTATGCTGTTCTATTTGTCCGATCAGTAGTGCCATTTTAATATCTTTTATCATATACTATTTAATGGTTTCAGATTTTTTGTGACTGGTAATGACTTACAGCTAGAGCTACACAATGTAAGTCTTGCTTATACTTTTTAAATTTACAATTAAAATTAGCCCTATCAAGTAAAATATATAGAATTATAGACTGCAACAACAGGAAAGAGATAAGACAGAAGAAATTACTTTCATAGCTTAGAAATATAATACAAATACTAAATGCAGAACTGTTACATTTTCTAATTTGAAGAGCTTTATCAGCCTGAAGCTACTTTAACAAGAAATACAAAACCATGTTGGAATGAACTCCAAGCCTGCCCATTGAGGCTTATTTAACAAGAATTTTCTACATGGTGACAGTAGGATGAAAATAATTGTGGAGGGAAATGGTGGGTATTCAGGAAACTCTGCCAAGTGAGGGGAAATTCAAGTTTCAAAAGTAGGAATATACCTAACAGGTAATAAAAAAATTACAAAAAGCCTTGGCCTTTTCTCATGGGACTGCAAAGCATTGAACGGAGGTTGCCCTGATGTAACTATGCGATGGTTAAATTTAAACCATCTTCCTGTTTTAGAGTTATGGGAATGAAACTACCCGGGGTTTTTAGTGACTCTTTCCAAGGTCACATAGATGAAGTGGGAGAGACAGGCACAGCGACTGACTGACACAGACGGCAGGAGCTGTAGTCTCTGCTCTCACTCAACACCTGCAGAATTGCCTAAACTCCTCGGGCATGTAAGCCTTTCACCGGTGACACCATCTAATCATTAGAGACTCTTGGCAGAGATGACAATTCTGGAAACTTCCACCTACACTCAGATGGTTTCTTCATTTTAAAAACAATACTGAATAGATTATTGACATTTGTGGAATGAATGCTACAAAAGAAATTGGCCCAAGGTTTTTCATATCTGTCCAGACAAATGATTAGATGCTAAAACAAGGAAGGTTGATACTGGTCAACAATTTAGACTATTGTCCTCAGCCAGACCCTCTCTAAGGAAAGCCCCAAGAAAGTGTCTTCAAATTTAAACCTAAATTAATCAGGAGTCAGTCCCTCAGATATCGCTACCACATTAAACCTTCTTAAAAGATTATGCTTGGCTCATACATTCCTTTGATTATTCATTCATGTGGAATTTAAGACTACAAATCAAATTTGTTACGTTTTAGGAAATTCCCATTTCATAGTTTCAGTTCTATCAACACTAAATAAATCCTCTTTTGCCAAAAATACTTCTTAATCTTCAAGTTCCTCTGGGATCCTGTACATTTCTATTCTTTTCAGATTTCACTGAATGGAAATTAGTGGTTTTTGTTGAATTCAGAAAAATGTTTAGACATAATATTGATCTTGAAAAATAGGTCAGAGCAACATATGGTTTAAATAACTTATATTTTCATGAATACATTTTAATTCATTTTTATGTCATTATAATCCATGAAATAAAAACTTAAGTGTCCTTATAATCAGCTATACACAAAAATATGCTTAACACAGATTGTAATTTTGCTTTACTTACAGGAGACATTGTGACATTAATGCAACATGCAAAAAATGTGAGGCTTACAATTGTATAAGTTAATAGTTTTTTGACTAAGTATAGCCCTTTATTTTTTCAGAGATATGCTATATAGTACTGGTGAGGATCAATAAATAGGTACTTTAGAGACAACATCAATTGCATCAAGCAATATGTGATTGCCAGGTAAATTGTGAAGAAAACTATAACAATATTAAATGCTATTTTATTTAGTTATTAATAAGTGACTAATCCTATCTAATAAAGATGGAATATGCAAATTGACTGTCACTTTGTGACAAAGATGGTGGCACCCACAGCCAATAAGGAAAGAATATGCAAATTGATGTGACAAAGATGGTGGTGTCTGCCCCGGCCAGGCTCCTCCTGGCCTCTGGGCATTGCCCGTGCATGTGCACGCATGCATGGAGTGGCTGGGGTGGGGCGGGACACTTGTTATAAAGTGGGGGCAGGCGGGGGGTGGAGGGAGCTACAGGAGGGTGGCAGGGCCAGAGCGAAGGTAGAAGGCACCTCCGGCTCGGAGCATAGGCAGAAGGCGGTGGCCAGAGCTAAGGCCCGGGTCCCAGGTGCCGGAGGGAAGCTGGTGCTGGCAGCGAGGGGAAGGAAGGAATATTCTTGCTCGAATCTTTGTGCATTGGGCCTCTAGTTGGAATACAAAGTAAAACAACTTAAAATACAAGTGAACAGATGTTTACCTCAAAAACCATGTGTAAGCGGAGCCCTGATCCTACTACTCCTATTTCTTCTCCAGTGTGATCTGATTCCACACCCACAGGTTTTGAGGATGTGATGCAGTGCTGTTGGAACCAGCTCATACCAGTTTATAACAGCTGATTGTTAAATATTATAAATTTTGCAAGCCATCATTGTCCTGCTGGGAGAATTTACACCATGGGAATTAGCAAATGGTGTAAATCATGCCTCTCCCTAGCATCTTTGCTCATTCACTACTGTAATTGTCCAGGAAAATCTATGCAGAGTCAAAGGGACAAAAAATAATAATTAAACCCAGACTAGTGTTCAATATACTTATATGAAGGAACTGAGTTGGAGAGAAGAAGCTTAAAATATGAAAAGAAGAAGAGTCGAAAATTATGTTGACAGTTTAAATCTTTATGGTTTTGAAGAATGAAGTTGCCATTATCAGAAATACAGACTTCAGGAAGGACATTCATTTGGGAAGTTTGATTGGGGCATGAGTTGTTCAGCAAAGGATAAAATTCAGCAGAATGTTCAGGGGAGCTAAACATTAAAGTCCAAACAGTCCACAATTAAATCTTTGTCTATGACGAAAGTTTCCCAAATTGGACATTAGATTCAGCTGGGGGGCCTAAAAAATTGATATCTGTGTGCCTTTCCAGGGACTGGCTTAATTGGCCTAGAATGTGGTGTGACCTCTGGAATATTTTAAAGACACCAAGTGATTCTAGTTGCAGACAAGTTTGGAAATACTGGCCTATGATTCAAACATTTTAAAATCTCTGAAGGTCTTAAATGCCTAAAACACAGAGAGAAATAAAGACATCACAAGCTTTGGGGCCTTGTGGGACAGTCCCTCAAACTGTGCTAGCTACTGAGGGAAAAAGACAGTCCTATTTTCTACTATACAAGAGGAGTTCAATAAAAGGAATTCAGTGGCTTTCCACTATCCCCATATTTTAACAATTGGTAGTCAGGGAATTGTGAGAAAGAAGTTAGTTGTTCTTGGCACCAACTGAGATGTGAGGTCACCACTTGCACAAGCTACCCAAAATACAATGCCTTATACACTGCATGATGTACGTTTAGCTAGCTCTCCAAATAAAATATATATAATTATGGTGGAAGAACTGGTTCAATCACCTCCTAAGGGATACTTTGTAAAGAAGAGAACTACTCATTTAGTCATATGCTTGCCCCAAAAGAGAAGTCATTAAGATTATAAACAATCAGCTTGATTCTACCCAGTGAATTCAAGAGAGTACCAGAATGCTCCCCCTCAGGAGTCAAAGAGCATTCCTTCTTTTTTTTCTGAATGGCAGATAGAATTCTAGATTGTATAAGAAGGCAGAATACTTAATACATGTTATAGAAAATTGAAAGATGTCCTACTCTACCCTAATCATGCTCTGCGATATGCACCTGTGTGGCATACCAGACAGCAATTTGTACAGGTGTGTGTGTGTGTGTGTCTGTGTGTGTGTATGTGTGTGTATGTGTCTGTGTGTGTAAGAGAGAGAGAGAGAGAGAGAGAGAGAGAGAGAGAGAGAGAGAGAGAGAGAATGCAGAGACAGGACTGCCAACCAGGATTTCCAGCATTTAATGTGCATTTAAAACACAGATTATGACTCAGGAGCTTTGGAGCTGGAATTCTGCATTTTTGCCAAGTCCCCAGGGGAAGCTGATACTGTTAAAGTATATTGTTCATGCACCACACTTTAAATAGCAAGATGGTAAATGCCAGGACTAAACATTTTTTGGATCCATTGCATTCACTCCCTTTACATCCTCATGTGGTTCATGGAAATAACACGCTCATATGTAAAAGGTTCATATACACAGCAGGAGAGACTGTCTTCTCCTGTCCTCCACCCACAATCTCACCTTCTTCTCAAAGGCTCAATTAGTCATTGTTAGCAAAGAACGTTGTATCAGATGTGGTTTTAGGCTAGCCACAAATCTACATATGATTAAAAATCTGATTTGATTCTGCATTATTTATTCCTATATAAGCAGGTGTCTGATGGGAAGGGGAAACAAAACAATCCATCAGAATTAAGAATTTAATTCTGCTGCCAAAATTACAGAGCATGTCTGTTTTATACTATATACACTAAAAGTAATTGACAACATCCTTTCTGCTTATCCATTTGCTTTGTAAATTTGAAACCAAAATATTGGAGTCTCCTTTCCTTATAAGGATTTGCACAGACCAGGGGGCAGATTCAAGCGTTGAAGGCAAAAAGGACGCTGGTAGACAATGCAAATCAGCCCATTAAGACAAGTGCAGTCACTGACTTATGAAGCAAAGCAAATGCTTTCAAAAAAAAAAAAAGTGCTCCTGAGGCTGCTTCACAGTGTGATCAATGGCATTCACCTTCCCCTTTCAGTGTAACCGGAAAGTCTATCAAAACCAGAAAACGGAAGCCTTCAGAAGCATTATGTAGCTAAAAAAGGAGACTATTTTACCCATTAGTAATAAATGTACCTGCTGAGCAGAACACAGTTATACCTGAAAAGGTTCCACAATTCTCTTTTACTTGGGTCTGCCTGCTATGAGAGAAGCAGTGTGCTGAAGAGCATTTTGTAAAAGCAAAAGAGTTTATTTAATTGACTTTACTGGAATTAGAAGACAGAGTACAGTGTGCTCAACCTGCAGCAGCCCGACTCTATGATGAAGGAAAATTGCACAATTTAATAGCCAGATAGAGGGACTGTGCGGTAATAGAAGTAATCAAAGGCCTGGCCATGCTTTAAGGAACAAGACAGTGTTGCTTTTCTGTTTACTCTGGATAGGAGACTGCAAGGACTACTAGTATCTGCAGGAAAGAGCTTGGGAAGAGCTTCCTAAATTTAGTGACACTATGAGGAAAAGGAGGCTTTAGAAAGGGAGGCATGTATCATGTTAGTGTGTCTTCTGGAAAATGGATTTTTGTGTTCTAAGGTTATAACTTTTATCTCATGTGGAACAGTTATAAAAAATATTTTGAATTTATTGCAGTTAATTTTTCACCTTCTAGTTGGCCATGCCAACCTCCCTTAAGGATACCATCTTACTATATCTAACATGTATTTTCTATAGAAAGGCAACTACTAAGCCATATTTAGAGTAAAAACATATTCGCCTCTCTTGAACATCTGGTAGAAAGTGAAGTTTCAGCAGTAGCAATTTATACATCTGTAGCATATTGGGGGAATGTGACTTGAGTGATTTAGTAGCAAGGAGGAGTACTGATTCACACTGCAGCATCAACAGAACACAAGCCTGTGAAAGCTAAAGTGTTGGATTATAGCCGTGCATGATCTTAATATAATCTCTATGCTACCAGAATTCAAATGATTTTAAAAAAATGCTTTTATAAGAACCAAAATGTGTTTTAGTAAATCCAGAAATTTAAACAGAGAAATGCTGATGACAAAAAATGCATTAGCGATCATTTAAATCTTGTCATATCCTGCATATAATAGTATTTGTAATGACTCAGACTAAGCAGTTGAGCTGTGGATTACAACCAAATTGCCAGTTAAACACATATAAAATTAATTTTAGTAAAATGTAAGTGTACATGACAGCTCAATTCACATGACTTATGTACTTCAAAATAATTATGCTATTAAGGTAGGCAGCACACCACCTTATCTTTCTCATGCTTTGGTTAAGCTAACCAAAGCATCGTAGAGGCATGCACACTGAACGAGGCTTTTCCACTAGCAGTAAATTGGAAATGTTCAGTCTCGTGCCTCAATTTGCTTATTTGTGAAAGTATTATTAAAAGTATTGAATTTTTTATTGATTAAATCCCACAGAAACTAGATATCTACATTTGTTTTAATAGAATAGATTAATGTTTTTTTAAGTAAAAGGTCTTCCATATTATCCAATAAAATGTTTTATTAAAATGTATTAATATGGTAAATTCAATAAGCTCTCATTTAAGCAAAAGGAAAAAAAATAGTATTAGACTCACATACTAAGTCCTTACAATTTTAAACAAAAGTTTGCCTTAAATCAAAGGTTAATGCTTTCAACGTTTTTCCAAGAAGTACCAAGTTCAAAAGAAGAAGTTAAAAATCCTCATAATTGACCATATAGGACCTAGATTGTGAAAATTTTTCAAATATTGGCAAGTTCTTGTTTTCTTGTCACAGATATGTAACTATACTCTTTTCACAATTTTTAATTCAGTTCAATTCTATAAAATTTATTTTTCTCCCTCTTTCCTTCCCACCTATCTTCCTTCTTCCTATACCTTTTCTTCTCTTCCATGGACAAGAGTAAAAGAAGTATTCATATTAAAAATATCTATCTTGTTCACTAATGTACTACTACTTCTAGTCTGACAAATCTGTTGTTGAGTTTTAATGTCCTTTATACCTCCCACTTCCTCCATCTCACCAGTAACTCTGCTATTTTGTCATGAATACTTTATCCTGGTTTATAGTATTAACATTTTCTCAAGACAGTGATTAAGGACATTCTTTTAAGTCTTCTTTTCCCTCACCCACTAAATACCTGTTAAATCTCATGTCCTACAGAGTCTAAGACAGTGGTTCTCAACCTTCCTAATGCCGTGAACCTTTAATACAGTTCCTCATGTTGTGGTGACCCTCAACTATAAAATTATTTTCTTTGCTACTTCATAACTGTAATTTTGCTAGTGCTATGAATTGTCATGTAAATATCTGATATGCAGGATGTATTTTCATTGTTACAAATTGAACATAATTAAAGCATAGTGATTAATCACGAAAACAATATGTAATTATAAATGCGTTTTCCGATGGTCTTAGGCGACCCCTGTGAAAGGATCGTTTGACCCCCAAAGGAGTCTCGACCCACAGGTTGAGAACCGCTGGTCTAAGCCCTCCTAAGAATTTCTCAGTACATACGTGCACTTTCTATTCCCATTGCCTTGCTTCAGGACCCAACTTTAAGACATGTAATGTGACTTCTGAAAAGTCCCACTTCCATAGAGCGAGTGTGTTCTCCATGCTACCTCAAGTGTCATCTTTCTGAAAAGATGTCTGATCACCATTACTTTTCCTTTAATGCTTCCTATGAAATAAAAGTGTGGTTTTGAAACTTTGTGTTCAAGGGGATAATGAATTACCTAGGATGATAAGAAAATATGTTTTAAGTTGTACATATATTTTAATATGTATGCATGGAAAAATAATTCAAACAGCATGATAATACTAACTTTAACAGGATGTAAAGTTGCTATTTCTTCAGCCTCAAACCTGGGTCTCTCCATGTCTCCTCCATAAAGACAACCTCTGCTCTTGGTTTCTTGTGGACTTTTGTAGAGATCTTCCATTCATAGTAAATTACCCAAGTCTACTGACTAGGCACTATATATCTTCTCTCTTCTCAAACTCCCAATAATTTTATTTTCAGTCTCTTTCTGTGATGATGACTTTGCTATCTATTTCACTGAGAAAGCAGAACCAGCCTACTTATAGCTGTATCGATATTCTCAATTTCTCCTCTTATTTTGATGATAGACTTGCCCATACCCCTGCATAAGGACATGCTCTCAATGCCATCCCCTGTGCTCTAGATAAAAATCATGTTTTCAACTCAAGAAAATTGTTCCAGAAATTATCCCTCCAGCAAGTACCATCTCCATTGTTTAATGGATTATATCAATCAGAAAAAGAAAACAAACAAAAGCAAAGCAAAAATATATCTTGGCCCCTCATTCAAGTCCAGCTACTACATTTTTATGCTCTTATTTATAGCAAAAAATCTCAAAAGGTGATCATACTTGTTCCTCAAAATTCTTTCTATTATCTCATGAACCCTTTCCAACAGGTTTCATGCTTACTTTTTTTTTAATGGCAACCTCTCTTCTCTATGTCAACAGTGACCTATAAATCCTATAGTCAATGTTCAGTTCTAATCACACTTTTCCTGCTGCCTCCCACCTCTGAAATCTACATATGTTGTATCGCTCAGTGTCCTTTCCTGATTTGCTTATCCACTCCTTCTTGTCTGCAATTGGATGTCTAATAAGCATCTTAAACTTAACTTTTACAAAATGGATCTATTATATTCTTCTTCAAGTATCAACCTGTCCACTCTACACTCGTTCTTATCCCCCAAAATGGCATCACCATGCTCTTTCAGAAGCGAAGTCCACAAAACCGTCACACCATCCTCCAACCTGCCAGCAAATTTTCTACCTTAAAAATCAATTGAGATCAACCAAAGGATTTATATGCAAGCATATAGGTCTAACCAATGGACACAGACAACAGGGGTGTGAGGGTATGAGTAAGGGGGATGAGAGGTAATGTGGGGATAAGAACACATATGTAATAACTAAATCAATTAAGAATTTTTTTTTTTAAAAAAAAGGAGAGAGAGAATCAGTCTACTTCTCAGAATCTTCACTGCCACCATCTGGATCCAAATCACCATCTCTGACACTTCCCTAATGACCTGGTCTATTTTCAACATAGTATCCATAATAAGCCTTTAAAAATATAAGGCAGGATGACTGTCATTGATACGACTCACCTAGTACTGAATCTCTAAGTATTGTCCAATTTTTATTAACCACTCTCAGTCTCCTCTAATTTCTTAAAAAGAATATTAATCATCCCTTATACTTTATGACAATACATATGCTGCTTGCAGTACAATAATAATGGTGACACTATCTATTAAATTGTTTCTCAAATGCAAGGCACATAACTAATAAACGCCTATTTTTGAGTACTGTCCTAATTTATTCATGGATAAAGTATGGATGATGAAATAACACTTCATTCAATGGACTGTGTACCTACAGTTTATTAACAATTAATATACACATATTGTTGACATATCTACAGGTGTTCACATTGGTGATGAGTTCAACAAAGGTGTGAGTGTGTCCCTTCTATAGAGACATTTTCTAAACATTTGCCTATGTACTTTCTAAAGAGGCTTACATATCTGAAGATAAAAGTATGCCCACCAGATGTGGTCATTCAGCACCCAAAGAGACAGGGCTGAAGGATTAACTTCTGCAAAAATATATGTAAAACCAATATTCTGAAAATATAATGTTCAGTGCTTTTTAAAGGACTCGTTTATATATGTATGCGTGTGTTTGTGTGTGTTGTGTGTATGTTTATAGAGCCTAAATAGAAACTGGGTCAAAAATATTGCTTTTGTAGGCTAATTAATGTCTTCTTCATGCCACTTATCATCTTGAAACTACATTGTATCTATTTTTTAATTCAGTTATAATTTTTTTCATATTGCTTCAAAGCTGCTTATAAATTTAATAATTAGATGTGCTGTTACAATTGACAGTTTCATTTACTTTAATGAGAATAGTAACATGCCTGTTTTTATACAAAGAAACATTTTCTATGACAAAACCACAATATGTTGTCTTCTCTGGAACCTTCACAAGTGTATAATACATTAATAGTTATTTACAAAAGGCCTCACTTTTAGAAAGCTAGGAAGAAAAGAGGCAGGAAGGGATAAAAATAGGTAAAGAGGGAGGGAAGCAGGGAGAAAAGAGGAAGAAAGACAGGGAGGGAGGGAGGGAGGGAGGGAGGGAGGGAGGGAGGGAGGGAGGGAATATGGAGGAAAGGGCAGGAGAAAAGAGTGGGGGGGAGAAGAAGGGAGGGAGGGAAAGAAGAAGAGAAGAAGAAAAACTAAAGGAAGGAGAGAAGTAAAGAAGGAAAGATCTCAAATTGTAACCAAACACTTCAAACTGAAACCATTTTCTCGTACCTTATAAGCTATCTGTGACAAGTAGATATTGATATAATTCTTTCTATGCCACTGATGGTTTTTATTATACTTTTAAAATTATAAACTACTCCTTCAAGGCATGGCAACAGTGCAAGGAAAATAATGAAAATTATTATCTCAGACCACTTCGCATTTTTACACGGACCCGGCATTACTACTTTCTGCAGGCTTCTCATTCTCTAAAGGTTTGTGCTAGCTGTCTCTCCCTCCGTCTCTCCCTGTTTCTGCCTCTCTCTCCTCTCTGGTTTCATCACTTCTCTTTTTAAAATTTATCATGGACATTTTATCTTCTATGTCTGTCACTGATAAAGAAAGCCAAAGCAGTTCATGGTCAGGGGCACTTTAATTGTCCTTCAAAGCTAATAGCAGAGGGGTGATACTGAATTGCACTGGCTGCCTGTCTCTCTAGACTATGTCCACTTTCTACAGTCTCTGGTGAATTCCTGAAATATACCAGCCCTACCTTTCTCTCCCTCCCCTCTCCTCTTTTTGTTTGTTTGTTTCATATGAATATTACTTTTCTCTATAAGTGACTGGCAAAGTACTGATTAATGCCACTTCTATACTAGAATAATTGCTCCCATAGTTAAAAGAATACGACAGACCCTCACTTGCTAGTTTGAGCTGTGACATCTGTAAGTATGTGTATATTCATATAGATGAGAAAGAAAAGATAACAAGAAAATGAAATCCAGAAAAGAATTAAGGCATTTTATATACTTAGAATATATATATATATATATCCTTCTGTCGATTTAGTATGCATGCATTCCCAACACATGGCTTGCCATATTTATCCAGTGCGAGTTTCTAAAATGTAGGCATTTATATAAGATATACTAACTCAATTCCCTAAGTACATACCACTAGGCACTAAAATACTCTGAACATCTGAAAGTGTTAATGCATCTTTGAAAAGTGCAATATTCCTGAAGAGTATTTGGTGATTTATAGGAATCTGGGTCAGTTTAACGGTGAAGGAAGGCACACCTATCCAGAGCCTCCCTCCATAGCTTATGCAAACACATCTCTATTATATATGATGAGGTACAAAATGCCAAAACATGAAATTTCATAAGTATCTAGAGGAGAGAGCCAAAGGGGACATGTGTGGCTTTCTACAGACATGAGCCTTGAAATCCAAAACAACTTGTGAAAGCTCATATAGGAATTAACATGAAAGTCTGTGCAGACACATGACTGGATTCAATATCTACCATTTCCACTTCTTATTGTACAAAATCAGACAGGTATTCTGTCTCTGAGTCTAACTTTTCAGAGCTATCAAAGGGAGTCATATCTGAGAGCTGATTTAGCAGGATTATTCTTTTTATTCTTTTTAAATAAAGGTATATGAAGTGCATAAAATACACTGGATAATAAATAGTAAATACTTACTAAAAGGCAACCTTTGTTAATGTTGCTCAACTGTTAATATCTGAAGAAAATACTTGTACTGAGCACCTGAGGGGAAAGATCCCTTATCTTGTAAACGAGACCACCATAGACCCTGCCTGAGTTTAAAATATTGTTACTTGAACGTAAAATCTATTAATGTTTTTTACTTGATATTTTCAGCTATTGTTTAAAAATGACTGATACGTTTGTAGATGCATTTTTTTTCAGGGAGGAGGGAGGTATTGAGAAAAGGTGACTGTAAAATTGTTATTGTGACAACAAAGAACCAGTTGTGAAATAAGCAAAAAGACACTCTTAGCAGTTATTGGGCTCCTACAAGTTCAGCTAAAACAGTCAATACCATTTAATTGATCTTATGGAGTTGCTGGTTAAAAAAGAAAAAAGATTACTGCTACAGAGATTTACTAAAGGAATCTGCAAAAATAGAAGTTGGCAAGAATTTTAATTCCAGCACAATGGATCCCAATTTGATCAACTTGTGCATTTGTAATTCTTTGACATGACTGAAACATTGACACGTTTCTAAGTTAACATTATTATACTGACATATGTCACATCCTATTGGCCAGACACTATGCAAAAAGCTTTACTTATGATGAACACATTTAATCTTTGTAACAATCCTATGTTGAGGGTCCCCTTTCACTGGTTAGGAAACTGAGAAAACAGAGGTTAAAAAGGTAGTTTGCCCAAATTAACATAGCAACTAAGTGACAAAGTTGGAATTTGAACCCTAGGCTACTGACTATGGACATCATGGCCAAGTCTCAATACGGAAAATGACTCCAGAACTCTCATCTTTAAACATCTTTCTTTTTAGTTAATAACTTTCTAATTAAAGTTTTATGGTTTAAGCATCTACGCTTGTCTTATTTTTAGCATCTTCTCAAACTTAGAATGCCAGGATGGTAGAAAAGAATCTGAAATCCCAACATTTATGTACTCTAGACTAAAACAAAACAAAAGGATATTATCCTAAGAGTGATAATTCAATGAAATACTGTCATTTCCTAAAGTATAAAAGAAACAGTGCATTTTTTGTATTTTATATTGGAATCTTTATAACTTCTAGTTATATTTATTCAACTTAAATGCTAACATGTGGCCATGATGCTATAAAATCTCAGTATACTTTATAAAGTTTTGGGTTTTGTTCAGTTTATTTGCAGTAAGTAACTGAGGCACTTCCCATTGACAATTGCAGTTTCATATATAATCTACGATATCAATCCATGACAGGTTAGTTAAACTTTCTTTGAACTTTACAGGGTCCTAGGTCTTTCAGAAAAAGTTATACATTTAATGATTGTCATCTACATGGAAATTTGTGAAGGTTATGTTGGTAGAAAATTTAAATTAGGAAAAAGCAGATGCATAGCAAAAATTGAAAAAAAAATAGCACGCAATGGGAACTGAAGCATTAACATTGGCCAGTCTTACTTCCAGTAGTCTAATCCTATATAGTAAAGATGAAATATGCAAATTGACCCTCACTCCATTATGCCATCACAAGATGGCAGTGCCCACAGTAGGAGGCAGAGTTCCCATAACACAAGATGGCTGCACCCACAGCAGAGGCAGGGTTCCCGTAACAAGCCTTAACAAGCGATCAGCAGGGATCAGAGGCTGCATGGTGCCAGGCCAGGGCAGGGGACCTGAGGCTGTGTGCCCCGCATAGTGGGGCTTGACGGGGGACCTCAGGCCACGCTTCCCACCCGGTGGGGCTTGATGGGAACATCAGGCTGTGCCCCTGGCCCGGTGTGGCTTGACAGGGGACCTCGGGCCATGCCCCCTGCCCCAGGCTGGGGGACCTGAGGCCATGCCCTCCATCCCAGAGCAGGACTGGGGGATATGAGGGTGAGCCAGGTGACCTGAGGCTGTGCCCCCTGACCATTGGGGCTTGACAGGGGTCCTGTGGCTGTGACCCCCACCCGGTGGGGCTTGATGGGGGACCTGAGGCTGCGCCCCCTGCCTAGTGGGGCTTGATGGGGGTGGGGCTGGTCATGTCTGGATCTCGCCCAATGGGGTGGGGCTGGCTGGGTGTGGGTCTTGCACAATTTTGAGATGTATGCAGGTGGGCAGGGACTTGACTCTAGGTTCCGTGGTGTGCCCCAGACTCTGACAGGAGTAAGATTTTCATATACATTTTCCTAATTTTCTTTCATCTCTGACACTTCTATTATAGAGAAAGGGCCAATAGCAATATTAAAATATTTCCTTTAATTAATTCCCTTTTAATGTGCACAAATTCCATGCACCGGGCCACTAGTATAAATATAAATGTTAAACTAATAATAATGAATGTACTATATGTTCTTTTAAAAATTCTATTGGCATATATAGAGACATAATACATTTAGAAAGCTAAGTTATAAGTATTTCAATAAATACTACTAATGAATGCATACTGAAACTAAAATTGTGTATCTCTACAGTGGGGCCTTGACTTACGAGTTTAATTCGTTCTGTGAAGGACCTCGTAACTCAAATTACTCGTATGTCAAATCAATTTTTATCATTACGATGAATTGAAACGCCATTAATCCGTTCCAGACACCCACAAAACACCGCAATTGTTTTGTTAAATGGTTTTAAATAAGAAAAATGTATTTAAAAATAACGAATATTGTATAAAATCACAACTAAGAGCTAACTGCTTAAAGAAAACGAGTGAGACACGTGATGCTTGGCTGATGTTGTGGCGTTCACTGTGACGTTCGTTGCGCCAAGTAGCAGTGGGGTATCTGAAGCTGGCTCATAACCCGAATTTTAGATCGCAACTCAAAGCAAAAAATCGGCCGAGAAACAGCTCGTATCTTGAAAAACTCGTTATTCGGGACACTCGTAAGTCAAAGCCCCACTGTATTAAAATTCTATCAATAATTCCTAAATAATACATTAGAATTCATGTTACAATGTAACTAGTAATTTACTACATACAATGTGATAACAGACAAAAGATGAGCCATCCACAATCATTCTATATGTGTCATTTGCAACTCACTTCATATTCTAACCTATACAAAATATCTTAAGCCACTTAACAGCTTTCTAAAGAGTGCTAACTCAAGTTATTAATATCTTTATTTAAATGCAGATCTTGACTTTTCCTTGGGGACTACTAAAGCTTCTTCCATAATGCTGCATAGAGAAAAGCAAATTTTCATTCCAAAAATATCCATATCTAACTCTTCATCTCCTATGTATATGTAGAACTTTATATGTTTGCATAAATTTGCCATTAAAAAAAACATTGCCACTAATAGTTGTCTTAATAACAGATATAAAATTGTTGACTCTTTAATCTGGATACACACATGCCAATCACAAAATTTAATGGCCACTAAAAACTTCAAAGATCAAAATAAAATTATCATTTATTTAGTTTTAAAGAAATTGCATGTGACAACAAGTGTATTCAATATTGTAGTATAAACCTGGGCATAAATAACCTACAGATATTTTTATGATCATGTCCAAATTTAATCAAGCCACAAGTTTAAATCCATTTATCATTACTGTTCACATGTCTGCATAGGCAAACCACCCTGTAAGTATGGAAATGCAACTCCATGGCACATAGAACATAAAGATGGGCCCCCAATGAATGAAATGGCTCTTATTCTGAATTCATACAGATGCCAGCAATTTTGACGTCATGATTTCAATTGATAAAGTGAGAAAACTACAGAAAAACTGAGAGATTCACTTCTACCATCTAAGCTATTAATCTGAAGTTGTATACAATAGGCTTAATTATGACTGATAGTAAAAGGTATATATAGTTAGCACCCAATAAATATTTGCTGAATTGAAATTTTGAAAGGTACATGTAGCCAATATTTGGTTATAAGGAACTTTACTGTTCACAGAAGAAAATATTCAGTAAAATAAAAATTAATTAAAATTATGGTATGAAGTACACCAATTTGCAAACATAATAATAGTTACTGAGTTCCTATGTAAGTATACTGTTTAATATGTAAAAACACTAATACACTTTTTAAGACTGGAATTGAAAGGTAAATGGAGCTAATATTTCTTGGCTCTTATCACTGAATCAACATGTGGTTCTTAGACTGAAAGTCACCACAACCAGCTGTGTAATCCAAGGTTAGAATTCCAGAGTTCTTAACATTTTGTCCCTCTGTTTTCTTTTCTGTTCTTAGTACTAATGAATTCTGAGGTGGAGTAGAGGAAGTTCTGAGGAGTCTCCTTGATGAATTCTATAAAATTTGTAAGGAAAAGAGATTGCTGAATGTACCAAGATGCTTTTTTTCATTATACAAGTGTTACAACTTATAGCATACAGAAAAGCATTTGTTGTTGGTTGTAGAGACTATCTAGATGCAAAATTAGCAAATATCTGCCAGTTTTGCTAAAAGAGACCATATGTGTAAAGCACACTTGTTGGCACATAGGAGATGCACAAAATATGCTAATCACCTTCTTACACCCCTGCTGTCACTGGGACTTGAAAATAGCTTTGCAGAAATGTGTTTCCTTATAAGGCTTTTTATCATGATATTTTACTACATACTATTCAATTCAAAGACAATAACTTTTAAAACATCTCTATTCTCATATGGAAGGTGCCTAATTTCATCCCAGTGAGATTAAGTGTTTGGAATGTGCACAGTACTTTTTGCAGCTTTCCAAATATTCCTGCATGAATATATTATTTCTCACTTGTTTCCCCCCTCCACCTTCCTACTATATTTTCTTATCTCAATTCTTCCTATGTACGGCTAAAGTAAATAAAAGTGAATGAATAAACATATATTTGATATGCATCCTACTTAATAATGAACCTCAAAATGGTCTCTTGTCAGGAAAGAATAATACACAGATCACAAGTGACGTCATAGAGCCAAATGCCCAGGAATGGAGATTTAAGACTTAAACTTTGTCACAGTAAATTGAAAACATTTGTTCAACTTGAATATTTCCACAAAGCATTATCCATTATCCAGGATGCTCTTTCACTATCTCTTCTCTCTCTCTCTCTCTCTCTCTCTCTCTCTCTCTCTCTCTCTCTGTCTCTCTCTCTCTCTCTCTCTCAATTTAAGCTCCTTACTTTACCTCCAAGTTCCTTCCTTCATTGAACCCCTGTCTCCTGACCCTTCCCTTGCCCTTTGTCTTTTATTGTTATTTGAGTTAACTCTTAGAAATTTGTGCCCTCTTAGATTTTATGGTATGTGTTTTCTCCATTTTGTTTTTCAGGATTCTTCACTTCTTATTTGCTCAGAACTGGGTTCTCTTTGTTTTTTTAAAAAAGACCTGAAAACATTTTCCTAAGACAATTGCCCTAGAATCTATTTCATTATAGGGCAACCAATGATGACTTTAGTCCTCATAGTAAAAGAATACATCCATGTTATAAAGATCAATGCAGAAAATGACAAAGAATAAAATAAAAACCTACCCAGAATTCCCAGAATTTTATCCTGACATCACTTATGAACACCCATGTACCTTTATAAAACAACAACAAAAATGGTTCATTGCTCAATATTTCCTGATGTAAGCAGTCTAAAATTTCTTTTGTGTCTGTCCACTCTCAGGTAAAGATTCAAAATATTATCACTACAAACCTGGAAAGTTCATCACCCTGAAGGAGTGTTGAATTTTTTAAAAATCACTAAAATACCATATAACATTAATATTACACAGATTATTATGCTTTGTTACACAGACATAGAGAAAACACTATTTTCTTATAAAGAGAATTGTGAATAGAATTGCTGTTATATGCATTTGATAATATGTAATCCCAATGCAATCTACAGATATTAACTATTATCATATTAAGTAAAAACATCATCATAAATATAAAGATGGATTATGTTTTCAATATTTAAATAATTTAATAACAATATCTCTGATTCAGAGTGGATTTAATGGATACTTGTGATATGTCAATGTTTTAAAGACCAGGAAAAGGGATGTTTATTCTTCCATATCATGTAAGAAGGTAAATATCTTCTTAACAGTTAATGACATTATTTTATTATCACAAATTAGGAGTGTCCTTTGAAAGCACATACCTGAAAATATTGTCAGGGAGGAAAGTGTAGTATTAACTTCATGATGATAATGGTACTTCAACCCTCAGCTTGACAAATAAATAGTTCTTATTAAAACAGTACATGTTAGGATGTAAAGATCTTAGGCCACACCCATTTAAATAAGCAGGTGAAGTATAATTATGGATAATTAAGTTTTGTTAACTTTCCTAAGAGTTGTTTATTATTCAGTGATAAGAATTATAGCACCAATATTTTAATAGCCTTTAACTATTAACTGTGTTTTACTGATTTTAGTCATTAGGAAAAATACAAGTATGAATATTGAATGAGCAGAGAGAGTGATGCAATGTATATGTGTGTGTGTGTTTGAGAAATAAGATGATATGATGAGACCACACATTTTATTAGGAAAGGTTTGGCTAAGAGTTTATACTCTGTAGTTAGACACACCTAAAAGGTCTGGATGTCTCTTAGTTATAAGCTACATAGCTCAAGAAACTTATACTCTGAGATTCAGTTTGTGCATCTATAAAACTGAATAATAATAATTAATGGAATCACTGTGAGGATTAAACAGGATCGAATATATTGATACATTTAACAGCATGCTCTTAATAAATGCCAACCTCTTGATTCGCTATAATTATGATCTGACATATGGGAATTTATGCTTACCTAAATAATACAACATTTGATGCTTATCTAAATTATATGAGACTTTAGATGGGTTGCCAGCAGCCTATAGGTATCCAAGGATAGCTATCCAATGGGCATCTTGGGATTGGATTGTCTCCACTGCTTCTGGCTGCATGACATTGGGCTAATTGCTTTCTTTCTTTGTGCCTTGGTTCCCTATTTTAAAAAGCAGGGACAAAAATAGTACCTATTTCTAAGGCTATTTGTGAAGATTACTACATAAAACACTTCTTGTAGCATCTAGCACATAAGTTTTTCCCAAAAAATGGTTATTTTATTATTAATATAAGTCATATGTGATTCACACTTAAATCTACATTATGCTACTCAAGAAAAATATATAGTTTGTGTCATGAAACAATATGGTGACAAAAATCATGCTGTATCCATTCTTGTAAGTTGCAAAAACTTGGTTTATTTTGCATAATCTCATAATTCTTTTTAGCAGGACCATGAAACTACTAGGGGATTATTATGAGAAACTATATATTGTCATTTAAACCATCTGTTTTGTTAAACCAGTTTAAACAGCATGGCACAACGCTGAATTACTCAAAGTTAATTGTAGATCTAATTACATGTTCTGTCTCTGAGAAAGTAATTGACAATCATAATCTACCTCTTTCTACCCAATTTCTTAAAAAAGGAAAAATCTAAAATCTCCACTTATTTAAGAGATTTGAAAGATATCCAAAGCAAAAGTAATTAAAATAGACACTTCAGGAAATAGTGAATAAAAAAAAAATGCAAGTCATTCAGAGGAACACACACACACACACACACACACACACACGATGAATAAGATACAAATACAAAGTTCATAAATGAATTAACTCAGTGTGTGAATCAAAATCTACAATCTCTACTGATATGAAACTTTCATCTACCTGTAGAGTGTCAGGAGAGATTCTTAGATTGGAATGTTCTCAGCTAAAACAAAACAAAAACAAACAAACACAGCAGCACTAGCTCTAACTGGGACCGAAGCAAGACCTGAGTATGCCATAGAAGAACAAGATGTCTGGTGATAGGAAGACAAATTCTGAAGCTGCCACTCAACAATATCTTCAAGGGCCAGTCCCTTTCTACTTTTTTCTGTTATTTCTGGCAGTTGTTCTTTTGACCTAATGTTTGTCATTTCAGACTCCCCGTGTGGCAACTGCAGCTCCAGGAATAACATTTGAAAGCAGCCCCAGCCACTGCTGTCCATCGTGTGCTTTCTCAGACGCACAGTCCCCTTCTCCAGTAGACTTCCCTCATGTCTAATTGAGCAGAAGCTGGGCACTCTACACCTCTAGGTCCAGGAGGGCTGAGAAATTAAGTGCCTGACAAAATGAAAGCAAATGCTCATGGTAGGTTTATATAAATCATGCTTTAGCACATGATGCTGGGCATATTGCCTCCCCAAATAGAATCATGTCCTGGAAGCAAGACAGTTACATGGTGGGATGGATATTGGTTGGGCAACAACAAGGATTAACAACAACTAGTTTTTAGAAGCAGAAGCAGCATTTCCATTACTATGGCATGATATAATTTTTCTTTTTCTTCTACTTTTAATCACTCCAAGTATTAGATTAATTCTGAGAACTCTCCAATAGCTTTGGGTAAAAATTATTCTTAGTTATGATGAGGTCACACTAAATATCTATTCAGCATCATTGAGGCAAACAATGAATTAATTTTGAAATGTTTTAATGATATAAGAATTAATGCTTCTCTAATAGCATTGTAAGGACTCTCTGGTACTCAGAACATCGGTGCCCATGTCCTCCTGCTCAGACTAAGCCCTGCTGTGTTTCATTCTGTTATTCACAGACAGTGTAGAGAGTTTTTGCTATAAGGAAAAATGTCAACTGGATGATTGATGATAGAAAAGTTGTTCTTTCTGGCTCATGTTCTAAAGAGCCTACAATCTATTTTGGAAATTGTTAATTCATCTGAATTGCAGAGAAGAGAGGTGTGGTTATATATCTGAATGTTTGCCTTCAAGAAATTTTTGAATGTTTTCTCCAAAGTGATGATAAACTTCTCTGATTTGAAAACTTTCTCAAAACAATATTGTATTGTCTTGCTGTATTATTTTTACTTCTGTCTTATAGAAAACAAGTATACGCCCCACAGAAATGATAGGTTCACACAATATTATGGCCAGAGCAGGGTGATAGTTGTGTGAGTACCTTTGTTTAAAGGAACAAGTGAAGTAGGCAGGCCAGGCAATCAGATTAATATTACCATAGCTTTGCCATATAACAGTCTCATAAAAAGTGGGGTGAAAAAGTTTCTGTTATGCTATCACCAACATGGGAAAGCTATTATCACCAACACATTCATATCTTGTTGCCCACACACAAAAGCAAGAAAAAAATCATTTTATTTAGAAATAATTCCATCTAAAAATGGAACTATGATTTAGCAATCCCACTTCTGGGCATATATCTGAAAAAAAGTGAAATCATTACATTGAAGAGATATTTGAACTCCCATGTTCATTACACCATTATTCACAACAGTCAAGACATGGAAATGAACAGGAATTGAAACCATAACCTAGGTATGTGCCTGACTGGGAATTGAACCTGCAACCTTTTGGTATATGGGATACCACTCCAACCAACTGAGCCACCCACCGAGCCAGAGCATCTGGGTTTTTTTTTCTTTATTGGTTAAGGTATTACATATGTGTCTTTATCCCCCCATCACGCCCCCACCCTCATCTCCACTCATGCTCTCACTCCCCTGATGTCTGTGTCCATTGGTTGTGCTTATATGCATGCATACAAGTCCTTTGGTTGATCTTTCCCCCTTACCCCCACCCTCCCCTACCTTCCCTCTGAGGTTTGATGGTATGATCGAAGCTTCTCAATATTATGCCATGGAAATGTGTCTGAAATTGATAAAAATAACCTCATCAAGGCTATTGCTCTTTAAATTTACTCATTTACTAGTCACTTCAAAATTTATTTTTAATGGTTTATGTGTTATTTCTTGAAATTTATATTTATTCTTAATAATCACTTATTTTTATATATTAAACCATTGAATTTATAAAATAATGTTGCACAGTTGAAAGTAAATTAAAAAATTTCTTAATTGAGCAAACATTCCCTGTATATCTACCATATGCAGATATCAACCAGTGAGCTCTGAATTTAGATTTAACAACATAATGACTTGGTCCCCACACTCAGCAGCTCATATATCCAAGGGACACATAAGAAAGGAACAAGGGCCTGGCTGGTGTTGCTCAGTGGTTAAACATCAACCCATGAACCAGGAGGTCATGGTTCGATTCCTGATCAGGGCACATGCCCTGGTTGCAGGCTTCATCCTTTGGAGGGGCTTTTAGGAGGCAGCCAATCAATGATTCTCTCTCATCACTGATGTTTCTACCTATCTCACTCTCTCCCTTCCTCTCTCTCAAATCAATAAAAAACATATTTAAAAAAAAACAACAAAAACAAGGGACTACTGCATACATTTCTATCTTAACCTGACAACCTGGCTGGCGGTTTATATCAATCAGATAAGGTTGGCACTGGCGACATATGTGACCAAAGCTTATAATGAACACTAGATCGTTATGTGGTAATGCAATTTCAGAAGTGATCTAGAAAGTGCATTCATGCCATTAACAGCACCTCATTTAAAAAAATTCTGTGGAACCATTAATAATGTGCACATACATAAAAATTTTTCACAAGACTAGTGGATTTAACAATTCATTAGGCTTAATTAGTCTTTATTATATATTTTTAAAAGGAACATTGAACATATTACCATATTTTAATAGGAATACATCAAGTTAGCACTAAATATACACATTTGCAAAAATTTTGACACTTATTATCTTGTTTTTCCAGGATGTAGTATCCGAGATTTCCTTTGTGAATCAAGTTGTACATTGAATGTTTAGAGTATAATTTTAGGCTCTCAATATATGAACTAAGTAAATGATTGATATCCCTGTATAAACTACAGGTACAAAGATATGTTTGGCACATCCAATAATTCTTCAAACCATTGTCTATTCTGTATACATTTATTTTTATATTATTTAGGGGGAAAGAACAATTCCCATTTAAATATTAATGTTTACTACATAGTTATTGAATTACTAAAAATTCATGCTTACCTCTACTAAATTTCCTGCTTATAGGTATTTTCTTTTCTATAGAAGTTGTGTCTTTAAATTCAATATAGCCTGCATATTCATAGTGTTAAAATAGTAACAGGCTTTTCCATCATTTGCCAAAATTACTTTGTTAGTGTCCATATCGTAAATTGTGTAGGAATGTATATAAAGATAGTGAAATGAAATGCATTAATAATAAAAAATATTATATCTTTATGGAAAAAGGAGCTACCATTTCAAATTTATATCAAGGAGAGTTATTTTGGGTAAATTCTAGAAACATAACTTAGAAAGTTTCTTTTTCCTTCTACTAAAAACTCCCAGTTTTGCTCTCCTGAGTCAAACTGAGAGACGGGCCAGCCAGATGCAATGAGAAGTATGGATCAATGGAGAGAACTTGACTGAGTATCGCTTGGTGAGAATAAAAAAAATGTCACATCCTGGGAAGATCTTGGCTGGCAGAATTCTGTGTTACAGAAAGTTCAACATCAGAGCTAAGTCCTCAGACAGAAGAGGCACATGGAACAGAGCCACAGGGAACCCCAGCATCCAACAGGTCTCAGGACTGAGAACTGACATTTGCTTTCAAACCATAAAGATGCTTTAGATTGCAACTAATCTGACACTAGGAAACTCCAACAACCAACTCTAAGCTAAGGAAACCACCGTTGAGTAATAAAAATCCAGCTGATCTGGAGGGAGGTATATTCAAAGAAACCCAAAAGAGATCTAATGAGATACAACTGCTCAAGGGGAGAGATGGCCTATATAGATTCAAATGTAATATCAAGGGTAATTCTGGTATTAACACACCTATTTTCCCAATTAACAATGTGCGAGTTGATAAAGGGGTGGCCAATGATGAGGACCAAATAAGCACACTCGAAGATCAAATCAAAGAGACACCATAAAGCACTGATAAAAATGGCTTTTAAATTGTTAAAGCATAAGGAAAAGATAAGAATCTTTTAGAAGTATTCGTGTGGCACAAATATAAAACTCTAACAGTTTATATGGAAAATAATACCCAAGAATTGTCAAGAACAGGAAAAGAATAATGGATTTTTTTACAGGTAGCAAATTCTATAGACTTGCTGTAATAAAATTAATATTGTATTGGTAGAGGAATAATTTACAGAAATAAAATAGAGCATATATACATATGTATGAGAATTTATGTATTTGTGAGGATTGAATGTATAATATTGGTAATAGTTTAATTCTGTGTATTAAGTATCAATTATTTAATAAAATTGCTGGCATAAAAAATACTGGTAATCCATCTGAGAAAAATAAAATTGAATAGCTATATTACACAACATAAAAATGTATTTCAGATGGATTAAACACTTCCATAAGACAAACCAACCAATAAGAGCACTTGTTTATTAATTAGTTGCCATATAGGTGAGTGTACCAGAATATATCAAATATAAAACATAAAAATAAAGTATGTGTTTGGTTATACATGCACATAGTTGCATTTTAATTACATTGTAAATAATTTGATATTTGTTAGCAGTTTTATTACTTAAACACTTGCAAAGATTTGAATCTATAGAATCATCATATAGATACTTTAAACGTAATTTAAAATGTTCTTTAACTTTATGTTTTGCTCTTTTAAGTTATTAGTAATCACGATTCTTCCTAATTGTGGCATGAATGATGGCTGATCCTGTAAATTACACATTCCTGTGCAATTGCAAAAATCTATTTTAATTTGTCTGTTCCCCAAATGAGTTCATACCAGACTGGGGCTCTGGCCCCTTCTTCTTACTCCAAAACTACCACAGCATATTTTTATTAATATACAATTATACATCCACTCCTTATATAGCCATTTCATCCACCACAAACCCCTTGAAGAAAAGTTCATCTTAGTATACCCACTGCTGAGTTTAATTTTGTTGGTCCCACTGAACACATACCTAGGGAGAAAAATCAGCAACGGATCCTCAGCAATAGCTCACATTCTTGCTAGCTTAAAGTGTGACCAGTTTCTGTTATGATCGGAACTCAAAGAGCTACAGACTTAAAATGTTGTCTTTATTGTCCCCCAACAAGAAAACCATTCCAGTTACAGAATGGATCCTCAGCAATAGCTCACATTCTTGCTAGCTTAAAGTGTGACCAGTTTCTGTTATGATCGGAACTCAAAGAGCTACAGACTTAAAATGTTGTCTTTATTGTCCCCCAACAGGAAAACCATTCCAGTTACAGAACTCTTAGCCACTGATTAAGCTGGTGATTTCCTAATTCCTGTATAAACACAAAAACTCCATCACTGGGTGGAGATATTTCTAAATCTCGTATCCTCTTTCCTGACTTCTTAAGAAGATGAGGTTGCATAGAATGATTAACCCAGAGTCATCACCAAGGATAGAAACACCTATCCTTTGATGAAGAATATGAATGTTGTCAAAGGTCTCCTGAGTTGTCCAGTGTTTTGCACTTTTGGGCAAAAGCCCTGAATAGGGCATTTAAGCTTGCAGCTGTGCTGGGTCCTGCAACATGATCGTGCCGGTGGCCTCATTCAGTGGTCAGCCTGTAATTAACCATCCTTTTCCTATTCCTAATTTGTTCCTTTAATCATAGGTGGTCTTTGAGACCAGTTAACCAAGCTGGTAAGAATATGAGAGGATCTTTTGTGAATATAGTTAATGAGATTTCACCTCCATTTCTGTGGTTTAGGTGTTACTGTTGTTGATTAGATGATTTTTTGGGGGGCATTATTCATCAGCCCCTGATATTAAACTTTTTAAAGGATGAGGTGGTGGGCAATAGAGTGTAGAAGAGAGAGTTGTTAACTGTGTAAATCTATAACTTTTTAGCACTTCTTAATGGATAAACCAAAGCACACAAAAATCAGGAAAAAATATTAATGATACAAAAACCTCTGAGCAAACTAGAGCAATCATCTTCCTGGTACCTGATCCAAAGAAGCTTTCTTTCTAAGATAAGAGTTAAATATGCCTAATATTTATTTCTTTGGTCAGAATTTTCTGTGGCTTTTCTCTGCCCAGCATGTCTGTCCTGCTTCGGGCTACCCTGTAGAGAACCACAGCTTGTCTGACAGGGAGCTACCCTTTCTTTTAGCTAATTAAGCCTGCAGTATATAGAATGAAACATCCTCACATTTGGGAGTATTGGTTTTACAGGCTTCTTCTCAACATCTATTTTAAAATGAAACTAAACTGTACTAAACACGTTTACTGCCCCTAACAAAATGGGGCATTCCTTGCTTTTTTGTTCCTTTTCTTAGTGAGAGCAAATTTGTAAGAGAGCCAGCTATAGTATAGAAACTGAGCTTGATCAAAACATAGTTCTTCTTTCTAGATAATGGTTAAGGGTCATTTGGTCTAAAGATGATAAATTTAATGAGAAGCTGACTTATATTGAAATTCTCTGACAAATATTGCTGCCTGTAACTAACAGATTTTGGCCAAAGTAATGGTGATGGTGGTGGTGGTGGTGGTGGTGGTGTGTGTGTGTGTGTGTGTGTGTGTGTGTGTGTGTGTGTGTGTGTAGTCAGTGAATATTTAGTGAGGGCCTACTATGACCCAATAGAAAATACAAACATTTTTTTTTAAATTTCTTTATTGATTAAGGTATTATATATGTATCCTCATCCCCGCATTGCCCCCCCCCCCAATCTCACTCAAGCCCTCACTCCCCTGTTGTCTGTGTCCATTGGTTAGGCTTATATGCATGCATGCAAGTCCTTTGGTTGGTCTCTCCTCATTACCTCCACCCTCCCCTACCTTCCCTCTGAGGTTTGATGGTCTGATCGATGCTTCTCTGTCTCTGGATCTGTTTTTGTTCAGCATTTTTTATCTGGTCTCCCAAATGTGCCATATTAGTGAGTTAAGTGGCATGTTGGTTTCCAAGTTCAATACTTGGGAAGCTGATTGTTTCTTCTTCTGTTGCTACCCTTGAAAGGGAGGACGGTAGCATAAGGAAATGGTTCCCTCATGAGGGACTGACATTGTTTTAACTTGTTCAGCTTACTGCCTAGACATTTTAAGGCTTAACTTTTATAGTGTATCTTATAAATATAATTACTTTTGTTGCAATAAAGTTTTTTGAGTTAATGTTAACAGAATATATTTGTTTGCTGTATAAAGAAAGTTAAATTTTAGTATGGTGACTTTTTTATAACTGTTGATTCCTAACCAGCATCCACTCATTTCTTCTCCTCATTTTCTATACACATATGGTCTATTATCCACACATTCCCTCTGTAGCTCATGTTCTTTGAATTAAGATGATTTCACATCATGGGGGTGTAGATTAATACGGCCTATCTCCTAGATACACCATGTGTCAAAGTGATTGATGCAGGTAACCCAGACCTAAGCCACCCATGCATGGCATTCTCCTAGACACAAGTCTGGTTTTCAGAGGCATATGTATGACCCAATTTAGATCAATGAAATGAGCGAGAAGACTCATCCCAGAGCTTCTGAAAAAGAAGCTCCCTCCCTTAAAGGAATTATCCTAGGGAGAGACATAGCATAAGAGAGACTCTCTGTCCTCTCTGTTGTGATACTACTTCTTCATGCTGTTATTACTAGCTTCCTTGATCTGCAGTTATTTGCCTTCATGGTTATACTTTCTTACAATACAGTAAGGTCCTTGAGTCTCTATGACATTTCTTTGCCATTCATAATTTTCTCCAATCAATAAAGAAAACATATTAAAGTTACCTGAAGGTGGGAATGCATCTTTTTGACCATTCTATCCTTGGCATTAAATAGGACCTCAATATATATTTGTTTAAAGCTGTGTTGAAAAAAATGAATGGTGGATACATGGGTGGATGTTTTGCAAGTAGCATTAGAGGAAAACATGATGTTGGGTTAGTAACACGGCAAGCTGTCAGAAAAGATAGATGGCTTTGGTAGTGATGCTATAAATAACCATCACGCACCACTCAGGGCTGGTGGAAGCCTCATTCTGCATGACAGTCATTGATCTGCTGTACAACGAAATGCAACCTTTTGTGACACCACTTGAGGAGAAAAGGTTATGTTTCACATTTAAGCTTTGAATAATAAGGTCATGATCAAATTAAATGAATTTCTCTGGCGAATACATGAAATATATACAAATTAATACAACAAATTAGAGACATCATTGCAAAGAAAAGGTGAACAGGCTGGAGCTAAGTGCGATCCTGGAATGTATTATTAATGAAGTGAAAATCCTGCCTCATTAAAAATATCCTAAGCTTGAGTTCTCACCACCTATGGAGTAACCCTAAAATGTACTCTAAACTAGAATACTACAGAATTAATAAGTTAAATAATAGATATGTTTCCTAAGTAATTATAAACTTACTAGAGCATATTTCAGAGGCTAGCAAAATATTTAGAGGAAAATCACATATAGGAATTCTTAATATATCTTTTTTTTCAGGTTTGTAGTAAATCTCATGTCTGGTATTTGGAGGAAAAGTTCAATTGTAGTTTATATTAGTCTGCCAAATATATTGTTGTGGGGTTTGAATATTAGCTACCAAGTCTCCCTTTGTGAGACAAAGCTACAAATTATGTTCCTAACTTCAACTTCCAGAGTTACTGAAGATTGTTCTCTTTGTTCCCCTTCTAATAACCAAATATTCTATTGCAGCAACATTTATGTTAGTAAATTTTGCACATATCTATACATTATTTGACATACTTTAGCAAATAATAAAAATCCAAATGGTTTAACTTTTAACTTAGCAAAATTGTCCACTTGTGTTTCATACAACCTTGGTTCTTTTATTTTTTTAATTTAATTTATTTTATATTTTTTTGAAAAAAGAAATAATTTATTCATTAATGCGCAATCACATTCAAAAATATTGTTTATGTTTTAACACCTTTGTCTTAGTTTAATTGTAGTAATATTTTTTAATTTCTTTATTGATTAAGGTATTATAACCTTATTATTTTAATTGATTAGTATAATAAACCTTTTTAAGTGTCAATGCTAAAAAAACACACAAAAAGTAATTTCTTTCCATATTTCTCAAATGCAAATAACCTAACACATGAATATTTGCACTTACCAAGTAATTGCCATAATGGATGAATATAATACATGTATTTAAAATTTGTTTTATTATCAAAACAATGCACTCATTCATTCAACAAATATTTATTAATTTCTTACTGTGTAGTAGCCACTAATATAGGCAGTTTGCCAAAGTGGCTGATTTATAAAAAACAGCTTATTTGTGAATACATTTTCTTTTCATATATAGTCAAATTATGGTATAAATCAAACATAATTATTCATGATAGTTGCAATACTTAAAATGTTTTATAACATGTTTTAACATAACAGTAAAATGTTTATAGTGTTATGTTTATGATATGCCACTAATAAACAATAATGGCAATGATGGCCATAATCACTGAATAACTGTTTGAATTTCACTTGTAAGACCCATGAGTTAAAAATAATGTTATTTTAATTTATTGATGAGAAAAGAAATTGCAAAAATAAAAGAAAATGGAATGTAAGCAACCTGTCGATGAGAATGCAGAGATGTGAAGCATTAGTTGAAGATGAGTCTGTTTAGCTGAAGAACGACATCAACAAAGCTACTTATCCAGTACATCTTCTATTTAGAGACATGAATGCTTGTTGAGTGGCAGATCTTTAAAAAACAGTGAGCTCTCAACTTTTAGGGCATGAAATTGCACTGATAATGATTGTCAAGACACTGAGGCATTCCAACATAGCACAAAATATTAGGAAAAGTTGATGCTGACATCAACAACAATCCAAGGAGACTGACAAACATGGACATGCAAAACTAGTGAAGGTAATTTTTGATATTGCAAATAAGCCATTAAATGATTCAAATAGCTGTCTTGAATTTGTAATGAAGTTAAGAAGATAAATATATACTGACTGTGCGTAGAATTACCTAAATAAATTAAATATATGTGTGTGTTTGTCTCTGTATTTATGTAGCTATGTATGTATGATGCATCTATCTATCCATCCATCTATCTATCTATCTAGCCTCTAGCCTCAGTTCCCATCAGTCTCTATCTCTGTCAACATTTCAACCAGGAAACAAAAACTCTGGGGTTAGCAGGCTTTAAAACACATGCATATTAATACATTTATATAACCTAAAAAATGAAGAACGGAAACATACCCAGATTTCATAAAACTGACTTGGTTTCTTCAACATATTTATTAAATGAAAAAAATAAATAAAACAGGTATAGAGAATTGTTAAGCAACTATACACATGCTCTTCTTCAGGCAATTGTGTACATTTGAATATGGATGATAGTTATTGATTATTGTACATTTTAATAGGTGTGATAATGTGATTTGTTTAAATGAGAAAATTTTCAGTTTTTCACTATTCATATTGAACTATATAAGATTAAATGATGTAAGATTTGTTTTAAAGTACTTCAGTGAGAGAAAGTAAGAAAGGAAGGGAATAAATAAAAAAAGAAGATAAGGGAGAGAGGAGTGAAAATATAGCAAAATTCGACCCTATCTAATAATAGACAAACATGGTAATTAACCATACCTCCACTATACTTCCCATTGACTAATCAGGGTGATATGCAAATTAACTGCCAACAAAGATGGCGGCCGGCGGCACGCAGCTGAAGCGAACAGGAGGCTTGCTTGCTCCAGTGATAGAGAAAGCCAAGGTTCCCCGCCTGCCCTGAGCTCCGGATGCAGCAATGTTGCAATTATAGAAGCTAAACAAACCCCAGGTACCTGCTTTCAGCCAGCTGGCCTCAGAGCTGGAGCCACAACAAAGTTTCAATTACAGAAGGTAAATAAATCCCAAAATAAAAAGTAAAAAGAAAAAAAGAGAGACTGGGAGCTTCAGTTGCAGGCTTTGCCCACCTGAAAACAGACCTCAGCCCCTCATCCAGGCTGGCCAGGCACCCCAGTGGGGGTCCCCACCCTGAGGGGGGTGCAGGCAGCCTGCAAACAGCCATCAGCCCCTCATCCAGGCTGGCCAGGCACCCCAGTGGGGACCCCCACTGTGAAGGGGGTGCAGGCAGCCTGGAAACAGCCATCAGCCCCTCACCCAGGCTGGCCAGGCACCCAAGTGGGACCCCCACCCTGAGCCAGGACACCATTCAGGGCAAACTAGCCGGCTCCCACTTGTGCACCAGGCCTCTATCCTATATAGTAAAAGAGTAATATGCAAACTGACCCTAACAGCAGAAAGACTGGGAATGACTGGTCACTATGACACACACTGTCCACCAGGGGGCAGACGCTCAATGCAGGAGCTGTTTTCTGATGGTCAGTGAGCTCCCACATGGAGGAGCTCTGCTCAGCCACAAGACAGGCTGATGGCTGCCAGTACAGCGGTGGTGGTGGGAGCCTCTCCTGCTTCCTCAGCAGCGCTAAGGATGTCTGACTGCAGCTTAGGTCTGCTCCCCGCTGGCAAGTGGACATCGCCCAGGCTGCCAGAGGAATGTCTGATTGCCAGCTTAGGCCCAATACCCTGGGGAGCAGGCCTCAGCCAGCAGATGGTCATCCCCCAATGGGTCCCAGACTGTGAGAGGGCACAGGCCGGGCTGAGGGGCCTTCCCCCCCCACCCCCGAGTGCACAAATTTTTGTGCACCAGGCCTCTAGTTGTTTTATAATTGCACTAAATAGTTGGGTAAATAAATATTCATTATACAAGTTTTTTTATGCTTAGAACTGAAAATTTTCATAATTTTTAAAAGAATCAAAAAAAGGAAAAGTTTCTGGCAAACAACTAGAAATTCTTGTATCTTCCCTGTCAAAGCCTGATTTCTAATTTTTGAGTCCAGCAACCTGTATTTTAAAAACACTTCAGGTACTTTTAACACAGGTGGTCACCAGATGGACACTGCTAAATACTTGCAGCTTCTATTCTAAGGTGACACTTCCAATGTAACCTATGCTTTAGAAACAGTTGACAATCGATTAATGCTGAGAAAAACTCTGGATCCACAGGTAATAAGTCTAAAACCTTACTTCTTGAAATAGAACATTGTAAGACAAAAAGAGTTGTTTAATTTAGCAATGGCTAGAAAGCACCATGATGACTATTTTTTTCTCCTCTACTGGCTGCATTTCTACCCCCCCCCCCCAAACTGTGTACACCACTGAAGGTTTAGCCCTTGATCTCTGCAGGAGCCACTAGGCATTAGTCCCGCTAGTAATTAAGAGCACAGACTTTGCAATCAGACTGCCTAGATCAAAATTCTGTCTCTACCACTTGCTGAGAGTTCTTGGGCAAATCACTTTACTCATCTTCTCTGTGACTCAGGTTCCTCCTCTGAAAAGCGGAACTCATAATTGTACTTACCCCTGTTGCTTTGCCGAGGGATTATTCGGTTTGTATGTTTAAAGTACTTAAGATTGTGCCTGACACACAGTAATGAAAGGTTATATTTATTACTGTTCTTATTTCTCATGGTATTAACACTCAAATATCTGTCTCCAATACTGTTTGTATTCATTTCCCTAGACACAAAAAACAAAAAACAACTCACCTTGGTAAGCCCATGTTGGCTGGCCTGTATTCAAAATAGTACCCTTCTTCTGCTACTCAAACCAGATCACATTTTTTTAAATTAACATTTGTCTAGTAAACTAAGGGAACTCATTAACTCATTTAACACATTTCAATCTTTGTCCATTATATTCAAACTACCTTCATGTCTTCTATATTATGCATGCCAAGACTTTTTCATTTTCTATTTCACAGATCCCCAAACATATTATGTTGAGACAATAATTGCCCTCACATTCCCTCTCCCATTCTTTAAATGTTTCTGGCTCTGGAATATTTAATTCCTTTTTTTCATTGCTGACACTAAGCCCCCAATACAAATTATTAATTCAAATGTGACATGTGTTATATAACCCTTTCAGTGTGATTATATATATATTAGAGACCCAGTGCATGTATTCGTGAATGGGTGGGGGTCCGGCCAGACTGGACAGGGCGATCGGGCAGGGCCAGCCAAGGGGAGGGGACATGGGAGGTTGGCCAGCCACCCTGCCCCTGATGGGGGGTGGGAGGCAATAAGGGGTGGGGCCGACCAGGGGAGGGACCTTGGGTAGTTGGCTGGCTGGCTCCACCCCACGGTTGAACTCCTGGTCTAGGGGACAATTTGTATATTAGCCTTTTATTTTATATATATAATTTGTATATTAGCCTTTTATTATATAGAATATACATGTATGTTTTTACTGTTTTTTCTTTTTTTTAATTTATGTGGTCTATATTTTATTAATATCTAATTAATTTTATAATATTAGAATTTTCATTACAAATGAGATATACTACTTGTTTGACAAGACAATTACTTGTGCTTTTTTCCTCTTTTTACATAGCATGTTTTATTTGGTTGAGATTAACAATAAAAAAATACTTAAGAAAAAATATACCTAAAATAATTCAAATTTCAAGAATTATTTCAGGTTTAACTACACTTCCAATAGCTGAATTAACATATTAGTTGTAATTATTTCCATTTGCAGTGTCACCAGGGCTTTTAAAATTCTATACAAAACATAAGAAATCACTTATACATTGTTGGTGGAAATGTAAATTAGTGTAGCTACTACAAAAATAGTATAAAAGTTCCCCTTAAAATTAAAATAGAACTACCACATGGATGTGATGTTATCCATAGTAATGCAAATAATATCTCCTTCTGGGTATATATCAAAGGGACAAAAATCCTGAAGAAATACATCGCAGTATTATTCACAACAGCTAAGGCATGAAAACAATCTAAGTGTCCATTTATGGATTAATGGCTAAAGAAAACACGTGAGATTTTACACACACACACACACACACACACACACACACATACACACATACATATAGCCCTGACCAGTTTGGCTCAGTGGCTAGAGCATCGGCCTGTGGACTGAAGAGTCCCAGATTGGATTCCGGTCAAGGGCATGTACCTTGGTTGCAGTACTTGCAACCAAGGCATGCGCCGCAGCTGATCGGTGTTTCTAACTCTCTATTCCTCTCCCTTCCTCTCTGTAAAAAATCAATAAAATATATTAAAAAAATATATTACTCAGTCATTGAAAAAAGAAGTAGGAAATCCTGCCATTTGTGACAACATGGATGAAACTTGAGGGCACTATGCTAAATGACATAAGTTAGGCAGAGAAAGACACTTCATAATCTCACTTAGATGTCAAATCTAAAATAAATAAACTCACAGAAACAGAGAACAGATTGATCATTGCCAGTGGTTTAAGCTGGGTGTGAGAAAAATGGGTGAAGGTGGTCAAAGGGGACAAACTTCAAGAATGAGTTGCTAAGAGCAGATTTTAAAAGTTCTCACCCAAAAAATATGTAATTGAAAAGATGTTAGGTGGTAGATTTGTTAACATTATGAGGTAATCACTATATATATATATATATATATATATATATATATATATATATATATATATATATGTGTGTGTGTGTGTGTGTGTGTGTGTGTGTGTGTGTGTGTGTGTATAGAGGCCTGGTGCATGAAATTCATGCATGGGGGAGGGGGGTCTCCTAAGTCCAGCCTGCACCCTCTCAAAATCCAGGACCGCTGGCTCCTAACTACTCACCTTCCTGTCTGATCACCCCTAATTGCCCCCCACCCACCAGACTAATCACCCATAACCAACTCTGCCTGCCAACCTGATTGCCCCTAACTGCCTCCCACTGCTGGCCTGGTCACCCCCAACTGCCTCCCCTGCCAACCTGGTCACTCCCAACTGCCCTACCGGCTGGCCTGGTTGACACCAACTGCCCCCCTCTGCCAGCTTGGTTGCCCCATGCAGCCTGCTGTTTGGTCATTTGGTCGCCCTTCACCGCACCCCTTGCCAGCCTGGTTGCCCCACAAAGCCTGCTGTTCAGTCATTTGATCGTCCCTCACTAACCCCACTGCCGGCCTTGTTGCCCCACTCAGACTGTTCAGTGGTCCATTCAGTTGTTTCGGATGCAACGGCCCCTGGCTCTTTATATATATAAATATATATGCACATATATATCTATATATACATATATAACATATACATACATATATACATATCTATGTATACACACACATATCTATATTCACACACACACCTATGTAAGAAAACATAATTATATATATTTATTTATATAAAATCACTTAAACTTACACAATTTTATAGATCAATTATATCTCAATAAATATGAGGGAAGAAATCTCAAAAAATGAGGTCCAAACTTAAGAACTGCTAAAATAAAATCTCATTTAATTAAAAATTAAAAATGCACATTCTAAAGAGTATTCTTTGCTGAAAGGTTGAAATCAGTACCCGTGTTAGCTGCACAGTTTGTGCTCAGCTCTCCTCTAAGAGCGACCTCTCCTTCCTGACTGGGAGGCACAAAGACTTGAGTGTTTTACACACCGTTTCCCATCAAGGGTAAAGGAGCCTTACGCTCCAAAGTACTTTATCATGTGGTGAATCAGCATTAAACAGTTTGCTCTTAAATGTCAACTATATTCTAGTGTATCATAAAGAATTTCATTAAACAGCATAAGGGAAATGAACAGAGTGACTCTGGGAAATTTTCCTTTCCATTCATTATAAGCTTATTTTTCTCCCTGCCTGTTTCTTCCCAGCAACTATGAATGATCTGGTCCTCATCCAAGTGCAGCTAACCCAATTGCAGGTTTACATTTTTAAGCAAATTATTTTCTAGAATTAAAAACTTACTTCCTCAATAATCAGCAACAATAATGATCCCAGTAAAGTCTAATAGGCTCAAATATGCAGGCATGTAAAACAATTGAGATAAATGAGAGTCTCAAGGAGACATGCGCATCCTAGAGAACTGAAACATCTCCCCACCACAGCAATAGCGCACTCGTTTTTAAAGATCTTTTAATGAGGTAGGTGCATTTTGCTAAAATGGAATCATTACACTTTCTGGGAAGAATAAAGTAGAACAAAGTGACTTTTTCCTGACCAAGAGCTGTCATCTAACAGAAAAGAAAGTAAAGGTAGAAAAGAATTGACGAAGTCTGAAAACCCTTCAGTGCTTTCTGGCTGGAGCTGAGTGTTAGGCATTCAGAGGTGCTATAAGGCTTACTTAGGGTTCAGATCAGACAGTAGCTTCTCTGCAATTTTGCCAGTGGCCAGTTTAGATATCCTCTCTCTGTGCTATCCAATATGGTAGCTTCCATGCACATGTGGCTATTCAGTGTTTGAACGATTAAATTAAATTCAACTAATTTAATTAGTTAAATTTTAAGTTAATAAAAAGAAGCAGAGTAAAATGCTGCTCTGTTAAACAGACTATTGTTTTAGTAACACTTCGTGTTATGTTAGCTGTCACATTGAGTACGCTATTTTTATTGTGATACACACATGCTTTTTATCTTTTTAAAACATAGCTACTAGAAAGTTTAAATTTTTATATTTGGCTCACATGCGTCTATTGGAAAAGGCTGCTCTATTAATAAACTACTTATAAAAATTATAGTTATTTCTTATGACCTATGTATTTTTTTAAAGTTTGTTTTATTAGATTTTCAAATCACATGAGTGATTTATTTTTATAGAATGTAAACTATATAAAACATGTTAACAAAAAATAATGATCTCCCAAGGTTAGAAATTTTGTCTCCCAAAACTTTTAAACCATTTCTGCCCTGTGTTGTAAGAAGATGTGAAGAATCTAGAGGTACAAGCCAGATATCTAACTGGGAGTTAACTTAGTGAAGAATGAAACTTTTAATAAAATACAAGTAAACATTCAAGGCAATTTATTAAAATATTGGCAAGATGAAAATCCGACTACAAAATATTCCTTTAAAAACTAGTCAATTATCCCCACCAAAAAAAAAAAAAAAACACAAAGCAAACATATTATCTACAATTTGGAATTGCACTAAATTTTGCTGTTAATTTATCTTCATAAATGCATGCTTGATCTCCAATATTATTTAATTCTTAAGCAATGAAATAATTAATTTATCAAGTTTTCATAATAAATGTCTTTATCTCATGAAGAATCATGTATATACTTTTTTTCCCCCAAAGTATAGTGTTTTTCCAAAGTATCAGTGTATTGGGGGAGAGATTAAAAATATGTATTTTGAGATTCCCCTTCGGAACATTTTAATTAGTAAGAATCTGCATTTTACCAAACATACAGAATTATTCTCTTCCAAGTTAGACCTAAATGGTACTTTGCAAATTATTTTCTAAAATACTAATGTGTAATTTTCTCTTTTTAACTGATGTAGTCTCTCTTCTTTATTATCTTACGAAAAGAAAGCATGAAAGAAGATGTAGTGTGTTAGATAAGGAAATTAGATTCACTAATAATTTTTGGGTGAATTTGAGCAAATAATTTGATTCATTTAAGCTTCATTTTCCTTATCTTATCTTTGCAAAAGAGATAATTATCATATCAATCACATCGTATTTGAAGTTCCAAAATCATAAAGCAAAAGCCCTCTTTAAAGTATGTACAACTTTCAATGACTGATTTAAATCTAATATTTCCAAATGTGTGCTGTTATCTGTTCCCCTAACTGATTCATTCAGATAGCATTTCTTGATCATCCTTTATGTTTAAAAATTGGTAGGACCTTGTTAAATAAAGGGATGTCCCTAAAATCAAACTATAAAAATCAACAAAAAAGACAGATAATGGGTGAGAATTATAACAAAACAAAAAAAGTTTAAAACTTGTAAATACAGTCCACAAAGCCCACTAGTCAGAATGATTCCTCATGGAAATCTAACTTGATTTCAAGCCACTTGCCCTTCAGCTCAGTTATTCTCAGACACACGGACCTCTCATCTCTGCTTCTTATACACCCTTTTTTCCCTGTCTCTCCAAGATGAGGCGACTGGCTGCTTGTTTCCTTTGAGGTTGCAAATTTATATCTCCTTCTTAGAATGGCATTGGCTAATTCTTCTTCCTAAAATGGTTGTCT